>NW_012121598.1:1496713-1549289 GCF_000951035.1 Colobus angolensis palliatus | reverse complement strand
GGTAATCCGCCCATCTTGGCCTAGCAAAGTGCTAGGCTTACAGGCGTGAGCCACCACACCCAGCCTAAATATTTCATTCTTAAGTAGAGATTGTACTTCTAATTTATAATCTCTTCTCAAGGAATTACTTGTGGGGTCCACAGAATGGAGGTTTTGTAGATGAATTTATTCTCCATGTTATCCACATTTGTAGACTTTAAAAAAAGAAAGAATAAGACAAAGTAATAAAAATGTTTTTCCCCCTCATAATAAAGGCATAATAAAACAATAAATTATTTTCTGGAAAACAATGGTAAATAAAGACTTCAAAGATTAAAATAATCTGCAACCCAGAAAACAATCATAATGGAAATCAGTTTAAATGGAACTACTAAATGAGAAATAAATCTGCAGACAGTGCTCTATAAGATGTAGTAATGCATGGCTATCGCACCTGCAAAGAATATGGGGGAAATTTCTAATGGACTATTGGATAAAGGCTTGGAATTGTAAAATATTTATAAAAGACCAAAAGAAAAAAAAAAGCCTAAAAACCTGTTAAAAAATTAGTGAGTGTCAGCCGGGCAAGGTGGCTCACATAGGTGCATGCCTGTAGTCCCAGCTACTCGGGAGGCTAAGGCAGGAGAATCGCTTGAACCCAGGAGGCTGAGTTTGCAATGAGCCGAGATCGCACCACTGTAATGTAGCCTGGGTGATAGAGTGAGACTCCATCTCAAAAAAGAAAAAAAATTAGTAGGTATTAAGTACATAAGACAAATGGTCTTATTGATAAACCTCAGGCTTCAGCATTATTCTTTTTTTAAATTATACTTTAAGTTCCGTGGTACATGTGCAGAATGTGCACATTTGTTACGTAGGTATACATGCACCATGTTGGTTTGCTGCACCCAGCAACTCATCATTTACATCAGGTATTTTTCCTAATGCTATCCCTCCCCCTTCCCCGACCCCACAACAGGCCCCAGTGTGTGATGTTCCCCATCCTGTGTCCAAGTGTTCTCATTGTTCAAATCCCACTTATGAGTGAGAACACATGCAGTGTTTGGTTTTCTCTTCTTGTGATACTTTGCTGGGAATGATGGTTTCCAGTTTCATCCATGTCCCTTCAAAGGACACGATCTCATCCTTTTTTATGGCTGCATAGTATTCCATGGTGTATATGTGCCACATTTTCTTTATCCAGTCTATCACTGATGGGCATTTGGGTTGGTTCCAAGACTTTGCTACTGTGAACAGAGCCGCAATAAACATACGTGTGCATGTGTCTTTATAGTAGAATGATTTATATGATCTTTGACAAACCTGACAAAAACAAGCAATGGGGAAAGGATTCCCTATTTAATAAATAATGCTGGGGAAACTAGCTAACCATATGTAGAAAGCTGAAACTGGATCTCTTCCTTACACCTTATACAAAAATTAACTCAAGATGGATTAAAGACTTAAATGTAAGACCTAAAACCATAAAAGCCCTAGAAGAAAATCTAGGTGATACCATTCAGGATATAGGCATGGGCAAAGACTTCATGACTACAACACCAAAAGCAATGGCAATAAAAGCCAAAAGAGACAAATGGGATCTAATTAAACTAAAGAGCTTCTGCACAGCAAAAGAAACTACCATCAGAGTGAACAGGCAACCTACAGAATGGGAGAAAAATTTTGCAATCTATCCGTCTGACAAAGGGCTAATGTCCAGAATCTACAAAGAGCTTCAACATTATTCTTAGAGAAAAAATTAACTTTGGTCAATGAAGGGGCTTGGTTTCATCTCTGTAGAATCAGCTTGCATCAACTCGCTGCTGGTATGTCATTTGCTTTAAAGAAGAAATGTTACATATATTTATACATATTTTAAACCATTCTGGTCTTTCACATCCTCAAAAGGGAGGTTTTTCAGTTAGGGTATTTGATTGCTCTCCAAGGACAATGGCATGTACTGAGAGATGTAATTAGGAGATACCAGAATAAGCTGATAGCATCTAAGGATAACTCCCGAGTCACATAGTCATGTTTTTAGAAATTGTTCTGACTGAGGTTCACTGATGGCCTTATTAAACAAAAATCTAACTTTTTAATTTATAAGACAGACTTAAAGGAGTGTAGCTGAAGTTTCTTAACTCAGAAAAGCACTTGTTCATGATTACTAGGCATGATAGCTCAGGGACAATTACATTTTTACTATGTATGCAAAGCCTGCCCCAACCTCTAGGCAGCCTGGTCACACATATTATGTGATTTCAAAGAATCCAAAAGAATCCTCTTACTTTAAAAGAATTGTTACAGACTTCAGCCTGTTATTCTTAAAATCCATACTATTTAAATTACTGCATTGAATGAATTATTGCCTCCAAAAGATAGTCTTGAAACCAAGATAAAGCCTTAAATGTGTTTTTGTTTTGTAATGGACACATTGTTATTGTACACATTTGTGGGGTACAATTTGATGTTTCAGTACATGTATATGTTGTATAATGAGCAAGTCAGGGTAGTTAGCATATCCTTCATCTCATGAATTTATTATGTCTTTGTGTTAAGAACATTAAAAAGTCTCTCTTCTAGCTGTCTTGTAATAAACAACCAGGCACCCTGCTGTGCAAAAGTACAGTAGAATTTATTCATCCTGTCTAACAATAACTTTCTTGTTTGGATTTGGTTTCTTTTTTTTGTTTTGTTTTGTTTTGTTCTGCTTTTTTGAGATGGAGTCTTGCTCTGTCGCCCAGGCTGGAGTGCAGTGGCACAATCTCGGCTCACTGCAGCCTCTGCCTCCTGGTTTCCAGCAATTCTCATACCTCAGCCTCCTGGGTAGTTGGGATTACATGCACATGCCACCATGCCTGGCTAATTTTTGTATTTTTAGTAGAGATGGGGTTTCGCCATGTAGGCCAGGCTGGTCTTGACCTCCTGACCTCAGGTGATCCGCCCTCCTTGGCCTCCCAAAGTGTTGGGATTACAGGCATTAGCCACCGCACCCAGCCCATCCTATTAATAGTAACTTTCTACCCAATGACAAATATTTCCTGATTCTCTCCTTCACCCCATCCCTAGTCTCTGGTAACCAATCTTCTGCTCTCTTTTATGAAATAAACTTTAAAAACATATATTCTACATAAGAGTGGTATCATGCAGTATTTGTTTCTCTGCCTGGCTTATTTAACAGAACATAATGTCCTCCAGATGTATCCATGTTGTTGCAAATGACAGGATTTTATTCTTTTTATGACTGAATAGTATTCCATTGTGTATATATACCACATTTTCTCTATCCATTCATCCATTATTGGAAACTTAGGTATATTCCATGTCTTGGCTATTGAGAATAGTGCTTCAATAAACTTAAGAATGCAGATATCTCTTCAACATACTGATTTCATTTCCTTTGAACATATACCCAGGAGTGGGATTGCTAAATCATTTGGTAGTTCTATTTTGTATTTTTTAAGGAAACTTTAGACTGTTTTTCATAATAGCTCTACTAATTTACATTCTCACCAACGATGTATAAGTGTTCTCTTTTCTCCATGTCTTTGCCAACATGTGTTTTCTTCTGTCTTTTTGACAATACCATTCCAACTGAAATGAAGTAGTATCTCATCATGGTTTTCATTTGCATTTCCCTAGTGATTAGTGATGTAGAGCATTTTTTCATATACCTGTTGGCCATTTGTATTTCTTCTTCTGAGAAAAGTTTATTAAGGTCTTTTGCCCAGTTTTTAATTGAGTCATTGGGGTTTTCTTGCTGTTAGGTTATTTAATATATATTCTGGACATTCATTCTTTGTCAGATATACAGTTTGCAAATATTTTTGCCCATTCTGTGGCTGTCTCTTTGTTAATTGTTTTCTTCACTGTGCAAAACATTTTTACTTTTATATATTATTATTTGTCTATTTTTGCTTTTGTTGCCTGTGCTCTTGAGATCTTATTAAAATATCCTTGCCCAGCCCAGTGTTGCAAAGTATTTTGCCTACGTTTTCTTCTAGTAGTATCATAGTTCCAGGCTTTACATTTAAGTCTTCAATCCATTTCGAGTTGAATCTTATATATGATGAGTCATAAGGGTCTTGTCTCATTCTTCTGCAGGTACATATTCCAATTTTTCCAGCACCGTTTATTGACGAGACTGTCTTTTCATTGATGTGTGTTCTTGGCACCTTCATCAAATATCATGTAGGTGCATGAATTTATTTCTTGGCCCTCTTTCTGTTACATTGGTCTATGTGTCTGGTTTGCATTTTGTGTATTTTTTTTTTTTTGCCAGTGCCACACTTTCTTTTTGTTTCCATAGCCTGTAGAATGCATATATTTTGAAGTCAGGTAGTGTGATGCCTCCAGGTTTGTTGTTTGCTCAAGATTGCTTTGACTATTTAGTCTTTTGTAGTTTCATATGAATTTTAGAAGATTTTTTTTCTATTTCTGTGAAGAATGTCATTGGTATTTTGATAGGGATTCCATTAAATCTGTAGCTCTTTTTGGGTAGTATGGCCATTTTAACAATATTAATTATTTCAATCCATGAACATGGGATATCGTTCTATTTATTTGTGCCCTCTTTAATTTCTTTCATCAGGGTTTTATAGTTTTCACTATAGTGATCTTTCACTTCCTTTGTTAAGTTTATTTCTAGGTATCTTATTTTGAGGAGTAGCTATTGTAAATGAAATGGTTTCATTGATTTCTTTTTTTATATAGCGCACTATTAGTGTGTGGAAACAACACTGATTTTTGTATGCTGAGTTTGTATCTATCCTGGAACTTTACTGAATTTATTATTTCCAACAGCGTTTTCAGGGAGTCTCTATAACTTTTTACGTAGGTAATCATGTTCTCTGCAAACAGGGACAATTTGACTCTCTACTTTCCAATTTGGATGCCCTCTATTTCTTTGTCTTGCTTCATTGCTGTGGTTAGGACTTCTAGTACTTTGCTGTATAGAAATAATGAAATCGTGCAACCTTGTCTTTTTCCTGGTCTTAGAGAAAACTCTTTCATCTTTTCCTCATTCAGTATGATGTTGGCTGTGGGTTCATTATTTACGGCCTTTATTGTGGTGAAGTTCACAACTTCTATACCTCATTTGTTGGAAGTTTTTACCTTTAAGAAATGTTAAATTTTGTCACATGCTTTTTCTGCACATGTTGAAAAGATAATATGGGTTTTTATCTTTTTAAATTTATGTTTTTCAGCTTCAGGGTACATGTGCAGGATGTGCAGGTTTGTTACATAAGTAAACATTACATTTGTTACATAAGTGCCATGGTGGTTTGGTGCACCTATTAAACCATCACCTAGGTATTAAGTCCAGCTTGCATTAGCTCTTTTTCCTAATACCCTCCTTCCTGCCCTCCCCCAAGAGGCCCCAGTATGTGTTGTTCCCCTCCCTGGGTCTATGTATTCTCATTGTTCAGCTCCCACTTGTAAGTGAGAACATGTGGTGTTTGGCTTTCTGTTCCTGTGTTAGTTGGCTAAAAATAATGGCTTCCAGCTTCACCTATGTCCTTGCAAAGGCCATGTTCTTGTTCCTTTTTATGGTTGCATAGTATTCCATAGTGTATATGTTCCACATTGTTTTATCCAGTCTATCACTGATGGGCGTTTGGGTTGATTCCTTGTCTTTGCTATTGTGAATAGTGCTGCAGTGAACATACACATGCATGTATCTTTATAGTTGAATGATCTATATTCCTCCAGTTATATACACAGTAATGGGATTGCTGTGTCAAATGGTATTTGTGGTTCTAAGTCTTTGAGGAATCGCCACACTGTCTTCCATAATGGCTGAACTAATTTACCATCCCACCAACAGTGTAAAAGTGTTTCTATTTCTTCACAGCCTCACCAGCATCTGTTGTTTCTTGACTTTTTAATAATCGCCATCTGACTGGCTTGAGATAGTATCTCATTGTGGTTTTGATTTGCATTTCTCTAATGATCAGGGATGTTGAGATTTTTTTCATATGTTTGTTGGCTGCATGAATGTCTTCTTTTGAAGAGTGTCTGTTCATGTCCTTTACCCACTTTTTAATGGGGTTGTTTGTTTCTTGTAAATCCATTTAAGTTTCTTATAGATTATGAATATTAGACCTTTGTCAGATAAATAGATTGCAAAAATTTTCTTTCATTCTGTAGGTTGTCTGTTCACTCTGACGATCATTTCTTTTGCTGTGCAGAAGTTCTTTAATTAGATTCCATCTGTCTATTTTTGCTTTTGTTGCAATTGCTTTTGGTGATTGCATCATAAAATATTTGCCCATACCTATGTCCTATATGGTATTGTCTAGATTTCCTTCTGGGTTTTTATAGTTTCGGGTTTTACATTTAAGTCTTTAATGCATCTTGAGTTAATTTTTGCATATCTGGGTATCACCTGGTTATCACCAGTAGAGGCTGCAGAATAGCAAAGATTGCTGTCTGCTCCTTCCTCTGGAAGCTTCATCCCAGATGGACACTGACCTAATGCCAGCTGGAACTCTCCTGTATGAGGTGTCTGGCGACCCCTGTTGGGAGGCCTCACCCAGTCAGGAGGCATGGATCAGGGATACACTTAAGGAAGCAGTCTGTCTCTTAGTGGAGCTGGTGCACTGTTCTGGGGGAAGCCCCTTTGTCAGGATCACCCAGACTCTTCAGAGCTAGTAGACAGGAAAGATTAAGTCCACTGAACCAGAGACTTTGGCCACCCCTCCCCACAGGTGCTCTGTCCCAGGGAGATGAGAGTTCTGTCTGAAAGCCCCTGGCTAGAGTTGCTGGAATTCCTGTAGGTAGGCCCTGCCCAGTGAGGAGGGATGGATCTGGGTCCCACCTAAGGAAGCAGTCTGGCAACAATCGGCCACAACCCCTGTGCTATGCTCTGGGGAATAATACCCAGTCCAGACCTCCCAATCTCTCTAGCACTGGCCAGGGGAAACTGCTGACTAGAGCCACAGTAATGGCAGTCTGGTTTTTGTCTCCTTTTTTCTTTTTCTGTTAATGTGGTATGTCACATTTATTGAATTGCATATGCTGAAGCATCCTTTTATCCCTCCAATGAGTCCCACATAATCATTGTGGATAATCTTTTCACTGTGTTGTTGAATGCAGTTTGCTAGTATCATGTCAGGAATTTTTGTATCTATGTTCATCAGGGATGTTGGCTTTTAATTTTTGTTGTTGTGTTATGTCCTTGACTGATTTTGCAATCAGGGGAATGCTGGCCTTGTAAGATGAGTTTGGAGGCATTTCTTCTCCTTAACTTTCTGTAATAGTTTGAGGATAATTGGTATTACTTCCTTTTCATTGGTAGAATTCATCAGTGAAACCATCAGATCCCAAGATTTTTTTTTTGATGAAATACTTTATTACTGATTCAATTTTCTCATTCATTATTCGTCTGTTTAGATTTTCTATTCATATTTTGGTAGGTTGGATCTGTCTGAGAATTTATCAACTTCTCTGTGTTACCAACTTTCTTCATGTGTAGTTGTTCATAATACTTGAACAATAATGGTATAGTTGCTAATAATAGTCTCAAGACTCTTTGTAATTTTTGTGATGTCAGTTGTAATGTCTTCTCTAATTTCTAATTTTATTTATTTGAATCTTTCTTCTTTTCTAAGTCTTGCTAAAGGTTGGTCAAGTTTATCTTTTCAAAAAAAACTCATTTTATTGCTCCTTTGGATTTTGTAGTCTATATCTCATTTATTTCTTCTCTGAATTTTATTACTTTCTTCATTGTACCAATTTTGTGGTAAGTTTGTTCTTCTTTTTTAGTTTCTTGAGGTGTCACATTAGGTTGTTTATTAGAAATCATTCTACGTTTTTGAAGTAGTCATTTATTTCTAAGAATTTTCCTCATAGAACTGCTTTTGCTGTGTCTCATATGTTTTGGTGTGATGTGTTTCTAGTCTCATTTGTCTCAAACAACTTTTAAGTTTTCCTCTTAATTTCGCTATTTACCCATTGATTATTTAGGAGCATGTTTTCTAATTTTCATGTATACAGTTTCTGAAACTTTCTTGTTGATTTTGTTTTAGCAACATTCTCCCTCTATCGCCAACAATTTATATTTTGGTTATATTAATTTACATATCTATTGTGTTCATTTGCCACCAATTGTAGCTATTGTTAATTTGACTTTTATTCTTCATACTAGAGGACTGAAAGCTTTACATAGCACCATTACAGCACTGGAGTATTCTGAGTTTGATTATAAATTTACCTTTAAATGTCAGTTTTATACAATTACATGTTTTGTGATAGTAATTATTTTCTTTCTACTGTTTTAGCACTCCTTTAAGCATTTATTGTATGGCCAGTCTTGAAGCAGTGAAGTTCCTCAACTTTTGCTTTTGTTTATTTCTCCTTCTTTGCTGTAAAGCTTTGCTGAATACATTATTTGTGGCTTAGAGGTCTTCCTTCCTTCCTTCCTCCCTCTCCCTCCCTCTCTCTTTCTCTCTCTCTCTCTCTCTTTCTTTTCTCAGCTCTGAATATATTATGCCATTCTCTCCTGGCCTGCAAGAATTCTGCTGAAAAATCTACTCAGTGTAATGAGGATTCCTGATATGTGACTTGATGCATTTCTCCTGTCACTTTTAGAATTCTCCCTTTATATTTGATGTTTTTATTACAATGTGCTCTGGAGGAATATTTTGAGTTTGAATATAATTGGAGATTTTTGAGCTTCGTGGATCTAGTTGTTCATCTCCCTCCCCAGGTTTGGGAAGTTTTCAGCTGTCATTTCATTAAATATGTTTTCTGTGTTAAATATGTTTCTTTTTCTATCTCTTCTCCCTCTGACATTTCTATAATACAAATATTTTTTCACTTAATGGTGTCTCGTAAGTCCTAGAGAGTTCTCCATTCTTTTTTATTCTTATTTCCTTTTTTCCCCTGTGACTGGGTTATTTCAAAAGACCTGTCTCAAATTCAAAAAATCTTTCCTCTGCTCAGTCCAGTGTGTTATTGTAGGTTTCAATTGTATTTTTTATTTTATCCATTAACATTTTCAACTCTGAGATTTATGTGATTCTTTATTATCCGTCTCTTTGTTGAACTTTTCATTCAGATCATGAATTGTTTTCCTGATTCCTTCGAGTTGCTTGTCAGTACTCCTCTGTTGGATCTTGCTGTGTTTCCTTAGGATTATTATTTTGAATTCCTTTTCAGGCATTTGTAAATAACCTTTTCTTTGGGGTCTGTTAATGGAGAATTATTATTCTCCAAAATTATTCCTTTGGAGGTGTCAGGTTTCCTTGCTTTTTCATGTTTCTTGTGTCCCTATGTTGATATGTGTATATCTAGTAAAACAGTTAATTTTTTCAATTTTATAGAGTAGCTTCAGTAGGGAGAGAATGCTTTTTCTGTATATGGGTGCTAGAGTGTTGGTTAGGTATGGTGGTACATTGGCTTTGCTTTGGGTGGATTCAGTCATGTGGCTCTGTACAGTTTCTTCAGCCATAATCCACATTGGTGATGTCTGTAATTGCTTCAGTGGCCTAAGCTATGGGAGTTTGTGATGGTCGTAGCACAATTTTTCAAAGAATTCAAGCACTGGACTGATTGCCAGGCCAGGCATGGGTGTAGCAGGATGGCCGGCTCTCCAACAGGCTCTCTGTGGGGCATATGTGGGCACAACCAGCTGTCTGACTGTGCAATTGATTCTTTGGTGAGCAAGGCTGCTGCCACATTGTCTGTCAGGTTGGGCAAGAATCGTGGACTCAGTGGGCTAGCCACCTGTGTGGCAGTTTCTCTGGAGGGGGTGGGACCACCATTGCATTGGCTGTCAGGCTGATGTGGGTGTGTATGAGTGCAGTGGGACAGCAGCTGTGTGGCAGCTTCCCCACTGTGAAGGTGCACATGTGCCCCAGGAGTTTGGGTGCCACTTGGATTTGGGGTCTTGGTTATGCCCTCAAGCCAGGAAGCTGGGGTCACGAGGCTGCAGGTACCCACATGAACATGGTGGAATGATGGCAGGCCCTTTGGGATGGAGCGGGTTTTAGTAGCTACTGGCCTTGAGGGCAGGATCCATTCTAGCAGTGAGTCTTTCAATATGGCAGTGTGTCATAGGAGCTTAGGTCATGGGAGTGGGAGATGTAAAATGGGCTCTTACTCTGGGGCAGTGCAGCCACACACACTCCCATCAACTCTCCAAACAGGATTCAGGGCCTGTAAAAACTGGGGGATTCTCCCGTAGCAAGTATTCTTAGCATCTGTGACAGTAATGGGGACCACTGAGGGTCTCCAGCTTAGCTTTTCCTCATAAGAAGTACTCCTTGGCTCAAGTCAATCCTAGTGAAGAAAGAATGTGGCAGAAGCAGGATGCTTCACGCTCCTGCTATGGTGCTATCCGGCACTTCCATGTTCTGTGGGGACTGTGCTGCCCCTCTGGTGCTTTTCAGCATGCTTTTTCAGTCACCTACTCAAAATATAGTTGTTTATTCATTGTTTTGTTCCCTTTTTATGGGATGAGCACCAGGCAACTTTTCAGCTATCTTGCTGACGTCACTCTTTTAAATGTATATTTAAAGAAAGAAAAAAATAAATAAAGGCTGGGGAAAAATGAATTAAGAATTCACTTTAAGAAGCTGGAGAAAAAGGACACAAGAGTAAACAAAGAAAACAGGAAGAAAGTATAAATAAAAGAGCCAAAATTAATAAAGAAAAAAGGTCTAAAAGACACTGTAAGCAAAGAATAAAGATAAATGATAAAATGGAAAATATTTGGAATTCATGTTACAAAAGGCTTATTGGCAATCAGAAAACTGCAAATTAAAACAAAAAAAACTAAGGTATTATTTCACATCTTTCACACTGACAAAATTTTAAAAGTCTCATAGTAACACATTTTGATAAGGATATGGGATAATAAGAAATTCACATGCCACAATTTAAATTGTACAAACACAATATAAAGCAATTTGGTGACCTTATAAAGTTAAAAATGCCATTCCCAGAAACTCAACAATTCTACCTTTAGTCAAGTTCTATAGCATATTTCTTGCATATATGTTCAACAGAAATGTGCAAGAATAATCATTGCTTAATTAGAAGTACAACAGAATTGGAAATAAATGTTTATCAATTTAAGACAAAAATAATGTGTTAGACTTTCACAGTAAATATTACATAGCAGTTAAAACAAATTCACTGGTGCTATCAATACAAATATATATTAATACAGATAATTTTCAAAAATAATTTTAAGGGAAGAAAGAAAAATATGGAATGTATTTACAATAGGATGTAATTTCCATAAGGTATAAAAATGTGCACCTCATGTTTTATATGTTTAATACAATTAAATATTAAAAGTACAAAATCATGGATAGGAAGGATGTAAAACTCCAGAACAGTACTTACTTTATGGGGAAGGGAAAAAGAAAATGGCTTTGAAGGGATATACAGGACCTTCTATTAAATGTGGCACATTTTTCTTTAGGAAATATGGCAAAATGGTAGATTTAAGTAAATCTGGCAGTGGCTTCAGGATATTTGTTTTATTTTTCTCTAGACATATCATGTGAGTTGTAAATATGTAATAATAAAAATTAATAAAAGAATAAAATGTACTATGTAGAGCATCTTCTAAAGTTATTTTAATAAGAAATCTTTTCTTACTCCTTTGAAAAGAAATTAATAGAATTTTATGTGATTTGGTCATGAATTTCTAGATCTTGTTAAGTTCATAGTTTTAGAAACAAATATTTGATGTTAATAAATCATATTTTTGTGTGTGCTTTTTTTTTTTTTTTTTTTTAGAAATGGAGTCTCACTCTGTCGCCCAGGCTGGAGTGCAGTGGTGCGATCTCAGCTCACTGCAATCTCCACTTTCGGGGTTCAAGTGATTCTTCTGCCTCAGCCTCCCAAGTAGCTGGGATTATAGGTGCCTGCCACACCCAGCTAATTTTTGTACTTTTAGTAGAGATGGGTTTTTTTTAGTAGAGATGGGTTTTCACCATGTTGGCCAGGCTAGTCTCGAACTCCTGACCTCGTGATCTGCCCACCTCATTCCCTGAAAGTGCTGGGATTACAGGCGTGAACCACCGTGCCCAGCCACTTTTGTCTTTAAAACAACTTTAAGCAAGTTGCCTTTCCCTCCAGAGAAAAATATTTATTTATAGAAGAATAACAAGAACACACTTAAACACACAGCCTCACACCTAAACAAAACATACACACATATGTGAACACATATGCACATGCCTACCTACCTATATACATGTTCATCCAGACACATACACATACTCCAAATTTCGCTATAGCAATGTGATATTTACTGTACCTTACTTTACATAAAATTGTATAACTATTGTCCTTTAAAAAAAAACACACAAAAACAAAAAAACGTTTTTATCTTAGGTTCTGGAGTGTATGTCCAGGTTTGTCTTAGGTAAACTTGTGTCCTAGCGGTTTGTTGTACAGATTATTTTGTCACCTAACTACCTATCCAGTAGTTACTTTTTCTGATCCTCTCCCTCCTCCCACCCTCCAGTGTCAAGTAGGCCCCAGGGTCTGTTGTTCCTCTCTTCATGTCCATTTGCTCGACTTACCTGCATTTACAGGTGAGAACATGTGGTATTTGGTTTTCTGTTCCTGTGTCATTTTGCTAAGGATAATGGCCTCCAGCTGCATCCATGTTCCTGCAGTGGACATGTTCTCATTCTTTTTTTGTTGATGTATACATATCTGAGTTCGATTGATTCTATTTGTGCTGCAGAATCATAAGACAGAGTTGTGATGAGGTATATCTGTGGCATTGCTGGATCACGTGATCACAGCTAGAACACCATTGGTTTCTTTCACAATTCTACATTCATTATGCGATTTAATTCACCTCTTAGATCTGAAAGTTCTGAAGGTCATCTGAGCTGCCAATTTTGTGATAAGTGTTTTGTCTCCTGACATTTCAATTTACTCACTTTTAGTCATTTCTATAGGCTGCACTCATTTTACCATTAGCATACACTTCCTTTTCAGGGAGGAAGGAAACAAACTACCCCTAATGATTTATGACTTAGAAGTTTGCATATGCTGTATTGGGAATCAGTTTTAATAATAATCTTCATGATACTATTTCATTTATGGTTCATATATAATATGGCAATAGCTCCATTCCTGTATGTAAACACAATTTGACATTTAACAGAAAATTAAAGTATTGGGAAATGAGCTGTTTCTTTTTAAAACTGGGCCATCTAGTAAGATCTATTTGTTGAGCTGATGTTGTTTCTAGTGATTAAGTTAAGTTTTAGTGTTGCCTAAAGTGTTTCTCTTGTGGCGAATGATTGAGAAAATAATTATAATGGGCTATGTCTTTGACAGAGTCTATAAACACTGAGATGGCAGCACATGATTAAATTTATGTTCAGATTGTAGAAATCATTGCTGCTTAAGAAGAGAACAAGCATATTGATCTTCGAGAGTGAAATAAGGCAAGATGAAAGGAATAATTAAATCTGGCGGTATTGGTGTTCCCATCCATAGCAATACAATTATACAAATTACATCTCTCCTCACCTTGCCCCTCCTTCTTCTCCTCTTTAAGTTTAAACTCAAGACCTCCTAATCAAATGTTGTAAAAAAGATTTTGTTTTTATTTGCCTTGCTAAATCAGCCTGTTTTCAGCAGAAAAGGGCTTTGGCGTGATCCCTGAAAAATATTCTCTTGTAATTTCTATTTGAGGTGGAAACATGAAGAATGCTTAAGCCTGTTTTAATCATTTTGCATGACTCCTCTTTGGTCCTGAAACCCTGTGACTAATATAGGTACTTGGTCCTGAAACCCTGTGACTAATATAGGTACTTGGGGAGGTAAACAATGAACTCATATAGGCCAGTAAGGTACAATTTAATGCCAAGGCAATCATTGTGACCTACTGTAGAGTGGTAGGGGAACATCTGGGGCTGTGATTCTTCAAGATAAAAATAATAATAATAATAATAATAAATCCCTATGGGTCTAAGCCAAGGTTTGAGATGAAAAATTCAGAATTCCTCTCTAGTAACTGTCATGTACTAGATTTCACCTAAAATGTCTAGGAATGACTCAGAATATATAAGAAATTCTGGGAGATAAATACTTTTTTTAAAAAAATCTAGGCTTTCCTTTGATTGGGAAAATGACTCAATTTCAAAGGAATTTCCATTCCTTTTACAGGCAGTGGGTTGGAGGATCCTTCTGTTTGAACACCAGGATCTCTCTTGTAAAGCTGTTCTGCTCGCTAGTCTTTTACTCTGAGAACTACTCACTCTTATTTGTCTTGTCAATATTGCAATTTCATGTTTCTTCTGCCTGCTCAGCAGTTAATCCAGTTGAATGTCAATCTGCTCCTTTGTATGATACCAGTGTGATGCTAAGTTAATGTTCACAGTAACCATGACGCAAGCCTTCATTTTTACCCAGATCTCATACATTGATGGCACTTTCCATATCCTCATTTCTCTTGCATCTGGAAATTTCTCCATTGGTCCCCTTCATACATCACTGTTTGTTCATCACTGTTTCTGGAATATAATCCCTTAATATGCTCCATGAAAAGTAAACTATGGAAAAGTAAATTTGGGAAATACTGCAGTCCAGTCAGTCCTGCACTGTTAAATGTGGTAGCCACTCACTATGCACGGCCGTTGAGTGCTTGGAATGTGGCTAGTTTGACTTGAGATGTGCTGCAGCTTCAAACCAGACACTGATTTTGAACACTCACAATGCAGAAAAATATAAAACGTCTCAATAATTTTTATATTGACTAAATGCTAAAATGATAACATTTTTTATATAGCAGGTTAAGAAAATATTATTAAAATAAATTTATAATTTTTTTATTTTGCTTTCTGGAAAATTGTGGCTCACATTAGAAATAACTGAGAAAATCTGCAGAATGGCACCACCGTAGTCACTTTTGGAAATCTACAATATATAGTTACATAATAAGAGTTCTGAGACGTCTCACAATAATAAACTCGGTTTAACTAGGTTAAAACCTGTATTTCCTGTAGCTCATTGACCATGGGATTTATTTTAACATAAGAACTATACATACTCTCCAACAGCTAGTAGTTTAAATAAACCCACTTGGGAAAACAGTGTTTAAGGCTCAAGGGATGAGAAACTTTGATTCTATTTTTTCTACATTGCATGCTTCCTGATTCTCAGTAAGATACAGAGGGCAGGGGTTTGACAATCCAGATATCACAAATATGCCTGGTATTCCTCATATTAATACAAATTAGTTACTTATACTTTCACAGATATTTTTGTCAATAAAGCTAAGTGGAATTCAAATTCATAAATGTGCTAATGGCTCTTCATCATGAACATTAACCTTCATTTGGGATTTGGCAGTGTTGAATACATATGTAAATGTAACAATTTGATGGCATAAGAGAATGGAATTTCTATTATATTCATAATCATAATAGGCACTTAAAACCTTGTCTGTAGTTATCCTGAATCATAGAAGAAGTGAAATAGTCAAGATCATGGTAAAAAGAACTGAAGAAAAAACTCACAATAATAAAATATTAGTTAATTTTGAAACAATTTTCATATCCCAGCACTTTGCTGAGCACTTTATTAGCCCCGTCTCAATTAATTCTTACAATAACTTTATTAGTTAGAGATACATTCTTTCCATTTCACAGACAAGGAAACTGAAGTTTGGAAGCGTTAAGTAACTTGATCCGAGTTTCATAGCCAATAAATTATGGAGCCGTGAACTCGGAGCCTACATCTTAATTGCTGTGACAATTATATGGTAGCATATGCATGTATAAACCTCCTTCCAGGGAAAACCCCCAAGGACTGAAAGGGAGCAAGGTGTGTGTACGTGGCCAGGGGAAGAAGGGGGACTTTCAATTTCTTTTTCTCCTTTATAAAAATCTGTGCAATATTACCACAAATATGCCTTCATGTTGGTTAGGAGAGGGCAAAAAAATATTTATTTGTAACCCTTCGACATTTTTTTCCTGGAACCTCCCCATTAATATTAAACAGTCTTTATCTACACAGGCTACATTTTCCCCAGACAGAACAGTCTTCCTGTACATTAGATGAGAAAAATGGCTGACTTCTCAAAACTTGCAGTATGGTGAATATGCCTTGTCTTCTCTCACCGTATTGCTTTGACAAATGCTACTCTCTCAGCTGAGAATGTCTTCTTTTTTAATCTTTCTGTGCTTCTTTTTTTTATCTCCTTACTCAAACTGTTTCCACAAATCCCATCCCAGATGTCACTGCCTCCAGGGACCTTTTCCTAAATCAAATCATCCTCTACTCCAAGTTGGCTTAGATGAGCCACCATCACCACAATGGGTATCTTTAACCTGATGTATTCTGCCCTATGGAAAAAAAAAAACTATCATACTATTTTGAAATGTAATAGTAAGATGAGCCTAGTAGTGGGTATTTGTCACCCGGATCTAAGCTGTCTTTTAATGTTTAAGAAATGTTTTTCACTTATCCACTTATAAGAGTAGGTAAAAAGTAGAGCTTACTTCTTTATGATACAGTACACCAGTTGGGTTCAGTGTCTTAAGATTTGGATGTGCCCAGAGTGGTAAGCCTCAACAGAGAATTTCAAATAAGGTCTGCAAGGTTTGAGAGGGAAGTCATGCCCATTTGAAAAAGTTACAAGACTTTGTTAGAGTCAGCTCTTCCCCTTGTAACTAAACATATGATTATGGGTTAATTGATGAGTTTATGTACTGGGCAATTCACTGTAAACTAGGTTTCATCTATACAGTAGCTAGAAAGTCAGGGATGCCCTGAATCACTCCATCATCATATGAAAGTAGTGCAAAGAAGGCCTGGATTAGGCAAGTCCTGAAAGCATAATTATTTTGCATGAGCAGAAATCTTTTAACCCAGTGCAACTGACGTTAACCAAACCTCCTTCAGCTCCTACCTGTTGGTTATTCCCTAGATTAGTTGATTGAGAAAAAAACATTCCAACTGAATTTACACGTGATGTCACAGGTTAGGTTCTCCAGAAGTAGACGCTGAGATGGAGTCTGGAATGAAGAATGTTTGTTAGGAATCAACACCTGCTAAAGGGAGAGATGAAAAGCAGGATTGAGCACAGGAAGAAGTCAAACAGTGATAGAAGATAAACAAAACTTGGTCAACCCCATGGAGAACTTATAAGCATATTCATTACCATTACCCTGCTTTGGGCCCAAATAACGAGGCCTTTATATTTCTGCTTCAATCAGTCACTGAACATGGGCTTCCCTAGAGAAAGTTCTGTCCTTGGACAAGATGGCTTTTGCACTTGAGGCAAACCCTGAAGGAAGTGACAACTGAAGCCTCTCAGATAATAGATGAGGCAACTGATTTCTTTCTTAAAAGATGAAATAAATCCTTCTGGATAACAAAAATGGAAGACTAATGTCAAAGTGGCTTAGTGGAGCATGGATGGACTTCTTGGAATGGGCTAAAAAATGGAAGAAACTTGGTTCTGATATGACTGTTCATCAGAAGGCCTTCTTGGTGGGGAAGGCTTTCAATAATCAGGTGGCTTTCAATAATTAGCATCACTCTCCTTGTGAATGTTGATCAGCCTCTTGCCATAATCTCTTTTACCCCTAATCAATAGGCTCAGAAACAAAGCAGACTTGGTGTCAAGGATAAAAGAGATGTCGGAGCCTAACATTATAGACCTCACCTCCCTAAGGCTGACCTGTTTACTTCCATTGATAAGTAATCAGTCAGTGAGTAGCAGAAACCAATGTTGAGTGACCTCCCTTACGCTCCCCCTTCAATATGGAATACTGTCTAAGAGGAGCCAGTCATTTATTGAATTTCAGTTACACTGGATCCTTGATGTGGAAGGGATGGAAACTGGCTATTTGGTGACTGTTTTGTTTTCTCTGCACACCATACTAAAAAGCCGTATCACCAAGTGAAGAATCACAGAATGCCCTATTAAGCATGTGGTATATCACAAACATTGCTTCTAACCAAGGAACACTCACTTTATGGGAAATGAGGTAAAGACAGTGACTTAGAACTGCATTCTCTAAAAGAAGCTGGACATGGAAAACAATGGCATGGCCTATTAAAAGACTCGGGAAGCATACCAGCAGTAAATTCTCTGAATGATTACCTGGTATGTAATGCTATTTCTCCCATCACCAGAATATATGGGTCTTGGAGTGGGAGAGGCCCCTCTTACTATTAGATCCAGTGAGCTAATGATTTACTTAAAAAATTTGCTTACCTTGCCCTGTGACTTTGGCTAAAGTTCTCAATTCTCAAAGACAAAATGCTACTTTCCATCATGGGTCTCTTATCTTGGCTGACTATAAACAGGAAATAGGTTTGCTGCTACAAAATGAAAAAGTGAGGAGAATGAATAGGACATATAAAATCCCCATAATTTTTTTTCTAGTGGTAAAATGTAATGGCAGACAACAGTAAATCTATATAAGCAATACCACAAGGCATTCGGATACTTTAGTGATAACAGCTTGGTCAGAGAACCCTAACCAACAGAAGAAGTGGCTGAAAGCAAACAGAATGTAGAATTGGTGATAAAAGAAGGAAATCATGGCAATTAATTATTGCCTCTAGACCAACTTCAGAAATGAAGACTACAGTTCTTACTCATATTTCTTTCTTGCTCTGTGTTGTATATAATTAGAAATTTTAAGTTACTTTATTTTTCTCTCTCCCTTTCCCCTCTGTCTTATACAGTGTTCTAGGTGGTAGTAAACTTTCCAGTCTAGTCCATAATATCTTGACTTGTGACAGAACTAAAGGAGAATGAACATCAGCCAGTGATCTTCACTTGTTGCTAGAAGCAAAAATTGTGAATGTTACTTCTGGAAAGAGAGTAATAGGCTTTATGGCTGTAGGACAGATTTTTGCATCATTTTGCTGAAAGCACTTTTTTAAAAGTCCAAGTGTTTTTACTATAACAGATTGACATGTTCCTGGAAACCTCATGTCCTGAAAAAATCATTTTCAAATAAATATAGGGCTTATCAGAAATAGTTTGCGACAAACACTCAAAATCTATGCCATTTGTAACCAAAGCAATAACAATCCAAATAAGTATTCCAGTCCAACTTAAAAGGAAAGATATTGTAATTCTTAACATTTTTAACTAGAGAAAACCTTGTGCTGTTTTAAGAAAGTTGTATATAAAAAAGGATCAAGTTCGCTAACTTATGAAGGCATGGCCAAAATGCACAAATGTTGAGCAAAACCATTCAATAAGCACTTTTTGAGAAGAGCACATGTCCAGAATAAAAGAGGAGGGAGTAATGTGAATGAACACCATGTATAATTATAATAATATGCTCCTCCAAAGCCTTCTGTGTTCAACTGTGTGAGCATTCACTCATTGTTACTTGATGGCACAAAAGATTTGTATGGTGAGAAAAATCATAAATACATCAATGAAACTTTTATATTGTACTGACATCATTCCCATATCAACCAATCGTGTAAGCTTATTTCTTTATAGACATACATGTTATCAAAGCAGTTTGTGTAAGTAAGGGAAGAAGAGTGCACATTGATTTGGAATAACCAAAATCAGTGATGTATTGGATATTCGTCACTGTGATGGTCCTGTAGTCCAATACCATTTTTAAGTTCAGAGAACTCTGCAGAAGCTGAAATTTCATATTTTAGCTAAAAACTTCAGCTTCTGTAAAATTTCATTTCCCTAGCTTCTCTTGGAACTTGAGCAAGGCACTCACCTAGGCTCACCAGCAAACAGACCCACACTGACTTTTAAAGCAAGACTCCTAATGCAAGAAAGCAGAAATGCGGAGGAACTCTTTCAGATGATGTCAGCAGTTGCAGCAAGATCAGGTTGCTTAGGGCAGCAGAGGTAGAGGTGAAAGTAGCAGTCTCCAGTGCCCAATACCAGATGTATCTCCAGGACAAGACACAGGGTCTAGTGCTTGTGTTCGCCACACTGATGTTCTTGCTGCTTCTACAGTGATGTCATTTTGGACTTGTTTTTCGCTGTTTTGACCTGAGTCTGATTCTCTTGTTATTTGGTAGATTATTTGAGTTACTTCATGTCCTCTAGTAAATTTTTTCCCACTTAACTTAGACAGCATAGCTTTTGTAGCTTGCAACTAAGAGCTTTGACTGTCACAGTCATCTGGACTTTGAAGGATTTGAGAGGAAGGGTTGTGCCTCTTTATCACAAGAGTGCATACTGTTGTGCCTGGAAGGCAGAAACCACTCAATATATGCTTGTCTCATAAATAAATGAATAGATGATGTTGATATGAGAAATATATTTGCCATAAAACCAATGAGATTCAGTAATTAAAATAATAACTAGTACATCAGACTTGGAATAGCATTAAGATACTAATATAATCCTGATAATAGGTATTCTAATAATTGTTTCTAAATATTTCTACAAATAGTAAACCTTTGCACAAACAACAAAGTATTGTTTTATCTTAGATAACCATTTGATGTTAGAAAATGAATTTTAATACATTATAAGAAAATAAAACTTACTACCTATTTGGTTATTTCTTTTTTCTGCCTGATGCTAAGATGTTTGTCATAGTTACCTTCATTATGGTTTGAACTCCCCAATATATTCTGCTGCCACTTTTGGAAGTTTTTAGTAATTTATCAAACTTTAACCCCTATCAACTAAAGAATAGTGACTCTCTCATAACTGCATAACCTTAGCATTCCATGGAAAACTTATATGGACTCTAATGCTCTTAACTCTTGAAACTTACTTCTCATATTCTCATTTCTCTGGGTAAACAACTGAAAAAATAAGAGTTCAGCCAGGCACCGTGGCTCACACCTGTAATTCTAGCACTTTGGGAGTCCAAGGCAGGTGGATTACTTGAAGTCAGGAGTTTGAAAACAGCCTGACCAACATGATGAAACCCTGTCTCTATTAAAAATACAAAATGAGCCAGACGTGGTGGTACATGCCTGTAAACCCAGCTACTTGGGAGGCTGAGGCAGGACAATTGCTGGAACCTGGAAGGCGGAGGTTGCAGTGAGCCGAGCTCATGCCATTGCACTCCAGCCTGGGCGACAAGAGTGAAACTCCGTCTCAGTAAATGGTTAATAAGTAAGTTCGTGATTGTGACAGAGAGCAAGAGGAATTGGTGAGATTACAGGTTATTGAGGGTTGACATTTACGTGCAGAATTTCCTTATATTTTAATTTTGATGATTGAAAAGCAGATTGTATCTAATCTCAGATGGCTCCTGCAGTCTTCCTTCAGTATTCCAGCTGGATGAGTTTGGACAAGCATTAAGAAATCAGTATCTCAAATCTCAAACAGAAATGGTAAGGTAAGAAGACAGGTTAGGGAGGAATATGAAAGAAGTTGGGCTACAAGGGTACATGCTGAGCTGCTCTTAAGCTGCTCTTTTGTACTCTAGCAGATAGCAGATGCCTATATGCTCCCGAATTAGCTCTTTGTTTCACACATCACAAAAAGGAAGATGCTATTATTGTCGTTTTAATCTTGACAGCAGATAAAAGGGAAGATTGTATATAAGCAACACACTTTTCTGTAAGCTTTTTTTTTTCCCCTCAAAAAGGTAAAGGGAGAAAATATATGCATAAATACAATATATTCATTTTGGAATTGGATTTTAAAAAATCAGTGGACATCACTTTGTTCCTACCAGTGTAGGTTGGAAGGTGCTTTAGTTAAGTAATCTCCCAGGCTTCATTCTACGTGTAAATATCTTAGATTGCTATCCATCCATGAAAAATAGAGAAATGAAAGAAAGAAAAGACCTACTGTCTCCACACATGGCTGACAGTCAATTTTCTACTATACTTTTCATTTTAAAATGTGCATATTGAGATAGTTTCCAATGCATTTCTGGAAGAGCTGTTACATTTGATCAGGTTCCATGCTGGCAAACTGCATTTTGGAGCCAGCGAGGATCCCTCAATACTTTACCATCAGCTGACTAAATTGGTCTCCATTTCTATGGTTTTATACTTGAACTGATGGACATATGATCTCATACTAGTGAACTCTAGGAATCATTACAGACTCTGAGGAATAGCGTAGGGTTCATATAAAGAGTGAAATGGGTACAAGGGCTCACTTAAGCTGACACTATACTGTAAGGGTCTTCCCAGGACTTTGGTTGGTTCCTCAGATTTGGAAATATCTGAAGGAGGCAAACTGGTTTGAAATTCTTCCTAGATGTCCAAGACTACTTGGGACCAAATGCTTTTATTCTATATGCAGTAAGCTAGGCACCAAGGGACACCCCAAAGAAGCACAGGTTTGTCTGAGTGGCAGACAAAATAACTCAGAGAACTTTAGAGGACATACTGGTCTGGCTGAAGCAGAGGAGGAGAGCCCTTTTTACCCTGTCATTGTTCCATCCAGATGCTCTAGAATCCCTTTTACCCATTCTGTGCATCCAACGCAAAGGTCATGTGTGCTTTAATTTTAATGCTTTTCACCTGCAACTGTCTTCAATGGCCTGACCTTAGACGACTAAAACAGCTTTGCCTACAGTGCAAAGAATCAAAAATATGCAGTAATTTGCACTGCCAATACCTTCCTTCTGAGAGAAGCTAACAGTCAATGATTGACTCGTGGGAGTTTAAAAGCTCAGCCTCCTTTGAAGACGAGACAAATTTGAGGTATAATTTACACTCCGGAGCTCCCCACAGGATCAAGTGGGGTCTGGAAGTCTTGTTTGCCCTCTTCCTCTTCCCTCTACTGCTTCCCCGCTTTCTTACCAGTTTTCCTGAGAACACTTCTTAGCAAATCATGTACTTAGGAATCCTTGTCTTAAGGCTTGCTTCTGGAGAATCTGACGTGATGCACCTTATTAAGGAGTTGGGACTTGCTCTGGAGCCTGAAAAAGAGATAGGATTGGATTTGGAAGTAAGAAGGGAGAAGAGCTCTGTTTCTGAGAAGGTAGAATGAACAACATAAGAAAAGGAACGAAAAGGTTTCAGTCCAAACTGGTGTGGTGCACTGGAGTACAGTGAAGAGAACGTTCTGGCTGGATTAAAATTGGGTGGTTGTGAAGTCCGGCCTTTTAGTGTAGTCATCACACAATATTTTGAGTATTTTACCCCATGGGTAATTTTTCACCCTTCTCCCGCTCTCTCCCCTTCTGGAGTCTCCATTTTCATTTTTATATCCATGTGTACCCATTGTTTAGTTTCCACTTATAAGTGAGAACATGTGGGATGTGACTTTCTGAGTTATTTCACTTAAGATAATGACCTCCATTTCCATCCATGTTGCTGCACAGATGTTCCATTCTTTTTTATGGTTGCATAGTATTCTATGTTGTGTATGTACCACATTTTCTTTTTATCCAGTTCTCCATTGATGAACGCTTACGTTGATTACATATCTTTGCTACTGTAAATAGTGCTGCAACAAATATATGAGTACAGGTATCTTTTTGATAGAATAATTTCTTTCCCTTTGGGTATATAGTACTGGAGATTGCTGGATTAAATAGTAATTCTATTTTTAGTTCTTTTAAAAACCTTTGTACTGTTTTCCATAAAGGTTGTGCCAATTTATATTCTCATTGTATAAGTGTTCTCTTTGCAAACTCACCAATGTCTGTTGTTTTCTGACTTTTTAATGTCATTCTGACTGGTGTGAGATGGCATCTCACTGTAGTTTTAATTTGCATTTCTCTGATGATTTATGTTTGTTGGCTGCTTGTATGTCAACTTTTGAGAAATGTCTGTTCATGTCGTTTGCCCACTTTTTGAGGGAATTGTTTGATGCCTTTTAGATTCTGGATATTAGCCCTTTTTCAGAGCATAGTTTGCAAATATTTTTCTCATTGTTTTTTGTTGATTGTTTCTTTTCCTGTGCAGAAGCTTTTTAGTTTAATTAAGTACCATTTGTCTACTTTATTTTTGTTACATTCACTTTTGAGGACTTGGTCATAAATTATTTGCTTAGGCCAGTGTCCAGAAGCATAAAACTCATGATTTAATCTGTTTTACTTTCTTCCAGAAAATCTGGGAGTCAAAATTCTAAGTACTCATCTCAAGTTGTAAAGATGTACAAAATTAATCATATTAGGAGACATAGATGAGAGAATTTCTCTTTGGGCCTTACTGCAGCCTAGAGAAGAGATTACATTTCACTCAAAAATTAATCACTAGTAGTTCAATCTTTATGCCCAAGATTCCTCACTTTCCACTACCAGCACTTACTCTGTCTCCTAACAATAGCTTCATGCAGCTGCCCTGACCACAGTCCTATGCACCTTTCTTCCTTCCTGGCTTCTCTGTAGCATTTGCTATTTATTACTCATGTGTTTCTTTCCTTCAAACAGGCATCCTGAAACCCTCATTTAATAAAATATTTAAGTTTGTAAAAGATCCTCCAGTTACCAGGATCCACCTGCCTCAGAAAACAGACAAGGACTTGTAAATGGCACTTTTTTGAATTAACATTATTGTTTTCTGATCACACAAAAACAGATAAATAATCATGCAGGGATATTAATGGGTAAGCTGTCAAGAAGTTCAGGGACTCTATGTCAACAAGCCCCTGAGGTGTTTTTAGTCTGTTTGAATTTACTCAATTTCTCCAACTTTCTGAAAATTTTCCAAATTGATTTGGCCATTTCCACCTATAAGTAGTTTCGTAACATGAATGGCAATATGCCTAAAACTGAATTTACCTTGTTTATCCAACTTGCTCTCCTGATCAATTCCCATTTTTAACATTTCTATTTTTCCTTAGTAGTTCATGTTTGAAAGTTAAAAACAATCCTTAGCATACTTCTATACTCTTTCATATCCAGTATGACATTGGTTAGTTCTTTTTCCTAAATGCCTCTCAATGTGAAGTCCTTTCCATAGTCGCTAACCTATTCAAAACCCTCCATACCTTCTGCCCGAGTACTATAAACTCGGAGTCTACCATCTTGCAGTTCTTCCTGCCCATCATTGATAGATGATTCTTAATATCCTTTCCCTTTTGAAAAATCTCCAGTGGCTCCCATTGCTTAATTGTTGAATTAGTAAGAAGAGTTAGTATCATTAATTATTGTTTAATGACTGATTCAAACAAGAAAAATGATATTGGAAGTGGGTTTGGCCCATCACAGGAACGCTGAGGTATCAATATGTTGTACACATAATTAATCATCTTCTAGAAGTACTTGGCCAAACAAGAAGAAAAATGGGAAAAAAGTATGAGAAGGGAAGGAGGAAAGCGAAGAAAAAGAATGAAAAGATAGGGGAGAAGAGGAAGGGAAGGATGGGGAGACAACAGATGAAAGAAAGAAACTCATCTAAGACTATTATATAATTGCCTCTTTCCAGATTGCTTACTTCCTTTGAACATCTTGATTTCTCTTTTTGTGTAAGCCCAATTTTTAAGAAAAAACAAGCTCGTTCTAAGTAAAAACAAAAAAAGTAAAATTTATAAACTGAAGAAAAAGCAAATCACTTGACTTGACTTTAATGCTTTCCTGGAAAATATTAAACCAAGATAGCTCTCTCTATTCCAATTTTCCAATTTAGAAACAGGAAATAGAAAAATATTTTGTGGCTTTCTCTCATAAAAGACAGAACATTCTGTATATTTGAACCCTGCATGGCTCAGATGTGGTGCTTAACATGCTTTTATTTTTTTTCTTTTTTTAAGATTTATTTCTGTTACCTTTGCTTATGTGTCGATTAGTATGTCAAAGAGAATATCAAGACTGATGAATGGTAGTCTGTACTTAAGGCATCTTATTGGTGCAAGAAATAGAAAGTAAACAACTTTAAAAGTGAAAAGCAAGCTTTCTCTTCTAATCTGTGTTTTTAGGAGTGAATGCAGAAGCATGACTGAGAATGAAATTAATGGTCAGAATATTCTTCAACCAAAAATAATTTTGTTTTAAAGAATAAAAAGTAATAACTGCTGCTGATTTTAATATTGAGCTTGGCTCTTTAAGTCACCCAGTAAGAAATCCATCGGGATGTAGACCCTCATGTGAAGGAGTTAAGGTCGTTTAATTAAATTTAAAGATTTTCCTACCCATGGGAAAGGGCATAATTAGCTGTTTTCTAACACATTTGACCTGAAGATGCTTGAATCAGCACATAATTGAATGTATTAATAGAAGTAGCAAATTCTAGTTATGAGACTTAGTTGTTAGGGTAGGGAAAAAAGAAGCTATTCATGATTTATTTGAGAGAGTTCAAACAAGTGTAGAAGAGGGGGAGGAAAAGAGGCACTTACCAACTGTCTCAGGTCCACAATCGTGCAGCCTCACATGGTGGCTCTTAGGAGAATCGGGCAGCTGAAGATATGAGTCATTTGGTTATTCCCACGAAGGATCTCAATCTGCATGCCAGATAAATTACCACTAAAAATAGAGTGAAGCACTCACAGCAGTAGAATGTACCAGCTGCACTGATGCCTACATCACAGATTAACTCGGGTATATTGGGCTTTGGTATGTTGCTGTGATGTTTCTCAGGGCACATATATGCAAATCTACACACTAACGAGCTGTTCTCAAATGGAGTTCCACTGAGTAAGTACTTGGGTTGTGTGGTGCTTATGCAAGTTTGAGTAAGACATGGCTTCTTTGTAGAGGAAAACAAGTCTCATGAACTCTCACTCCAAAATTATTTTAATATGTTAAATACTTACACATGTAAAAACTACGAACTTAAACATAAATTCTTATACCTATCAGCTCTTGTACAATTAAAACAACAAAGCAATTTATAAAATAAACAACGAACCAGTAAAATTCAAATCAACAAATTTGTGTGATCAATGATACTATTTTGTTGATCTCCACTCAGAACCTAAGATATGATATTGGCTACTATGGCAGAGATTCTGCTGAGTTTATCATGCCTAACCCATTGTGTGCCTTGTGGTGACTCAATTCTCAATCACTCTTTTTTATTTGAACTAATGCAAAACTGACCCTTTTATTATCTGCCATGAGGGCATTTGGCTTTCATTTGTATTAACATGACATTTAAATATTAAGCAATCCTTTTTTTCTTATTACTCCCAGATAATTAATGTAGTATTACTAATCAAAATAAACTAAAACAAATAAACTCAGATGCTGAGTACACTGTATAGTATATTATTTTGCTTTCTTAGCAGATATAGAAACTACTATTTTTTTCTTCTCATTCATACATGCATTCATTCACTCAACAAAAAAGAGTGTTTTCTATGTATTAACTATTGCAAATAATGATCATGATTATGATCAATGCTGCACAATCCCTGGTCAAGGAAAATTTTTAAAACTTTAAATTATACATCCAAAGAGCTACAATTTGTGGCTAGGTTAATAGGGTTAAGAAAGTACGAATGTAGCAGAGCACATCTCATTGGACTGGGAAGTGAAGCCCAATTTAAAAATAATTACAACAAAAGTAATGAGGATTCTTATTACATTTCACACATACTCTTGAGTGCCTGATAGGTGCAAATCGTTGGTTGGGTGTTATCTTATGGAATCTTCACAACAAACTAATGAGATAGTTATTATTTTCATCATTTTATAGATAAGGCAATTGAGATGCAAAGGCATGCAATTAGTAATACAGCTAAAACTGTAATGCAAGCAGAATAGCTCCAAAATATGAGTGTTTAATTACACTTATACATCAAAGAGTTGGTATGTGAATTGAATACTTTATAATTAACAAATAGGAATTGAGCACATACAATATAATAAATTATATCCCATATACATGTATATGTTATAAAACTATTAATGCATACTATTATAAATTTAATAATACTGTGGTTAATTGTATGTGATAGTTGTAACTTGGCAATGCAGGCCTGGACTTTAATCCTTATGGTAAAATTGGAAATGGAAGAAGGATAAAATATTCATACGTATTTTATTTTATTTATTTATGTAGTCATTTGTGCCATTTACTTTAGTAATCAATCAATGCCACTTTGAAAAAATTATTTTTTAATATTTCTTCTACTTCCCCTTGTAACCCTGTTAATTGGGAAATATGAAAACTTCTTAAGAAAAAATGTATTTCTGCTCCCAGATCAAATGGTGTTTTATTTAAAAGAACAGCACAAAATATATCATTGTGTCTATCACTTCCTTCCACACTACTAGACTTTGGACTACTATGAAGAATTTGCTAGCACCCCTGAGGATCAGCACTGGCCGTACTCCTTGAAGGCCATATATAAGTATAGTGTCTGAGTAAATTTGGTGAGCTTTCTTATATAGTAACTAGGGGCTATAATTTAACTGATGCTTGATTTTTTATATAAACTCTGTAATCTAAAAGAATAACATACATATATATATACACACACACACATATATATCTCTCTATATACACACATATATATATCCTGAGCTTGCCAAAATTCAACTTACCAACACACACATATAATAAATATAAATGAGTCAGTAAAATTCAAATTAGCAAATTTGTGTGATAGATACTATCTTGTTGCTCTCCACTCAAAACCCAGATGTGATATACATATATGTCGACTTCAACTTAACACACATACACGTATATACATATGTATCTATGTATATATACATACATTTGTATATACATGTACATATATACAAGTATATATGTATATGTACATATATACATGTGTATATACACATACATCTATGTGTGTTGGTAAGTTGAAATTGAAACGTGTATATATGTTGGTTTGAAATTTACGTATATATGATATATCTGGGTTTTGAGTGGAGATCAACAAAATAGTATCACACAAAATTGTTGATTTGAATTTTATTGGTTCATTGTTTATATTACATAAATGTGTGTTGGTACATATATATACACACACGTACCAACATGTACACATATATATATATACACGGGTGTCTATATACATATATATACATATATGTACATATATGTATATGTACATATATGCATACATATGTATATATACATATGTGTATATACATATACATACATATATATATCAGTCAAGTTGGTTCTTTGGTGTCTCACAGAGTCCCAAGATCACGGTTTTACAAAGTTTGATCTAACATTGATGGATGATATGCCTTCATTTTATCTATTGGCCTATAACAAAGAATGTAAAAGAAATAGTGCATTATTTCACATGGAAGTTAATATAGGTGTAATGAGGTTTTATAATGTAGTTGGCATTCTAATAACAAAACTTCATCATATTATTTTAACTTTTAGGTTCGGCGTACATGGGCAGGTTTGTTAAATAGGTAAATTGCATGTCACAGGGGTTTGATGTACAGATTACTTTATCATCCAGGTAATAAACACAGTACCTGCTAAGTAGTTTTTCAATGCTTTCCCTCCTCCCACTGTCCACCCTCAAGTAGGTCCCAGTGTCTATTTCTTTGTGTCAATGTGTTCTCAATGTTTAGCTCCCACTAATAAATATGAACATGTGGTATTTGGTTTTCTGTTCCTGTGTTAATTCACTTGGGGTACTAGCCTCTAGCTGCATCCATGTTGCAGGAAAGAAAATGATATTGTACTTATGCCATGCCATGTACTTTTCCATGCCATGGTATGCCATGGAATACCATGATGTATATATACCACTTTTTTTTATCCAGTCTACCGCTGATGAACATGTAGATTGATTCCATGTATTTGCTACTGTGAATAGTGCTGCGATGAACATACTCATGCATGTATATTTATGGTATAATGGTTCATATTTCTTTGGATATCCGTATAAGGGATTGCTGGTTGGAATGGTAACTCTGTTTTAAATTATCTGAGAAATCACCACACTACTTGTGACAATGGTTGAACTAAGTTACATTCCTACCAGCAGTTTATAAGTATTCCCTTTCCCTGAACCTCACCAGCATCTATTATTTTTTGACT
The DNA here is from genome assembly GCF_000951035.1 of Colobus angolensis palliatus. Lineage (NCBI taxonomy): Eukaryota > Metazoa > Chordata > Mammalia > Primates > Cercopithecidae > Colobus > Colobus angolensis. The sequence continues at coordinate 1,519,487 of NW_012121598.1, read as the reverse complement.
TTTTCGTAACCATTCTGACTGGTGTGAGACAGTATCTCATTGTGGTTTTGGTTTATATTTCTAATGATTAGTGATGTAGAACATTTTTTCAAACGCTTGTTGCCTACCTGTATGTCTTATTTTGTAAAGTTTCTGTTTATGTCCTTTACCCACTTTTTTAATGGGGTTATTTGTTTTCACTTGTTAATTTAAGTTCCTTACAAATTCTAGATAGTGATCCTTATTGGCTGCATAGTTTGCAAATAATTTCTCCAATTTAGTAGGTTGTCTGTTGATAGTTTCCTTTGCTGAAGCTCTTTAATTAGGTCCCATTGGTCAATTTTTCGTTTTGTTGCAACTGAGTTGGTGTGTTTACCATGAAATCTTTGCCAGGGCTGTGTCCAGAATAGTATTTCCTAGACTATCTTCCAGGGTTTTCACAGTTTTAGGTTTTATATTTAAGCTTTAATCCATCTCGAATTGAGTTTTGAATGTGGTGTAAGAAAGGGCTCCAATTTCTATTTCTACACGTGACTAACCAGTTATCCTACCACCATTTATTGATAGGGTGTCCTTTCCACATTGCTTGTTTTTCCATTTGTTTGTGTCCTCTCTATTTGAACAGTGTTTTGTAATTCTCATTGTAGAGATCTTTCACCTTTCTGGATAGCTACATTCCTAAGTATTTTATTCTTTTCATGGTTATTGTAAATCAGATTGTGTCCTTGATTTCACTCACTGTGTAGATGCTGTTGATGTATAGGAATGCTACTAATTTTTATAGATGGATTTTGTATCCTGAAATGTTGCTGAAGTTGTTGATCAGATCTAGGAGCTTAAGGCAGAGACTATCAGGTTTTCTAGGTATAGAATCATATAATCTGCAAACAGGCATAGTTTAACTTCCTCTCTTCCTATTTGGATGACTTTTATCTTTCTCCTGCTTGATAGCTCCAGTTAGGACTTCCAGGACTATGTGGAATAGTAGTGGTGAGAGAGGGCATCCTTGTGTTGTTCTGGTTTTTGAGGGGAATGTTTCAGCTTTTGCCTACTTGGTATGACATTGGCTGTGGGTTTTTCGTAGATGGCTCTTCTTATTTTGAAATATGTTCCTTCAATGCCAATTTGATAAGGGTTTTTATATATGAAAGGATGTTGAATTTTATGGAAAGCCTTTCTACATCTATTCAGATGATCAAGTGATTTTTGTTTTAGTTCTGTTTATGTGATGAATCACATTTATTGATTTGTGTTTATTGAACCAGACTTGCATCCCAGGGTAATGTCTATGTGATCATAGTGGATTAGCTTGTTGAAGTGCTCCTGAATTGAGTTTGCAAGTATTTATTTTGCATCTTTGCTCATCAACAATATTGGCCTGAAGTTTTCTTTCTTTCATTGTGTCTCTGCCAGGTTTTGGTGTCAGAATTATGCTGGCCTCATAGAATGAATTAGGAAGGAATTCCTCTTCCTCAATTTTTTTGAATAGTTTCAGTAGAAATGATGCCAACTCCTCTTCATCTATCTGGTAGAATTTGGCTGTGATTTCATCCTGGCCTTTTTCTGGATGGTAGGCTTTTTATTACTGTTTCAACTTCAGGACTCATTATTGGTCTGTTCAGAGATTCAGTTTCTTCCTGGTTCACTCTTGGGACATTGTAGGTTTCCAAGAATGCATCCCTTTCTTCTAGGGTTTCTAGCTTGTGTGCAGACAGGTGTTTGTAGTAGTCTCTCAGGATGTTTTATTTCTGTAACGTTAGTGGTAATGTCCTCTTTGTCATTTCTGATTGTGTTTATTCAGATCGTCTTTTTTCCTTTATTAATCTAGCTAGTGGTCTGTCTTATTTGTTCTTTAAAAAATAAACAGCTCCTGGATTCACTGATCTTTTGTTTGATTTTTGCATCTCAATTTCTATCAATTCATCTCTGATTTTGGTTATTTCTTTTCTATTGCTAGCCTTAGGATTGGTTTTGTCTTGTTTCTCTGGTTCCTCTAGGTGTGATGTTAGGTTGTAAATTTGAGATCTTTCTAACTTTTTGATGTGGGCATTTAGTGCCATAAAATGCCCTTTTAACACCATTTTGACTGTGTCACAGAGATTCTGGTATATTGCATCTTTGTTCTCATTTGTTAACCCAAAAGTTAATCAGGAGCAGGTTGTTTAATTTCCATGTAATTTTATGGTTTTGAGCAATTTTCTTAGTATTGATTTCTATTTTTATTGCACTGTGGCCTCAGAGTGTGATTGGTATGATTTCAATTTTCTTTGAATTTGATGAAGATTGTGTTATGGCCACTTGTGTGGTCAATTTTAGAGTATGTGCCATGTGCAGATGAGAAGCACATATATTCTGCTGTTTGGAGTGAAGAGTTCTGTAGATGTCTTTTAGGTTCAATTGGTCAAGTGTCAAGTTAAGGTCCTTTGTTAGTTTTCTCCTTTGATGATCTATCTAGTACTTTCGGTGGGGTGACGAGTCCTACTATTATTGTGTGGTTACCTAAGTCTCTTTATAGATCTCTAAGAACTTGCTTCATGAATTTGGGTGCTCCTGTTTTGGGTGTATATAAATTGAGAATAATTAGGTCTTCTTGTTGAATTGAACCCTTTACCACTGTGAAATGCCCTTTCATTGTCTTTTTGGTCTTTGTTGGTTTAAAGTCTGTTTTGTCTGAAATTAGAATAGCAACCCTTGTTTTTTTCCTGTTTTTCATTTGCTTGGTAGATTATTTACTATCTCTTTACTTTGAGCCCATTCCCTATTCGTGTCAATGCATGGGAAAAGGTTCTCTCGAAGACAGCACACCATTGGGTCTCGCTTATTTATCCCACTTGACACTCTGTGTCTTTTAATTCGGTATTTAGCTAATTTACTTACAAGCTTAGTATTCATGTGTGTGGATTTGATCCTGTCATCTTGTTAGCTGGTTATTATGCAGACTTGTTTGTGTGGTTCCTACATAGTGTCAATGGTCTATGTACTTAAGTGTGTTTTGGTAATGACTAATATCAGTCTTTCCTATCCATATCTAGCACACCATTCAAGATCTCTTGTAAGTCAGGTCTGGTGGTAACAAATTCCCTTAGCATTTGCTTGCCTGAGGAGGATCTTATTTCTCCTTCACTTAAGAAGCTTAATTTAGCTGAATATGAAATTCTTGGTTAGAATTTTTTTTTTTTTAACAATGCTGAATATAGGCCCAATCTCTTCTGGCTTATAGGGTTTCTGCTGAAAGATCTTCTGCAGCCTCATGGGGTTCCCTTTGTAGGTGACCTGCTCCTCATGTATTTAACATTATTTCATTTCAACCTTGGAGAATCTGATGACTACATGTCTTGGGGATGATCTTACACAGTATCTCACAGAGGTTCTCTGTATTTCATGAATTTCAGTGTTGGCCTCTCTAGTGAGGTTGGGAAAATTTTCACAAATAATATCCTCAAGTATGTTTTCCAACTTTGTTTCATCTTCTTTCAGTGATATTACTGAGTTGTAGATTTGGTCTCTTTATATAATCTCATCTTTTTCAGAAGTTTTGTTCATTATTTTAAATTTCTTTTTTCTTTATTTTTGTCTGACTTAGATCAGAGATCCAGTCTTTGAGCTCTAAGAATTTTCCTCAATTTCATCTATCCTGCTATTAATTCTATATCAGATCAGTTTGGTTATTTCTTATAATGGTCATTTCATCTCTCAGATTGTGCATCATTTTATTGTAATTTTTAGATCCATTGGATTGGGTTTTGACTTTCTTCTGAATCTCAAGGATCTTTGTTCCTATCCATATTCTGAATTCTATTTCTGTCATTTCAGCCATTTCGGCCTGGTTAAAAATCCTTGCTGGGGAACTAATATAGTCATTGGGAGGAAAGAAGACATTCTGACATTCTGGCTGTTTGAATTGCCAGAGTTCTTGAGCTGGTCCTTTCTCATTTGTGTGGGTAGTATTCCTTTAACTGTGGTGAAATTTGAGTATTGTCAGTTGACTTCTTTTCTATACGTTTTCAGAAGCGCAAGGCTTTGTGCAGGGTCTTTGTAGCTGAATTCTTGTCCTTTGTTTCAAAGGGGACTATACTAACAAAGTATTTTTAGTGCTGACATTTAGGCTGTGAACAGTAGATGGCACTTAAGTGTAATTACCAGTAGGTAGGTTTTTGCTTAGCCATATGGCTCTTCTGTATTTCCTCAGGGCTGCAGCCATGCTCTGTCTCAATGTTCTGAAAGTGGGGACTCCTTTCTCACTCAAGTGCCGGCTGCAGATCTTGGCTTGGCACTTTTGTGCTGCATGCCAGTATCCAGGGGTATGCTTAGGCTTTAGGTTTTCTCTCCAACTTGGAGGCAGCAGGGGAAGAGTGTTTGGTAGTGACTGTGGCAGATGGTCTTTCACTTGTCTCCTGGGGTTCCAGCCCAGAGAAATTAACGGCTGCTACCAATCAGTGCCATCAACCTATAGGTAGGGCAGCTGTGTTGTGGACCCAAGATGGTGGGGAGGGAGGACTTGCCTACTAATAAGCAGGGGGACTCATGGGGGAGACAGACTAGCCTCTTCTTCTTAGGGCAGCTGCAGCTTGCCAGAGGTATGGATAAAGCACTCAGGGTCTTTGTTCCTTCCCCAGTCTGAGGGCAGCAAGGGCAATACCAGCACAGAGGGACTTTCAGTTGCCTATGGGAGCTCCACCTCAGACAAACATAGAGCCACTGCTACCGACAATATTCAGCCAGGATGTGGGGTAGCGATGTTGCTGGCGAGAGTTGGGGACTCCACTTGGTGAAGAGCAAGTAGTCAAGGGCTTATGGGAGAAGAGACTGGGCTCCTTTCCTTATGGTGACTATGGCATACTGGAAGCACAAGTAAAGCCCTCAGTCTCTTTGTTCCTTCCCTAGTCCAAGGGCAACAGAGGCAGATCTGCTGCCATAGCAATGGCAGAGGAGCTGTTGGTTGCCTCTGAGAGTACCACTCCAGAGAAAGAGCTACTACCAGTGGAAATCCTCATCTGAGGGTGGGGCAGCTGTTCTGTGGTTCTGAGCCGGGGTCCTGTCTGGTGTAGAGTGTGGGAAAGGGGCTCACTGGGAAGAGCGCCTGGGCTCCTCTCCATATGGTGGCTGTGGTGTGCTGGAGGTGCCACCATAGCAACCAGGGCCTTTATTCCTCCCCTAGCCCAAGGGCAGCAAGGATGGTGCCACTGCAGCTGCAATGGCAGAGGGGCTGTGGGTTGTCTCTGGGATAAAGGCAGAGCAGCCACCACCAACTGAAGTGTTCAGGAGGAGGCAGGGTAGCCGTGCTGGAAACCCAAGTCAAGAGGCACTGTCCGGGGAGGAGTAGCAGGGTTGGAGATCCATGTGGAAAATAGTCTGGCTGCTTTTCCATAAGGTAACTATAGTGTCCTAGAGGTTCACATTAGTTCCTAATCACTGAACTCTCTTCCAAGCCTAAGGGCAAGAGGAGTGAGGGCTTCAGTAAAAATAGTGGCCTGCCTGCTCACTCTGAAAGCCTCATCCCAGGGAAGTGCAGAGCTGCTACCCTGCAAGAGCCCAGGGGGAGGGTGGCTGGAATCCCAGCCTGGGAGGCGATAAAAATCGTCTTTCAACTCTCAACTTCCATATGCATATTCAAGGATTCACAGAGAAAGCAGAGTACTGCTAGTAGTTGGGATCCCAAATCCATAGCGGAAAATATTTGTACAACTTCGGAAAAGGGAATTTGCTACGCCAGACTTATCAGAGAAGTATTCAGGACATAGGTAGGGTTTGAAATAGGCCCTGAAGTAAGAAATATGATGGAAAAACAAATTTCATTTGCTGATCATAAATGTACTGTGAAAAAGATGATACAAACAAATGGAAAAACACTCCATGTGAATTGTAAGAATCAATATCATTAAAATGGCCATGCTGCCCAAAGCAATCTGAAAATTCAATGCTATTCCTACCAAACTACCAAAGTCATTTTTTTCACAGAATTGTAAAAAACTATTCTAAAACATTCATATGGAACCAAAAAGCCTAAATAGCCATAGCAATTCTAAGCAAAAAGAACAAAGGCAGAGGCATTATACTACCTGACTTCAAACTATACTAATAGGTTACATAACAGAAACAAAAATGGACATACAAAAACAGAAATATAAACCAATAAAACAGGACAGAGAACCCAGAAATAAAGCCATACCTACAGCCATCTAATCTTTGACAAAGTCAGCACAAATAAGCAATGGGGAAAGGACTTCCTGTTCAATAAATGGTGCTGGGATAGCTGGCTAGCCACACACAAATCATTAAAACAACCCCTTCCTTTCACCAAATATAAAAACCACCTCGAAACAACTTAAATATTTAAATGTAAGACCTCAAAGTACAAGAATCCAAGAAGAAAACCTAGGAAACACCATTCTGGACAGCAGCCTTGGGAAAGAATTTATGATTAACTTTTCAAAAGGAATTGCAGCAAAAACAAAAATGGACAAGTGGGACTTAATTAAAGAGCTTCTGCACAGCAGAAGAAATTATCAACAGAGTAAACAGACAACCTACAGAATGGGAGAAAATATTTGTCAACAGTGCATCTAACAGAGGTCTAATACCTAGAATCTATTAGGAACTTAAACAAAATAACAAGCAAAAAACAACCCCATTAAAAAAAATGGGCAGAAGACATGAACAGAAATTTCTCGAAAGGAGACATACCAGTGGCCAACAAACATATGAAAAATATGCTCATCATCACTAATCATCAGAGAAATGCAAACAAGTACCACAAGATACCGACTCACAGTAGTCAGAATGACCATTTTTAAAAAGTCAAAAACCAACAGATGTTGGTGAGGCTATAGAGAAAAGGGAACACATACATTCTTGGTGAGAATGTTAATTAGTTCAACTACTGTGGAAAGCAATGTGAAGATTTCTCCAACCACTTAAAACAGACCTACCATCGGACCCAGCAATCCCATTACTAATGATTTCTAGGAATAGAAATCATTCTACCCTAAAGATTCATGCATGCAAACGTTCATTGCAGCACTACTCACAATAGCAGAGTCATGGAATCAAACTAGGTGCCCATCAACAATGCACTGGATAAAGAAAATATAGTATATATACACCATGGAATACTATGCAGGGCTAGAAAAAGAATGAATTTTTGTCCTTTGGAGCAACATGGATGCAGCTGGAGGCCATTATCCTAAGCAAATTAATGCAGAAACAGAAACTCAAATACCACAGGTTCTCACTTACAATGGGAGCTAGCCATAAGTATTCATGGACATAAATATAGCAACACTAAATATAGGGACTCATAGAAGAGGGAGGGAGGGAAGGGTTAAAAAACTCACTGTTGGGTACTATGCTCAGTACCTGGGTAACAGGATCATTCACACCCCTAACCTCAGTATCATGCAATATACCCATATACCAAACCTGCATATGTACCCCCTGAATCCAAAAGAAAAGTTGAAAAAGAAAAAAATAAAAATAAATAACAAACGAATGTATTATGAAGAAGAGAGATTCACTTTCTTTGGCTAGAAATTAATAATAGAACTAATAATAAATATCTGAAGAAATTAATAATAGAATAATAAATATCTGAACTTGTATACTTTATCTCACACACAATAAGATTGGCTCTTAAGAATAGGGTCCTGATTCAACTATGATTTTTATTTGCCTGATTTCCTTTTGGATAATGAAGGCATCTTTAGTCATCATCTCTTCTGAGACATTTGTGTAAAAAAATTTTAACAAAAGAACAATGGAAACCTGAAGGCCCAGCATGGTAGCTCATTCCTGAAATCCCAGTGCTTTGGAAGGCTGAGACAGGAGGATCGCTTGAGGTCAGGAGTTCAAGACCAGTCTGGGCAATACAACAAGACCTCATCTCCGCAAAAATAAAAAATAAAAACTATCCAAGTGTGGTAGCACACATCTTTAGTCCCAGCTACTTGGAAAGTTGAAGCAGGAGGCTTGCTTGAGCCCAGGGCTTTGAGGGGTGACCTGAGACAGGATTAATGGCGTCAAGCTGAATATAACCTGTTTGGAAAACAGAACGTTTTAGCATTTCCTCTCTACTTTACCACAATTAGAGGATGCAAGTTGGGAAATCTGCATTATAGTTTCCCTGGAGAAGCAAAAGCATATAAAGGATGAAAGAATTTACATAGCGAGATGATTAGAAGAGTAAGAACACCATGCAGAAGCCCTGAAGTATCAGAGCTACATCTTCGCAAAATGGCATTATACTCTAAGAAAATTTTCAGGCTTAATTTCACCCAGTATCAGGTAAAACCAAAATTATTTTAAACAGTGATTATCAACAGACAATTAATAAGATTAACAATTAATATTTGGGTGTCTTTATTTTGTTCTAGTCTTTCCCCCGGAACAGTATCACTATTCATTATAAATTGGTTCATGGATATAACTTGTCATTTTAACATGTAGTTTTTTGTTGTGTTTATAAAATTTGAAAGTATGAGGAAGTGTGGGTTCTAACACCAGTCTCAGTTAACTGTGGTTATAACCATATCCATTCATTTGGACCATGAAGTGTTGTAAAGCTATCACTATGCACCTGTTGATAATTTATCTGAATTACAGATGCAGCTTGTGGGAAGAGGAAAAAGTATCTGTATTTATTTGCTTGGCAAACCCAAAACTCAGAAGAAATACCAATAGTCCTTACAGAAATGCTATGGCTGTATGTCTAGCATGATACTATAAACAAATAGGTTATTACCTAAAGCCCCCATAGCCAACAGGACTGTGAGAAATAAATTTAGAGATGCGATTACATGGCTGACTTGGATCCTCTAGGGAACATACAACAACTCTCGTATAATTATGCAGTGAGACTTTGAGTGGTAGCTATGGAATAACTAGGACTTCCATTTTCAACATTTGACTATTTTAAACCGGCTTTCTCTGATACCACATGCCTGAAGGGTTCTACAAAAACGTTTAACGTATTTTAAATGCAGTAGCTTTACAAATACTTGGTAATTTAAATGACAAACTTCAGATACCCTTCATAACTCCTTCACGGCTCTGAATTCCATATTACATCTGGTTTTGTTTTAGATATCATCTGAAATTTAAAGACACTTATAATTAATGAAATGTACACTAACAATATTCTGAGACATTTCTAACCAGTCATCAAGGATGGCATACAACATGTTTCTTGAAAGTGGTATGATAGCATATTATTCTAAATTTGGTTACTCCCAGAAAGTCTAAAGGAACATTACCAAGGGATATAGCTCAATGATTATGCAGCCTCAAGTAACTGAATAATTTAGTTATGATGTAACCCAATAAAATCACTGTCCTAAATTACCATATACTATGTGGCTTTTCTACCAAAAAGTTCTAAGGTACATGGGACAAGTGTGAAGAAGCAGTCTTATGTACAGCATATTGTCCCAGACCTCTCGGCCCAATTTGCCCCCAAATTCAGTACTTAACTCTGATGAAGTATACTGAATCCAATATATTGACATCCTCCTTTTAAAAATCCCCATAAATTAATATCAATAAGCACATATGATGAGTTATGAGATAGCAATCTAGCAATTCCAAGGCCATATTCTTATAGCAAGCTACGTGTATTTCTGATACTGATACTCTTGTGTTTTGCATGCTTGACCTTGTGCAGTAACTCTTTCATGCAAGGTCAAACACCTCACTATGTTGTTTCAAAAGAAGAATCCATGAGACAAATTGGGCAAAAATTTGTTGGAGGAAACAAACAGAAGCAGAGTCTGAGAATGATCTGAATGGAGGAGTCATGGTTGGAGTCAGAGCGCAATGAGAAAACCCAGAGATCATGAAAGGGCTGTGCCTACCCTGATCTAAATAAAAAGAGGTTTCCTGACTTTTAAGAAAATCTATATTTTTAGCACCATTATTTTATCCACATAATACTACATCCTAGATTCTTAATGAGGAATGAACAATACCCCTCTCCTAATTTCCCTATCTGTATAACTCACCAACTTGACCTTATTACATAATATACATCAAGGTATTATTTTTTTCAAACAGGAAATTATTGATCCAGTGATCAAAAGAAGTTCCTAAAAGAGTTTAACATTCGCCCAAGGAGTAACTTTTTATACTGGAGAACCATGGAAGAACGTGCTAAATCAGTGTGACTTACAGAAATACATATTTTGTATATTACATGAGCTGAAAGCGCCATGCTGGCAATTCACAGAAGCTGTCTTTCTAAACAAAGTGAAGTGTCTCCAATCAATTCCTGCTAACGCACAGTAATAAGAAGCAAATCACTCAATCACCAGCACAGAAAAACAGAGTACAATGGTCCATATTCAAGAGCCCCAAAACAAATTATAAAGGGCTAAGTAGGGTGGGGTGAAGCTCAGTATTGGGAGGTTTGTTTTTCATGAACAGATGGTTTCATCATTAGTTGGGGTGCCAACTAAAACTTCTGGGGCCGGGAGGCAGAGATAATTTCCTGTCCACTCACTATTCTATTCTGCAATTCCATCCATTTCAGGAACCTCTCCTAGCAAGCTGTGAGCCTTTCTTCTCCTGGCTATGATACATCCTAGAGTTGATAACAAATTGCAGCTCTTTCGTAACCCATAATATCTTTTCAATGACCAAAGCAAATCCATACTCATGTAAGTGTGCTTCTTCCTAGGTGGATGCTGAAGTAAGTTACACACAGTTACTTATACCATAGTCTCACCTACAGAGTTAGAAGGTGCCATTAATTATCTCCTCAGACTGCTCCGAACTCAACAATCTCAGTAAGTTCTGTTTCCCAGTCAACCCTCTAATTGCTTTTGTTGTTGTTGTTTTATCTCATTTCCTCTGGATCCCATCCAAATTTTCTATTTCTTAGATCAGTAGTAGGGTTAAAATGAGTCTCATGCCAGTAGCAGTCAAGACTAAAGCAACATGAACTATGCTGGAAGAATCACTTCATATTTCCAAAGCCTGCCTTTTAGAGATTGGATTGAATGGTGGGCATGTGTTATTGACTGTTACCTCATATTTTAGGCCTTATACAACCATGTTTATATAAAACTTGACTGAAAGAATCACATAAGCTTGCATTCAAGTTCTATTTGCCTACCCCAAAATGTTTTTTTTAAATTCTTCCTTAATGAATTATACTTTACACGTCAATTGCAATATCAAGCTTAATAATTTATTCAGTTTCTAAGAATATTTAAATTTTAATTAATTTGTGTAGGGTCCTACCCTAAGTTGGTATTATGCACATTAAGGATGCACATTAAGGAATATGTATGTCTTATTTATACATACACCTAGTTGTATAAAATATGATAATCCATTTTTGAAAAACTAAGAGTAGCCAAAAATCAGACTCATGGAATCTTACAGGTGGAAGAACAGTACGTCATATTGTATTCTTTCAGAGACTTCAGTCTAGTTGCCTTAGTTTTCAAACAGGGAAGACAGGAAGACAGTAAGTTCTGTGATTTTAGAGCATATAATTCAGCCCACCTTGACACAGATACCATAAGCTTGACACAGATACTATAATAAGAAAATAATTAAAAATGCAATCAAAGATTACTCAAATTGTGCATTAAATGTATTCATCACATAATTACAAAGGAAAAAATTATAAATCCCCTAACTAAAATTTCCAGCTGGAGTCAGATACTTTTTTTAACTTAACGGAAGGAAATCTTCCATATGCAAATATTCAGTGGATTGAATATTGTGTATCATATGGACTACAGTGGAAAAATCTGAAAGTACGACCTCAGATGATCAAAGTTGACATCAATAGTGATAGGTCATGTTGATAGCATGTACACTTGATGTGATGAAAATGTCACTTTACCTGTTTGGTCTTCTTCCCCAAAACCTATAACCTCAGACTCCTCATGAGAAAAACATTGTACAAATCACACTTAGGAGGCATTTTTCAAAATATCTGACCATTAATCCTCAAAACTGTCAAGGTCATTAAAAACAAGAAAAATTTAAGAAACTGTCACAGCCAAGAGGGGCCTAAAAAGATATGATCACTAAATGTAATTTGGTATTTTGGATGAGTCGGCAACAGAGAAAAAAAATTAAGAAAAAAATAAGACAATGTGAACGTAGTATAGACTTTAATTAACAATAGTGTATCAATATTGGTTTCATCAGCTTTAATATGTACCATGATAATGCAATATGTTAATAATAAGGGAAATTGGGTGTAGGGTATATTGAAAGTCTCAGTACTATCTTCACAACTATTCTATAAATCTAAATATATTCTAAAATGAAAAGTCTACCTAAATATTGAACATGTGCACACATGTGCATGCACGCACGCACACACGGACCCTGCACACATAGTGCATTTCACCACTACTACAGATTGACATCAGCACCTCTCCTCGACAACAAACCCTTGAAATAAGAATGTTGTTTTATTCATCTTTGTATCTCCTACAAATATTTAGGCCATGCCTATTACTCACTACTTATAGAATAAACGTCCATGGAATTGAAAGAGATGATGATCTAATATCCAGGGTCAAGCTGACTGCACAGTAAGAAAACCAAAGTTTCTATTAAGATGCACTCTTCCCACTCCTAGCAATTACTGCAGAATTTATTCTTACCTTGAGAGAAAGACCCGTAATGGTGGATTGAAATTGGCGGAAAAAAAGAAGAAAGAGTCAACACAGGGTAGCAGCCATGCCACTAACAAATGCAACATATAGGAATCTGTCTCCTAACTTACAAAATTACCTTAAACTCCATCACTTAGTGCTTCAAAGTCAAAAGAAGAAAAACATCTTAAAGAAGATAACACATATACTTACATTTGAAGGTCGTTCTGAGGATTAGGTGAAAAAAATATATGTGTAAGCTCTTTGAAAATCACACAATCAAATAGCAGTTCCTAAATTTCCCCAGAGGTGGAGCACCTGAAAGTCATAGTGGTCCTTGGAGACCAAAATGAATACTGATGTATTGAATTGCATTAGAGGAACCATTTTAACGGTAGAAAATATAACAATGTGATGCAGAATGAGATTATAACCATTAGTGTAACGCACGTGCACACACACCCACATACACACAAATTTAGTTCAATTGTCTCCTAGTAATTTTTGCCATTATTATGCATCTGCTATTTTGTTATCCTGTTTTCCTGTATCCTCTTGTTAATTGTGTGTCTTCCTCACTAAACCATTACCAAGTACCCATGTCTTGTTAATTCTTGTATCTTGAGAATAGATATTGACACATAATAGACATTTATTCAACAGATATTCCTGGAGCACTTACTGGAAATCATGAGATCTAGCAAACAAAAGGTTAAGATCCCCATTCTTAAAGTACTTACATTCTAATTCTAGCAGGCTAAAAGGCTAGAAGGTGATAGATGCAATGGAGAAAAGCAGAGCAGGATAAGGGGGGATGGGAGTTAGAAACAGGTTGTAGAATTAAGCAGAGCAGTTGCACTGTCAATGTGAGGTTTCAGCAAAAACTTGAAAAACTAATGATTTCAATAAAGCACATATCTGGGTGCTAAACATTCCAGGCAGAAGAATAAGGCACTATCCCTAGATGCAAGCTTACCTGTCATGTCAAAAAGCAGCCAGGAAGCCAAGGTGCCTGGGGCACTGTGAGTGCAAGGAAGGGGAGTAGGCAAGGCCAGGATGGTCAGGCCAGGCAGGGCCTTGTAAGCCATGATCAAGACTTGTGCTTCCCTCCACAGTGAAATGGGGAGCCACTGCAGAGTTTCGAGCAAGAGCCACATCATCTGAGCTACATTTTTACAGGCTCACTCTGGCTGCCATGTGGACACTATGTGGTGGCAAACACAGAAGCAGTAAAGAGACCTGTTCGGGTTGGTTGCCATAATCTGGTGGCTCAGACCAAGGTAGTAGGTGTGGCCATGATGAAAATTAGTTGGATGATAAATATATCAAAGTAGAGCCAAAAAATTTTAAGACGGATTCAACAAATACTTTAAATGGATAAATATTGGCCAATATTCATTAGCAGGCAAGCATCATCAAGTACCAAAGGCTTAATAACAATTTATGGGCAAAAAAAAAACTTAAAACAAAAACCACATTTGTTAAATTAGCATGATATGTATTAAACTTAAATTATGTTGACAATGATTTAATGATTTGATTTCAGCCTCAGAACATTGACACCTAGCTTACTGACAGGGTTTTGCGGGGAGAGAGTTTGATAACCACTAAGCTACATACATGTATGAATGTTGATACTGATACTGAAACTAATTTATGACAGGTGCTGTGAGGGGGGTATCTCACCTGTTCAAAGAAATATCATTATCTGATTTCAGCCTTACATTGGAGAGTAAGTCGGAGCCAGCCAGGTGAAAAGGATTGCCGTACTAAGCCCTGGAGTTGTCTCTGCTTAGTAATTGATACCATTTTCTGGCACTAGTGATTTTTATAAAGATATTAGCAAAGCAACAGCAAAATTAAAGTGCTTCATAATCTTTAGCACTCATCATCAACTTCTGAAATATGATTGCATATTAGCTTTTACTGTTACTGTACAAAAGCACTTACTTAAAGGTAGGGAGGACAAACTCTGTTAACAGTAGCAAAGGGGAGAACTATTGCCTCTTTCCAGACTGTGGCATCCCTTTTCCCAAAGCAACAGGAGTTACAGAGATCTCCTGAATCTCCTTTTTGCTGAACTTGGCAAGAAACTGGTAGGTATCTTCCAGGATGTGTGAGCAAAATATGTCCCTAGAAAGGTTAACAAATGGGTGACAGGTGACTCCTGTATTGCTTCCTCATTCTTCTCCTTTTACATATTTCTTCCCCCTGCTTCCAGTGGCCTCTCAGGGATCCAAGCCTGCTCATAGGAAATTAAATGAGGTTAGTGATTAACATTTCAAAGTGAATTTAAGTCACCGCTTGCCCTCCGTCTGGGGAAGGCATATTACAAGCTTAATTTGTGGAAGAGCAGACTTTGTATCCCTCTTAGCCATCAGGGCAGGGTGCTGTTTTATTTACTCAGGGGATCTGGGGAGCATAGCATGTTTCCTCATGGAGAGGAGGAGGATTTTGCTAGTTGAGGCCTGTCCACGCTCCCCAGATCAGCTGCCTAGCAGCAGCAGCCTTCCCTGCCTCATTCCAGGTCATGCTGTGAATATGAGGACACCAGTCTCATGACAGAGCTAAATCAGAAATCCACAGACTAGTAATGCTTGCTGAACCCCTAATTTTTTCTTTATAAAATAGTATCCCTCTATAGACACCCTGCCTCACAGGGCCTTTTTGAAGACAAATGAAATAACGTCATCTCTTCAATGCAAGCCTGTCCCCCAACAACTCAATGAAAGGTGCCGTGTACAATGACCAAGTTCTCTTTCCAGCTGAATTTAGAAACGGCAGAGTACAGTGCTGCCTATGTTTATTCACAGTGGCATCTAATTTTGCATAGGAAAGTAAGGCCTAGGCATTTGCATTTTTCCTCCTGGTTCCACTCTCCTGGCCAAGAAACACATGAAGAAGGGTCTTCACTGGCCCAGAGCCCCTGATAGGATTCCATTCATGCCCGCCACTCACTGACAGAGAAAGCCCCCCACCAGAAGGCTCCGCTCTCATAAAGAGCTCTGCCTGATTCAGGAAGACGTGGCTTTTTGTTCAGTACCATAGGACCTTGTGTGACACTCCACGGCCCAGGCTAGGGGCTGTCACAGCAGTCTTTCACAATTCAAAGAGCAAAAGAGAATAGCCTGCCTTTGAGCATCAGAGATGTGGGAGAGGCAGGAATCAAATCATGAATAAATAAATAAAAACACCAACAGCTGTGATATTTAAAACAGACAATCACTATAACAGCAAATGACAACCCTGCAGCCTACAGAATCTGCTAATAAACTGTCTGCTGTGAATGTTATTAAAGATGAACTTATGAGCCATGATTATTCAACCATTAAACCTAAGTGGAAATCAAAGGAAGATGTATGTCAGGTGATGTTTTTGGTGCCACATAGCCCAGGAAATTTACTCATCAAATCTGAATCCTGATCTCTCTGTCCTCCAAGGATTTGTCCCTTGAATTTCTGGCACTGTGTGCAGAAGCTCTCTTCTCCTTTTTCCTTTAATTCTAATTTTAGTTTTGAATGCGTGGCTGATTTCCAATAAGTTGTCGTGATAAGCACATCTTATTATCCATGGAATAAAGGGAGTGCCATTCAATTCAGCAGGGGCATATCTACAAGAAGGAAAGAAAAGAAGACTTTCCCCACAGCCAACCTGCTGACCAGACAACTTTCAGCCCTGAGGGACTGATGCTGAACAAGCTCTCAAAAGTCTAGATTGTGAGGAGCTTTGTCAACATATTAGCTAACTTAACTGAACCAGAATTTAATTTCAATTCAGTAGTCATCATATTCACATTTCACTTTAATCTCAAGCTCTATTGTTAATAGTACAGTTGGCAACACAGTTAAGAAGAGTGGGCCTGATACAGTGGTTCATGCCTATAATCCTAGCACTTTGGAAAGCCAAAGTGGGAGAATCTCTTGAGGCCAGGAGTCCAAGACCAGTGTGGGCAACATAGCAAGACCCCAATCTCTACAAAAAAGTAAAAAAAAAAAAAAAAAAAAAAAATTGCAGCTATAGTCCCAGCTCTTCAGGAGGCTGAGGTAGGAAGATTGCTTGAGCCCAGGACTGAATTCCAGGCTGCAGTGAGCCATGATTACAACACTGCAGTCCAGCCTGGGTGACAGAAAAAGACCCCATCTCAAAGAAAAGAAAAATAGGAAGAGTGGCATATTATGGCAGAAACAAAATTATACAATAAAAGATTCCTACATGAGTATTCTACTTTGAAGACATAAAAGGATGACTTAAATCCAAAATCATTTTCAGTTAATATCCTCAAGAATATGATATGCAGGATGCAGAACATAGTGAAGTTAGAGCTACTCAATCTGGTAGTTTTTAAGGAATGACCTTCAAATGTCTGCTTGGTGTTAATATTTCCCAGGCCCTTTGAATTAGGAATTTGAAATAACCTTCAGTAATGAAGGTGACAGTCTTTTTTTAAAAAAATAAGAAATACAACATTAACTGGTGAATATGTACAACCTATACTGGTAAGATGTTAAGGGGATAAAGAATGTAAGAGGTTGCCAGGGATCAAGAATGAATAAGATACCTGTCATCCTGTATTTATTGTTTTGGTGTTTGGTTTTTAGCTGATTTTTATCCCCTTTCTACCTTGCCCACTTTAACATCTCTGTGTGATGTAGAAGAGATTTGCTGAGGCTGGGTGTCTCCTCTGCATTCTCATGTATGTAATAAATGTACCTGCCAGGATACATATTACATACTTGACAGACTTTGAAAGAATTAATACATGGACTAAGTACCTGGATGCTGGCCTAAATCTCAAATTATTCCATGTTACGCCATAATTGGGAAAAATAAATAAATGTGGTATTTGTAGCACAAATGAAGAGGAAAAGACCAAGCAACAGCTGTGTACAAGTACTGAGTACCATGGTACTGCGTACAAGTAACAAGTACCGTGGTACTGTGAACAAGTACCATGTCCAGGTAGGAAAGAAGCTCACATAAAGCCCAGACTGGGCATTCAGAACATTGATGTTAGAACTACAGGGTGACACAGAAACTATACAGAGTGACGCTGGCCCTGGATCTAGGAGGCCGTCAAGAAATTAAGGCAGTGATTCTCACATGTGGCTTGATATCAGAACCACCTGAAAAGATTTTGTTGCTATCATTTTGTGTTATAGCACAGATTACCGTAAATAAGGTAGTAATAGCCCCTACACATAATGCAAAGGTTTGGATTGATAGTTTATTTTCTATTAAAGGGTAGAAGCGGATGAGCAGGAAAACTCCTGCTACAGCTATAGTGCTGGAGTGGAGTAGATCTGAGACTGGGGTTGGGTCTTCTATGGCTGATGGAAGTCAGGGATGGAGGCTGAATTGAGCTGACTTTCTTGCTACTGGTAAGAGAAGGCTAATTAATGGAAGCGAGTTGAGGTTTTTTTTCTTTAAATTCAAACTCCCAGATCACCTCCCCAACCAGCTAAATAATATGGGAGGGTCCTAATAAATCTGTTTTTATATTTGAGAATAACTGCTAAACAAGCAACAATAGCCTCCACTCGACTGTCATCTACTCTGGGAGCTGCTTTGTGAGGGTAATGAAGTCCCTTGGAGTAGCCTTGTTACCATTATTTCTGCAAAAACAAGGTTAGCCTAACACCCACCTAGTAACATAACTAAAAGAATATGCAGAATGAAAGAACTCGGTGATATGCTCCATCTCTGAATATCATAAAATGAAAGTGGAGCCAAAATAAACCTCTTTAGTTTCAATGCATAAATGCTACAATATGGTTGAGGAAATAACGAAGAGCTTTTCTTTTATACACTGGGTATCCTTGTAATGAAAGTTGACTTGAAAGAGCTAGAGCTATATGCTGCATCTAAAGAGACTCTCCTGCTCGCAAGGATCCAGCAAGCCATCTGAAATGTTTTCATTTCATGACTTGAGAGTAGAGTGTGCCCTGGTCTTATGACAGATGTGTTTCTTAAAATTTGTGCGAACTTGGAATCTTTTCATTAGTTGAAATGGGCTTGCTATCTAAAGAAGCATAAAATAGCTTATTTTTTGAATTAAAAAATATTTAGAGATCCTAAAACCACCTCCAAATGTGTCTGTTTTAATGGGTTTTTGCACTGTAGAACTGCATAATGGCTATCATGTTATTATGTGGGCTTGGATATTATGCTATTCTCAAACACAAAATCAAATGTAACAAAAGTCTGCTGCAACCTAGAAATTATTTAAAAATGGTTTGCACTGAAATTTTGGAAATAAGAACACATCTGATTTATGAGAAAGCCAAGTTGCTAAAAATGTAATTTAACAATTGCTATTATGTGCTGAAATCAATAATTTTTAGTGTGGACACATTAACATGTTGAAAATGAAAAAGCGATTTGTATTTTATAATATTTATAACAAATATTTAAATATTTATAACAAATATTTATAACAAATGTTTATACAAATATTTATAACAAATTTATAACAAATTTTCAGGAATATGTTTCTCATAAAAATTGCATTTATATGAAAGTAACTTAATTGAGCAACTTAATTGCTCACTAGTGAAAGAGTTTTTTTAAAAAAAATCATATATAATAAACTGCAATGAAGCAAATATCTACAATATCATTGTCCCCATTTTACAGGTAGAGGAAGTAACTTAAGGGAACTTAAGAGTTCTAAGATTACACACAAAGTCAATAATAGAGGTAGAAATTCATTTCACATTTTCTGGCTCCCAAGTCATTTCCATCAGACCGTGGATGCAAAGAAACTGCTTGCAAATGTTAGTGAAGTATTTATTTTTGCTTCATACAAAGTAGAGCCAAAAATGTCATTTCGTAGGTCCCAGAAGTGAATTCTCAGCTAAAAATAGAATTACCATGAATTATCGTCCAAAATTTAGAGTATATTTAGTTCAAAAAGTCAGCAATAATGTCCTAACAAAGTTCTCCTTTGCTTTGAGCGCATCACAAGTCAATTGGTCACTGGGTGAAAGGAAAGAAGAAACACATCACCTGAGGTGACTGTTTGCACAAAAAGCATTACAATAAAGAAGCCATTATAGCACGTGTATTCATCCGTAAAAACAACTATAAAGAACTGCCTGAGGCCGGATGCGGTGGCTCACACCTGTAATCCCGCACTTTGTGAGGCCGAAGTGGGCGGCTCATTTCAAATCAGGAGTTCAAAACCAGCCTGGCCTGCATGGTGAAACCCCATCTCTATTAAAAATACAAAATTTAGCTGGGTGTGATGGCATGCACCTATAATCACAGCTACTCAGGAGGCTGAGGCATGAGAATTGCTTGAACCCAGGAGGCAGAGGTTGCAGTGAGCAGAGATTGTGCCACTGCACTCCAGCCTGGGTGACAGAGACTCCGTCTCAACAAAAACTGCCCGACACTAGGTAATTTATAAAGGAAAACGTTTTAATTGACCACAATTCAACCTGGCTGTGGAGGCCTCAGGAAACTCACAATTATGGCAGAAGGTAAAGGAGAAGCAAGGCACCTTCCTCACGAGGTGGCAGGAAGAAGAATGAATGCAGGAGGAACTACCAAACACTTGTAAAACCATCAGATCTCATAAGAACTGCCTCACTTTCATGAGAAGAGCATGGGAAAAACCACCCCTATGATTCAATTACCTCCACCTGGTCTACTCCCTTGACCAGGGGATTATGGGGATTATAATTCAAGGTGAGATTTGGATGGGGGCACAAACCCTAACTCCCGATCAGCGTGTTTGTGGGAATCCCTCATCTTAACATCACGGGTGAACAAGATGGGTGTCAGATTGTTCTTAGTAATGGGTTGGGTGGAGTGGAGAGGTGGGCAGGAAAAAATTAAGACCTGGACCAGAGCCTGCCACCTTGCCTGAGGTATTTGGTACATGGTTTAGGGAGCATGCGCATTCTCTACCTCTTACGTTTCCAGAGACTATGTGTTAGTATTACAGTCCTGGTCTCCCTCCAATCCTCCACTTTACTCTTGGTGATTTTGGAAGGAGAAACAGGACAGGCATAGCTGGAGCCTTCCTCTCCTCTTCATCTTCTGAGTGGGACTGCCACAGAGATGATGGGCTCCTAATTGTGCTTGACCATGTCTAAGCCTGTCCACTGAGAGGTCCTATCCCCTCCCTGGAGATATCTTAGTTTGATTCTCTGAGAACCAAATGCTGAAAGAGAGATTATTAGCCTTTGGCATTTTAATAGGGGTCTTCTTTCCTAATTGGAGACAAGGCCGAATTTCTTATGTCAATTTCTAAGCCCACATAAGTTACATACAGGAAATTAATCCATCCATGTTTCTCATAAACTTTCACTTGGAAAATAGTATACTTAATCTAAAACTTATGAAAGAATTTGGTAAAGGCTAAGTATGTGCTCAAACAGGTATGGTGACCATTAAATATATAATCACATCTGTAGAGCCACAACAGTTCATCCATGGTGCTGGAACAGCTAGATACAAATCCATCTAGCTGGAACAGCTAGATACAAGTATGTCAGCGAGTAAAGTTGGACCTGATATCACAAGAAAACCTAAGTGGAAATGGATCACAGACCAAAATTTAAGATCTAAAACTTATAAAATTCTTATAAGAAAACATAAGAGTAAATCTTTATAGCCTTAGGTTAGGCAACGGGTTCTATGTGACACCAAAAGCACAAGTGACAAAGAAGAAATAAATAAATGTTCCTGGCAGCATTATTTAGAATGGTCAGAAAGTAAAACCCAAAGGTCTATCAACAAATGAATGAATAAAATGTGGTATATTGATTCAATGAAATATTATTTAACCATAAAAAGAAATGCAATACAGATACATGCTATAACATGGACGAACCTTAAAAACATTATGCTAAGAAAGAAGCCAGACACAAATGGCCATATATCATATAATTCTATATAATTCTTATATATATTCTATATTTAATATAATTCCATCATGTATTCTACTATATGAAATGTCTAGAATAGGCAAAGGCATAGAGACAATACAGATTAGCAGTTTCCATGGATTGGGGGTACTAACAATGGACATGTGATAGCCTATGGATATGAAATTTCTTTTGGATGTGATAAAAAAAAAAGTTCTAAAATGAGATAATGGTTAGGGTACAACTCTGTAAATGTGCAAAAAACTGAATTATACAACTTAAAGAGGTGAATATGGTACATGAATTATATTTCAATAAATCTGTTATAAAAAAACTGCATTCATAAGTATTTGTAAAGGGTGTCACTGAAACAACACGTGAAGGTTCGTTGCAGAGATATACTGCATGATGCTGAGGTTTGGGGGTCTATTGAACCTGTCACCCAAATAATGAAGATGGTACTCAATAGGGAGTTTTTCAGCCCTTCTCCTCTCACTCTCTCCTTCCTTTTAGAGTCCCTACTGCCTATTGTTGCCATTTTTACGTCTGTGTGTACCCAATTTTTAGCACCATAAGTGACAACATGTGGTATTTTGTTTTCTATTTCTGTGTTAATTCACTCAGAATAATGGCCTCCAGCTGCATCCATGTTGCTGCAAAGGACATGATTTCATTCCTTTTTATGGTTGCATAGTATTCCATGACATATATGTAGCAAATTTTCTTTACCCAATCCACTGTTGATGGAACCTAGGTTGATTCCATGACCTTGCTATTGTGAATAGTGTTGTAATAAACATGCAACTGCAGGTGTCTTTTTGGTAGAATGATTTATTTTTTCTTGGGTATATTACCCAGTAATGCAATTGCTGAGTCAAATGGTAATTCTATTTTTCCTTCTTTGAGGAATCTCCAAACTGCTTTCCACAGGGGCTGAATTAATGTACAATCTCACCAACAATATATAAGCATTCCCTTTTCTCTACAATATCACGAAAAAAAATCGGCTTTAAAAAAATTTAATAATAACCATTCTGACTGGTATAAGATGGTATCTCACTGTGGTTTTAATTTGCATTTCTCTGATGATTAGTGATGTTGAGTATTTCTTTTAATATGTCTCTTGGCTTTGTGTATGTCTTCTTTTGAAAAGTGTTTGCCTTTTTTTTATTATTATTATTATTATACTTTAAGTTCTAGGGTACATGTGCATAACGTGCAGGTTTGTTACATATGTAAACTTGTGCCATGTTGGTGTGCTGCACCCATCAACTCGTCAGCACCCATCAATTCGTCATTTACATCAGGTAT
>NW_012121598.1:1491965-1492333 GCF_000951035.1 Colobus angolensis palliatus | reverse complement strand
TTCTCTGCATTAATTATTCTAGCTATCAATTCTTCCACTCTTTTTTCAAGATTTTTAGTTTCTTTGTGCTGGGTACGTAATTCCTCCTTTAGCTCAGAGAAGTTTGATGGACTGATGCCTGCTTCTCTCATCTCGTCAAAGTCATTCTCCGTCCAGCTTTGATCCCTTGCTGGTGATGAGCTGTGCTCCTTTGCAGGGGGAGATGTGCTCTTATTTTTTCAATTTCCAGCTTTTCTGCCCTGTTTCTTCCCCATCTTTGTGGTTTTATCTGCCTCTGGTCTTTGATGATGGTGATGTACTGATGGGATTTTGGTGTAGGTGTCCTTCCTGTTTGCTAGTTTTCCTTCTAACAGTCAGGACCCTCAGCT
>NW_012121598.1:1489738-1491915 GCF_000951035.1 Colobus angolensis palliatus | reverse complement strand
GACCCTCAGCTGTAGGTCTGTTGGAGATTGCTTGAGGTCCACTCCAGACCCTGTTTGCCTGGGTATCAGCAGCAGAGGCTCAGTTGAAAATGCAGAAATCACCGTCTTCTGTGTCACTCGTGCTGGGAGTTGGAGACTGGAACTGTTCCTATTCGGCCATCTTTTTTTTTTTTTAAAGAAAGACGGAGTCTCGCTATGTTGCCCAGGCTGGTCTTGAACTCCTCAGCTCAAGTGATCCTCCTGCCCTGGCTCCCAAAGTTAATGGTGTTATTTGTATTTTGTTTGATCAATTGTTTAAGTTCATTATTGATTCTGGATATTAGACCTTTGTCAGATAGTTTGTAAATATTTTCCCCCATTCTGTAAGTTGTCCGTTTATTCTGTCGATAGTTTCTTTTGCTGTGTAGAAGCTCTTTAGTTGAATTGGGTTCTAACTGTCAATTTTTGTTTTTGTTGCATTTGTTTTTGAGGACTTAATCATAAATTCTTTGCCTAGGTTGATGTCCAGAAGAACATTGCCTAGGTTTTCTTCCAGGATTTTTAGTTTGAGATCTTACATTTAAGGCTTTAATCCATCTTGAGTTAATTTTTTTATGTGGTGACAGGTAGGGGTTGAATTTCATTCTTCTGCATATGGCTAGCCAGATTTCCTAGCATCATTTATTGAATAGAGTGTTCTTTCCTCATTGTTTATTTTTGTAGACTTTGTCAAATATCAGTTGGTTGTAGGTGTGAAGCTTTATTTTGGGGTTCTCTGTTTTGTTCCAAAATCAGCATACAAAAAGCAGTAACCTTTCAATACACAAATAAAATTCAACCTGTGAACCAAATCAAAAATGTAATTTCATTTACAACAGCTACAAAATAAACAAAAGACCTAGGATTACACCTAACCAAAGAGGTAAAAGATCTCTACAAGGGAAACTACAAAACACTGCTGAAAGCAATCACAGATGACACACAAAAAAATGGAAACACATTCCATGATCATGGATTGGAAGAATCATTATTATTAAAATCTTAATACTTCCCAAAGCTATCTACAGATTCAGCATAATTTATATCAAATTACTAATGTCATTTTTCATAGAATTAGAAAAAACTATTATAAAATTCATATGGAAGAAAAATGGAGCACAAATAGCCAAAGCAATCCGAAACAAAGAGAACAAAGCCAAAGACATCACATTTCCCCACTTCAAACTATATTACAAGACTACAGTAACCAAAACAGCACAGACCAATGAAGCAACTGTTGAATAGGACATAAATTAGCAAGGAAAGAAATAATTCACCTGAATGCATTTAAGAATACTAATAACACATGGAAACCTGATCATACATATCTCCTAGCTTTTTGGTAGAAGCTCTGACACCTGAACCATTTGTTCTCAAAAGCGATTTTGAGAGTCTCTGGTTTAGGGCAAATTGCGTGATAAAACAAGTATGT
Organism: Colobus angolensis palliatus; assembly: GCF_000951035.1. NCBI lineage: Eukaryota > Metazoa > Chordata > Mammalia > Primates > Cercopithecidae > Colobus > Colobus angolensis. Next base: position 1,490,465 of record NW_012121598.1, on the reverse strand, counting down.
TTTACATGAAAGGCATACAAAAGCCTTACTCTGTCATTCAATGTCTTACCCAGTTAAGCCAATCTACCCAAGCTTATCTACCAATTTCCCTATTTAATATTCTTTGTTTAGAACTGTATGCCTCAGTATTTCCTATCCATCTCATTATTTACCACCTGTTTAGTTTTTCTTATGCTGTTACAGTCCCTGAAACACCCTATCTTATGGGTCACTTCTACTTATCTTTCAAAGCCCTTCTTAAATGCCATCATCTCTATGGAGCCATTGCTCATTTTGTTAAATTAAATGTGTTTCCCTTCTACTTTGCTTCACAGTTTACTGTTTCATATTAATTATTTGTACGTTTATAATATTTTCTCTTTTTCTAGGAATATCTCAGTGGTTGTCCAATGAGTCAGTGAGGATGGAGATTGCCCTTTATGGCATTTGGAGCATTCAAACTTGCTAAGGAAGGCATATAAATGTTTGTTGGTTAGACTGGACTATCTGCAGATTTATAGTTTTTATCTTCATTTACATGTGTAGAGATGGAACATTTTTAATTATTTGACATTTAAAAAAATCAGTACTTTAACCTATTGAATTGTCTCTTCATATTGAATTTACTAAACAGGGACATCATGTATATTTATATTATATATAAAGGGCATTATATATAGATATATATATAAAAAATAAGGGGTTATTTGTATATAAATATAACCCCTTTATATAATGCAATCTTATG
>NW_012121598.1:1487712-1489688 GCF_000951035.1 Colobus angolensis palliatus | reverse complement strand
TGGAGCTCCGGTAGAGTAAGTGATTTTCCTAAAATCATATGGGTGGTAAGAACCTAGGTGTTACTAACTCTAAACACCACACTTACTCTTTATATATTAAATTTATATTTAAAATTTAAATTTATGATCCAATTTTAGTTAATTTTTAATGAGATGTGAGACTTTGATAACTTTGATAATAAATGTCTGATCGTAAAATCAGATGGGTGGTAAGAACCTAGGTGTTACTAACTCTAAACACCACACTTACTCTTTATATATTAAATTTATATTTATGAAAATATAAATTTTCATAAATTTGCATTTATGAAATTTTAGGGTAGAAGATAAAACATGTTTCCTACTATAGCAACATTCAATTTATTCAGTTTCATGCTGAAAGAGAATCTTCCAGGTAAGCCTCCATAAAAGCTTACCTCTTTGAGTTCCAGAATTTTAAATTACTTTTATACACTTAGAAATGAAATTTTCATGAAATTGCACTGCCTGTATTGATATATGGTAAGAGAACTATTTAATTGGAACAATTTGACCTTAAGCTACCCTTTTATTGAGGAGTTATCCTCAAAATCATTGTACCATATTAAGCATAGAACCACAATTATCACTTATCACCTAAGTTGACTGGCAAACGTTTGAATTGAAAGGTAAGTCCACTGAGCTGCCTGCCCATGACCTGTCTTTATATCCCATTTGCCACATTCATGTCTCTGACAGCAGGGGCAGCACCTTCCATTTCTCTATGCCAGTTTTATTATGCTTCCATGTGTGCAGAACACCAGTTTTTGCTGACTTTCATTTTATAAAAAGAAACAAATTACCCATTAAAAGGAAAACCCTGCTTTTCAAAAGGTTGAATAATATAGATTTTTTAAAATTTTAAATAAAAATCCAGCTGGTTAAACTGAAGCCATTGAAAAGCAGCTTAATTGAGGAATATTTTTTGGCTGTAAGCCCATCATCTTTTCATTTGATTGTAAATTGGATACAATTTTATTCACTTCAAGCTCTTGTCTTTATTTTATTCCACTGAGACCAGTAAAGAAGTGTTAATAGTCATGTTGAGCTCAGTTAGACTACTTCCTTCACTTAAATTACCCATTTTGGTTGTATTATTGCCAGCCAGCATTTTGCTTGTTGACATTTTTATTGAATGACTGTGCAAGAAATGTTGATACCTTCATATATTGTTTTGACCCTTCACTAATCTCTTTTTATCTGTCATTTTCTTCACCTGAAATATGCTCTTCTTCCCCCATGCTTTTATCATCCATCCATGAAAGCACGCCCTTTTATTCTCCTATAAAATTATGTCAACTTGTGTCCTTTAAGAATCTTTCCAGAGGATGTAACCTCTTATCTTTAAGGTAATATAAGTCAAGCAGATGCTGTGATTCCTTGATGGAAGAGAGTTTTATCTTCTTTCTTTCTTTCTTTGTCAAACATTGTTTTGTTTCTCAAAGGGATTGGATGACAAAATTGTTGAGGTGTGGAAATGTTCAAAAGCAATAAATAATTGCTTGTAGAAAAACCTGCATTTTCTAAGCTTATGCTTCGTCAATTTAAAGCATTTGCTAAGGAAAGCAGCTGTTAAGTAATATCAACAATTGAGACCTGTTTTTCGTGCCCACATTCTTTTCCCTCCAATTTCCAACTTCATTTCTAAGTTTAGGACTTGGAGTCATGCTCACAATTCAACTCCTTTATTGCCCTCAAAGAGTCTTTATTCATATGAAATGTTCAGAATTTAATATATTTTGTCATACACTATATGTAGGCAAACAATGTGGAGAAACAATGATGAACATATTGGAGATACTTTCAATAGGTTGAACAGAAGGGGAATACAGCGCAAGAGTGGGCCTGGGTAGAAAGAGGATGTGTCGGCCGGGCGCGGTGGCTCAAGCCTGTAATCCCAGCACTTTGGGAGGCCGAGACGGGCGGATCACGAGGTCAGGAGATCGAGACCATCCTGA
>NW_012121598.1:1443890-1487597 GCF_000951035.1 Colobus angolensis palliatus | reverse complement strand
AAAAAAAAAAAAAAAAAAAAAAAAAAAAAAAAAAAGAAAGAGGATGTGTCTATCTTGTGGAACTTGGGGTTTCTCTTGGGCATCCAAATAGAGATATCCAAAAAGCAGATAGACATACAAATTTTTCTCTTAGAAAAAAATAGATCTTGGGAGACATATAATAATAACAAATATGTATTGATTACTTAGCATATAACAGGTACTATTATGTCTATTAACTCATTGAATCTGTACAATATCACTGTTAGTTTAGAAGACATAATTATCTTTGTTTTCAAAATAGGAAACTAATCTGAAACTCAGAAAAGTTTAACAATTTGCTGAATGTCACAGATAGCGAGTGGTCTAGTTCGCATTCCAAGTTAGGCAGTCTCCAGAGTACACGCTATATTGTGCATTTTCTCTGTTTCACATAAGAATTATTATGTAAGCACATAGAGGATAGCTGACATTTTTGCCATGAATGTGATCACTGGAATAGTGAAAAAGTGTATGTCAGACAGAAACTAAAGAACACCCAATCTACTGATTGTTCGCTGTAGTCTTTAGTTTTACCTTCCATTCTGGCAGCTCCTGGTCATTGATGTCTGCTCTCCAGCACCATCTATCTTGGCAGCTTTTCCTTGTACAAGTACCTTACAAACAAATCCAGGAACTATTTCCAAGCCTGCTTTTGAGAACCTGAAGGGACCTGAATTTGCACTCTAAACCACATAAAATAACCCTTACGATAAACTTTAAGTTGACTATTAATGGAACTTTCTTCCCCTTCCTACTTTCCATTATATAGCCTTTTCCGAACACACAAAAACAATGAATGTGATCAAGGTCAGATATCTCTCTCTAAACTATCTCATTTCTTTTCTTGAGATGCTTTCCCCCACTTTCATCTTCCGATGCACCAAAACACCTCTTGCCTCTCCTGCAAAACATACCCTTCAGATAGCCTTTTTACATAAATCCCTACTTAATCTACTTCCATCTTGCTCTCATTATAAATCACTATGATTGCTCAATACACATAACCATTTCTGTGCAGATGTTGCTGGAAGCAAATGTTTATCTGTTTCTCTAATTTTGTTTACAAAAGATCAGAGAATGGTGTACTCTAGTTCATCATTGGTTCAAGTTACTAGAAATAATAAGTCTATCCTATGCATGAATGGACAATTGTCTAGTATTAAAATTCAATAATAGTCTCAAACCTAGACTGAAAATAATTTAACCTTCCTTTAATGATTCTGAAAATACTTTAGGGGTTTGCAGAGTTCTAAGGTTATCATTATCATGGTCTTATACATGTATAATAAAGATTTCCAGCCCGTAAGTTATCAGATTAATCAGCTTTTACTGCATTTCTTTAGACTTGCCTCACCTCTTCCATTGTATTGTAAGATCTTTAAGAGTCATACCATCCTGGCGAACACGGTGAAACCCTGTCTCTACTGAAAATACAAAAAAATTAGCCGGGCGTGGTGGCGGATGCCTGTAGCCCCAGCTTCTAGGGAGGCTGAGGCAAGAGAATGGCGTTAACCCGGGAGGCAGCAGAGCTTGCAGTGAGCCGAGATGCCGCCACTGCCCTCCAGCCTGGCCAACAGAGCGAGACTCCGTCTCAAAAAAAAAAAAAAGAGTCAGAATTATGCCTATTTATATTGCACTTCACATAGGATTTTGCCCAAATAGGTGCACAATTCATATTTGTATTGTATGGATTGGAGCTTAAAGTGCATGGCAAGATTCTCATTTTAATTTTTTATCTTCCTCTTTACTATATATGTCAGGACTTAACCTACTTTTCCAATCCATAACCATAAGAAAATATAAGCAGTGTCCACTGTTACTGACTACTGAGTAATACTTCTTTAAGTATACCTCTATTATACATCATACAGTAGAAACTAGCACTTTTCACTAACATGAAATTCTCCTCTATTTACAGTCACACAGGGTGGTTGTATAGTCCTAAGGCAAAATTAAGCATGGCTATACAACTTGCTTGGGCAATGAAATATGGATAGAAGTGCCAAATGTCACTTCCTGTTAGAGTATTTAATTCTGATGCCCTACTCCCCAGCTCTCTGTTCCCTAGCCATGAGGATTCTGAAATTACCTGTTGATGTGGGATTGTTACAAAATTAAAGCAGCTGGAACAAGAAACGAATACGTGGAGAATACCTGCCTTCTAGAGACACTCACACTGAAAGCAGGCAATGCATAAGCAAAAAAGTAAAAATTTGTTACGTAAAGCCACATAGATTTTGGGGTTACTGTGTTATCACTGCATAACTTAGCATAACTTGATATAGTACTTACTTTTATAAATGTCTTATGTATCTTTCTTTCCATAAACAGTACATTCCTTCAGGTCAGGGACCAGGTCTGAAGCATTTCTTTACTCTCAATATTATGGAAAGATAGTTTTTATTAGGCTGTCAAATAGTATTTGTGGAATAAATAAATGAAAAGTAAATAATCTTTATTTCTATAGAAAATGTGATATTATCCATTTGACCATTTCTTTCATTTTATCCTATCAAATTAGAGTTTAGCCTTAGGAATTGGCAAGCCTACTACAGTTTTGTCAGTAAAAAGTTTTTTCTTAAAGCTGTTTATTAAATTTATTCCCAACCATTTTGTACTTTTTATTTTTTTGTTTTATATATGTGTATGTTTTTAAATGTTCTTTTAAATTTTTAATTATTAGACTAAATATTGTAATCAAAAGGCAGATATTGTTAGACTAGTTCAAAAAAACAAGACCAGCTATATTCTGTCTAGAAGAAATAGACTTTAAGTAGAAGGATACAATAAGTTGAAAATAAAAGGAAGAAAATAAGTGTACAGTCAAAATAAGAATATTGGATTGGTTATATTAATATTGGAAGATTTGAGAAAAGAAAAATGTGTTCAATAAATTGTGCTGGAAGAAACTAAATATCTTTATGGAAAAAACTGAACTTTAATAGTTACCTTATACCATAAACAAAAATTTTCTTAAAATAGAGCTAAATGTGAAACTAAAACTCTAATACTTGTAGAATAAAATATAGAAGAAAATCTTTGTGAGATTACAATAGGCAGATTATTCAGATAAAAGCTAAAAAATCATGAATCATAAATTTGATAAAGTGAATTTCATCAAAATTGAAAACTTCTGCTTTTTGAATTCCCTGGTTAAGTAATTGAAAAGTAGAGCAAAATGATGAAAAAATAAATAACAATCTCTATTCTTTCAACTCAATAATAAATAGCAAATTAAAAATGAGTAAAATATTTGACCATATACATCACAAAAAACGACACTCAAATGATCAATAAACACGGGAAAATATGTTCAATGTCATTAGGGATAAGGGAAATTAAAATTAAAATCACAATGAATGATCACTGTCAAACTGTTAAAATAGACGAAACTAAAAAGGCTGATAATAACAAGTGTTAGTGAAGATATGTAAAAACTGGAAACTACATAAATTTAGATAAACTGAGGAATGAATAAAGAAATTATGATATATTTATACAGTAGAATACTACTCAAAAGAAGAATGAACTTCTAACATACATATAAAAACATGGATAAATATTTTTTAAAAAATCTTCCTGAGTGTAAAAGGTCAGATACCGATGAGTAAATGGTCTATGATCCATTTTTATGAATTACAGAAAATACAAAGATAATCTACATTGCCATAAAATATATCAGTGGTTGCCTGGGGTAAGAGTTTGGGGGAATTGGCAGGAAGGGGGCACAAGAGAACTTTTCAGGAAAGGAAAAGTGATGAACAGTGTTCTATATTTTGATGGTAGGAGTTGTCACACAGTGTATAAATTTGTAAAAACATCAAAATATATACTTAAAATAGATGTTTTTGCATATAAGTAATACATCCATAAAGCTAAATAAATAACAATACCTCTCAGAAATAAATATTTAGGAACATGGATTGTTAATGTTTCTGGAAATTAAGGATAAAACGGAGTGTCTCCTCTCATTCCTAGTGATGAGCTAGCAACGTATTTTCACCCCAAACTCACAAGTTTGGGTTTGCTAGTCCAAAGACCTTATTTCCCAAGGGAAGAATCCCATAACCATGGTTTCATTAAAACTGAAAGTTGATACTGCCACCAGGCCACTTTGGGATTCTCATGCCAATGAATCAATAAGCAAAGAAGGGAGTTACCTTGCCAGTTAGACTGATGGATCTTGACTTTCAGAAATGAAATTAAATTGCCCCTACAGGTGATACACTGAGGAACATCTCAATAATTCCATGTCTTATGCTAAAAGTTAATGTAGAACTACACAGTACAATAAATGTTAGACTGTCAAAGGTCCACACCTTTCTGAAATGAAGTCTTGGGTTACCACACCAGGCAATAAACCATTAACATCTGAGGCCTTTGCTGAGAACAAAGGGAACATGAAATGCATAGTGAGAGACGGTAGTTTTAAATGCCAGCTACGACCATGTGACCGGTAATAGAAATAAGAACTGTAATAGTTATTCATGTCTTCTATATTTTGATATAAACAAATTGTGAATATATTAATCATTTGTCTTTTCCTTTTCCATTTCCCATAAGATATGTTAACAGTAGTTAACCTTATATCTTAGTAAATAAATGCAAATATGCTCATGTAGATTAAGGAACATCTCCCAAAGACTGAGAAAAGGACTTTGTATCTTATTTTGGAAGAGGGTTAGTGAAGAGATTAATAATAAACAACATAGCTGTTTTTGGATGCCATGTTAAAGAATGGAACATGATGGTTTTCCCAGTGTTAATTTAGCTAAACTGGAACTAAATGTCCCAGACTTTTCTTACGTGTAAAACATTGATTTAGAATTGGCCATTTACCTTATCTACAGGATTTGGAAAGCAGAAGTGAAGAAACAATGAATTTTTTGCTCTGAAGGCTAGTGCAGGACACGAGGCACTGTGGCTGCTCATGTAGACTTACATTGATCTACTGGTTCACTTTATTGATGTGGACAGAACCCAAATCCACAACTACTGTAGCTGCCTCCAAAATCTTTTCCCTCAGCTTCTCCAAGTTCTTATGCAGAATCACATGGAAAACTGTGTAAAAAAACATTAGCTAATTCCACAGGTCACCAGCATTATTGAGGCTGAAGGTGATAAGAGAGAGATGTGGACTCCAGATTGTCTTTCTGCGTTCCTGCTGGTTTTTGCTCCCCCACTTCACAACAAGCTTTCCTTCCTAGCTACTTACCCAGTTTACCTAATGCCACTCTACCATGAATATATTTATGACTTTCTAGAAATCTGCTATTAATAATGTAGAAGCTATATTAATTTAATAATACTGTATAGTAAAAGCAACAATTAGTAGCCAGGAAGAGATTTCACAATTCTCTGATGTCATTTATCATTTGAAAAGTTAGCATGTGTTTCATGTGTTGCAATATAACCACTGGATAAAGACCCCATTATTCAGGAAGGGCTAGAAAAGGAGAGAGGGTGTGTAGAAGAGTACTTGATACTTTGTTCTAAAGATGGGAGACACAGGACAAATGTAAGTGTCACTAGGGAAGAGGGCTAGGACTATGGCGAAACACATAGAAATCAAATCACTACATGCTGTGTAAGTTGGTATTGCATTCGCCATGTTTATATAGGTAATGGTATTTACCAGTACATTACTCAATAATCATTTGAGAAGATCCATTTAAGAACTATAATTCATACCAAAGTCCAAAGGAAAAATGTTTCTCCTAAAAAACTGATAGAAATTTTTTTTCCTATTAAGAATAAAAGTTATATAATCAATTATATCTCATTCTCTTTTACTCTGGCCACTTGGAAGCTTTATATCACTTTTTAAAAATTAATTACACAAACTATTTTTCTTTCTGTTCTATATTTTCTTGGCCTTTTGGCAATTAAAATTTTGAAATTATGACATATAGTTTTATAAAAGCTACCTATTTATTAAAATAAAATTCATGAATGGATTAAAATCAAATTTAATAGACATTTTTGAAATATACCAATATAAATAATTAAATTCATATTGTTAATACTAAGTGTATATCTGCTTAATTCATTTTTTATTAGTAAAGAGTCTTAGTCATTTGAGACCATTTTAGCTAATCTATTTCACTTAGAGTAATGCATTCTAAAAGACATATTAAAAATTGCATTTAATGTTAGGTAAGTCTGACACTCAATCTTTTCCCCTATGTCTACAGTTTCTTTCTTGTATAATAGAATTATTTCAAACCAATAGATTACTTTGAGGGAGGTCAGTCCTAGACACTGGCAACTTATGGCACTGTAGCCCTTTTTTCAGTTACAGAAAATTTAATATATTTCAATTTTTAGCTATTATTCAGAGTTTGGGGGTTTTATTATATGATATGGTTAAGACAATATCTGAAATTGAGGAAAATATTAAGATGTAGACTATAGTCTTATAGACAGTTCATTTCAATCCACACATCATGGCAGTTTTCTGTTCCACTGTAAAATTATTCTTGTTTTCCACATCAGTGTTACTTTAATACATGAGCTCTAAAAGAAGTGATATCATAGTCATTCCTGATTCCACATGTCCTAGCACCATTAGCATTCATACTAAATGAATGCCATTTAACTTAATGAGAAGTTCATTTCCTCTGTCCATTTACTACCCCTTTAAGTGCCTATCTTCCTTCCTAAGCCTGCTGCAAGGCATGTAGGCAGCTAGCAAATTGAGGATTTAAAAAGATTTTTATTTTATATGCCTTGAACTGAATTGCTCTTTACTGGCATTCTAAAAGTAGAGGGACCTATGGTCGTATCAGATTTTCAGTCTTCTTTTCTCATATCTTAGCAACTTCCATATTATTCCTACCAAACTGGTTTATTCAGTAATATAATAACTGAATTGTCAACTTTCCAGCCCCATTTGTGTTTTGATGAGTCATTTGAGTTTTTTAAAGCAATGAATGTTTGGGTACCATTGTTATGACTGAAAGAAAACTGTGGTACCTTGTTACATCTCAGGTAGATGTTGTACTGCGAGTGTTTGAATACTTTTTAATATTTAGATGATTGAAGTTCACAATAAGAAAGCACAAATTCTAAGAAATTATATAGCTGTTGAGATGAAGCTGCCATTTTCCAAAGCATAACACCCATTTCTTGTCACGAAATTTTATTCAAGATGCTGAACTGCACACCACAGAGAATGAGATATCAGCAAAGGAGATGCTAGAGAAAACATAACAACAAAAAATCCTGATGGATTCCTTAATCATATAAGCCACTGGTGAACAAAAAAGCACTGTTAAGATTGCTTCAGAAATTAGGTCGTGACCTGACTTTTTGAAAAATAGCGCAAAGTAAATTGCAAACATAAATGGATACATGTTTCTGACAGAGGTTGGGAGAACTGCCTTTCAGTACAACGAAGATGAAGGATGTGTGTTCTGTCAAAGACAAACATTAAAATTAACGAAACCAGTCCTAAAAAGGATGAATTATTTAATTTTAGAGTATATATCATATATTCATCTCATCAGTATGTGTGTAAAGGGTGTGACTCTACTCACAAAATAATTTGACTGAAATGGGGAAAACCAAGCCAGGAGCGCACACAGTGTATTCAGAAGTACACGTCTGCCCTGAGGGTGTGAGGACCTGAAGGAGATGTGGTATGTCCATGACAGCTTGCACACATAGCAGTGTTATCCTACTGTGCCCTACCAGATGACTTTGTTTTTCCCTCTAGGGTCTTTGCTCTATTCTAGTTTCATGGCTCAGCTTTCTTTTGCTGATGCTGGCCCTCCCCTTTTTGGCCTTTTTCACTACCTGTCTGGCTCCAGATTTATGGATATTTTTCCCCAGCTCCAGCCAGAGACTGCTGAATTAGCACAATGCATAGCCCAACTAAAGGAAAACTCCCTGGCCTTCAGTCTCGGGTGTTAGGATTCAGCACTGCTTACAACAGGAGCCAACTATTGTATTGTTTATTATAGTTTTGACCATGTTTATGCTTACTGTTATCTAAAGTTTCAGAAGCCTAACTGAAAACAATGCCTGATCCCTTGAATGTTGCTGTCACCAGGTGCTAGCAAGAGCCAGGTGCTTCAGTAGCACTAACAGAGAAGCCTGGTGACTTTGGTATTTGCATGAACTAGACTCATTAGGGAAATAGGAATTAAAGAGAATAGTTTCAGTCAACATACAAAGGTTGGAGAATTTACAAACCAATATTCTAGTCCATATAATAATTAAACCTAAAATATTGACTAAAAAGAATCACAAAATCTCCTGATACACACGATGTTTATAAAGTTTGCACTGTTTAAATTGTGGATGATTCAGTGTTGTGCCAAGTGGTTTTTGTTTTGTTTTGTTTTGCTTTTAATCAGACCGACCTCAGAACTATGACCTTAGGACTCTGCCACTTAGAGCCAGCTTCATTAAGGGACTTAAACTCCCTGAGCTGTAGTTTCTACATCTCCAAAGTTAAAATAATATCTACTTTTTAGAGTTGTTTTCAGTATTTAAGATAATACTGATAAACTAGCACACATCAGACACTAAATAACACATTTAGTTTTAAGAAACTAAAATTACTACAGCACATCATATATATAAGTATGCATATAGGTAACATTTTTAAGACTCTGACATATGTAGCATAAAAATGCTTAATACTTTTAAAATGCTTCAAATATAATAATGGACTTGCCCCGCACAGCCACAGTCTCCGATGTTTTGTCACTTTGCATCTTTCTCCCTTCTCCTCTCAGCTGATGAGAAGTCTCTCTAGGTTCCCTAAGATACGGAAGCTTAAAAGCCTATCCGGCACCTCAATTCTTGTGAAGAAAGAGAAGGAAAATAGGAAAATCTCCACGTTCTTTAATACATCCTATGAAGGATAAATAATTTTCAAAACATGATATTGTCTTTTCCAATCTGATTTATTCAACCTGAAGTGACATTAACATAGAAAGATCAGAGAGCAGTATGATTTAATGTAAAAACCAGCTTTCACCTCAGACTAGTCTTCACTTGAAATACTACTCTCTTGCTTGCTTGCAGTTTCCAACTTCCATCTGCCTCTATAGCTTTAGACACATGGTGCTGTCCTGGGGATGACTGTGTTCATGTAAATTGTGCCACATTGGCTGAATTCCTTTCATAACACAGCCTCCATCATAAAATTGGAATAACCAGGTAAAAGTCACCCTCATTTTCCTTGTGCTGATGAATGCTTTGATTTCACAAACCTATCGTTGACTGCTAGCCTCTTTACATTTTCCTTCAGAAGCCTTTTGTCCCCTCAATTTTCCCTGTACATGCTGGAGTTCCTTATTTCACTAACGTCATTTTTAAGGCTTTTTTAGTTTAATATTTTATTGTTTTAAATTTATTTTAGATACTTAGTATACTGATTATCAGTATATTTGCATAGTTTGAACTTACTCCAGATACAAATAGACCTCAATTATTAAAAGGTGTTATGCAAATCGACTTGTTTCCAAGATGGTCTGTCTAGGATCACTTTGGTATTTCCCAGACAAAAAGAAGTATCTCCATATGTAAAAAGCCCCCTAAATCCAGGTATGATCAGACAAGCTAGAAAAAAAACTGTATCGAATAAGAATTTCAGCTTTAGGAGTTGAAGTTGAGGCTCCTTGTGTGTGTGTGTATGTGTATGTGTGTGTGTATGTGTGCAGGTGCGCACGCACCTCTCTCTGCAACCCTTAATGTGACAGAGGTTCCCTTCCTAGCTCCTCCTCCTCCTCCTCCTCAAATACTCAAGACAGCCTCAAGCTTTCTCAATCCAAGAAGACCTCAGTACTTCAGACTTTATGTCATTTATTCTTTACAATAACTGTGTGAGATAGGTTATATTATCCTCATTTTAGAAATGTGAAAGCAAGGCTCAAAACGTTAAACCACTTGCTTAGGTGAAATAATTATGTAGCAAAGCCAGGATTTTAACTGAGATTCATCTAGAATTGAAGCTCACATTAACTCCATAAAATAGTATTTATCCATGGACGATCATACAAATGTTGGTTATTTTCATCTAGGGAAGCCAAAAAGTGGGAAATGAACTTTAAAGAGAATAGAATATGGACATTCACAAATGAGGAAAAAATACATCTTAAAAAAGAAAGCATATAAGCACAAAAACTACTGTGGAAATGTTTGAGTCATAAATGAAGAATAGCAACCCTTCCATTTGGTTATTTTTTCTAATGTGAAGAAGAAAATTCGAATGCTTGGGACAACCCTGAAGCCTTGAAAATGACAGGCTGGGGAGTTTGAACTTTATTCCACGGGCCACTGGGAACCCGTGGAGGCATTTGAGAAGATGGGTACATTTCAAGAAAAGCTATGTGGAAGAGTTTCATAAAGAAGAAATACAGGAAAAGAGACTCAAGCTGGGGAGGCCATGCATCCAGTTATCAGAGTGGTTAGAGAATAATAATGGGATGGAGATCATTGAAAAGAAGGGAAGGAACACGTGCAATGTTAAAGAAAGGTTAAACATGCAGTAGAAGGTTATTCTGAACAATCCTCCCCACTGTGTTTTCCTCAATTGCCCGTGATTTGTGTGTAAGTCCTACATTATTTAGCAGTTGTAAAAAGTTAAAAACTAAATTTTGATCAACAAGCACTTAGAAAGTTTGGGCAAATACTGTAAGGAGATAGTACCATTCTAACTCAAAGTGACTTACATTAAAAATACATATTATCTTCATGGAAATATGGGGTAAAGGTAAGAGAAAATGAAGTTGACAGGTGAATCTATACAATTAGCTTGATAAATTTTAAGCTGAAGTTTCATCATTGGAAAGAAAAAGAGATGTTCAGTGGAAAACTTAGAGGGCTATTATTGAGTGAGATATTTGGAAGGACATAGAGTCCAATACGCTCAGTTAGGCTAGGGGTTTCCCTCCAGCTGATCACCTCATGCCTGTACTTTCTTTTGCCATTAAAGATAAAATAAAGTGTGAATAAAATTGAAACCACACATGTAAAGCATACACAATTTAGATAAAAGGCAATAATGTAGTATAAAGGAGATAAAATAGCAATCTAAAAATTCAGAATAGGTAAAGTATAGTAAAAAAGGCAAGAATAAAACAGAAAAGATTAAAGAAAATTAAAGTAAGCAAATATTGACTAAAAGAGTATAAGAAGAAGACAGGCTATTTAAAGTTGACAAATTTAGCTATAAGAATATCCTTTTTAAAAGGACAGGAAAAGTACTACAGAGCTCAGAGTTAACCCTTGGGACAGATGGACCTAGCAATTTCCAGCAGTCACCCTGACGCATATCCTCCTTCTGAGCCTGAATTGGCTCTAAAGGGTCCACCGCCAAGAGACAGAGGCCCCTGAGAGACTGTCCTTTAGAAAGAAGCCTTTCATTTCTAACACCTGGGGTCCTTTACATATTTGGCAAACAGTTTTAATAAGCACAATTCCAGCCAATTTTTTCTACCCAGGTTCTGCAAGTTAGCAAAGTCTCTTTTACATATAACCCAGAGATAAGACAGATGGATTGAGAATATTCACCAGCTAATTTAACATGGGAAACAAAGGAACGGTAGCATTGGTGAGAGGCCCAACACTACAAGTGTTCATCCATGGCTACTGCAGGTACCAAGGGGGATTTAAAAATGTGAGATATGTTCCCTTCTTATGTGTGAAGCCATAAATACTGAAAGAGCAGCTTACAGATAAATCACATGGAAACAAATCAGCAAGAACCACTACTAGAAAAACATTTGTGTCTCTAGTCAATTTGATTGTTGGAAAAAACAATACTTATATTTTATGAATTTCACTAGTAAATTCCACATAGTCATTGACAAGCCAAGACTCAAAAATTCTGGTTGGTTACCAATCATACAATAAGGCTGAAACTCTTATTTGGTCAAAGAAAAAGTAAAAGCAATCAACTTGGTGGCTGGTTGTAGTTACAGCAGAGAGTGAGGTGTGCCTCTGGAGCCAGCCTGCAGACCTGGCTTGTGTCTCCGCCATTTCCTGGCTGGACAATCTCTGGCAAGATCCTTCAACCTTCATATACTCAAGTTCTTCACCTGTCACATGGGGATAATGCTATAGGGTTTTTACGAGGAACAGATGTATTAATCCACGCAAAGTGGTAATGTGCATAAAGCCTGGCACATAAAACGTGCTCAGTAAACATTTGTGATTATTGTTGTTATTCTGATAGCAAGGGCTTGCTTGATGTTTGGAAAGGATGATAGCCAAAATATCTCGATTTCCTCAAAGAAATCTCAAAATGCAGAGCAGCATTTGGGTAGAAGCTAGAAACCTAACACAAATGCTAAAACTAATGAGAAAAAAAAAGAAAAACGAAAGAAAAAAACACAACAAACACCTCAAACCACACACAAAGCTTCTAACACCAACACCTGACTTTTCTAAAGAAAACTTTGACAAAATGTCTGCAAAAGATAAAAGTTACACAAACAGTAAGAACTAGCACTTGTGGCATACTTCCTTTGAAGCAGATACTGTTTAAGCATTTTACATTCAGCTTACTGATCCTAATAATAATATCATAATGTAGGTGTTACTATAATCTATTTACTGATGAAAAGCACAGGGTGGTAAGTAACTTGCCCAAGGCCAAACAACCAGTTTGCAGAGGAGCCAGGAATCAAATACAGGCATGAAGCTGCAGTGACTGCTTAGTTAAAACTTCTGAGAGAATTCTATTATTCCAATGAAGTAAAATTAAATTTTCTTCTCTTCCCTGAAGCCCACATCTACTGCATGGATAGCCATACTTTTCCATAGCTTAATTTCCTTTAAGATTCTTTAGTTGAAACTTGAAATGAGCTTTAATGGTGTGAGCCTTGGTTTCTTTCTTCTCTCGCGTTCTCCCTTCCTGGGCTATGTGTGAGTCATAGTTAGAGCTAGACGCCAAAGGGAGAGAAAAATGATTAAATCTCGATTAAGATCTGTATACCAAAAACAGATCATCTTCATTGCAAAGCCTGCAAGCTTAAAGCTTTTGTTAACTTTAGAACTGTATTTGGATTAAATATACATATAATACTTACACATTATTGAACAGGATTATTCTGCAATCAACATCATTCTGTTTACAACATATGTTTTCAATTATGTTTAACAATGAATTCCGACTAGTCAGCTCCAGAGTTCACCTCACATTTTCTGTCTCAATTTGACATTTGTAATAATTAAATCCACTTGCTTTTCAGCAAGCCCCACCCTCTCCTGACATCCATTCTGTAGACATAAAGCTACAAAACAAAACCCTCTGGAACAAACCATGAGGGAAATCACGGATCCAGGCTGACCAATCAGCTATGAGCAAGGTACCTTTGAGAAGTGTAAAGAAAAACTAGATAAGCAGAGAATACACCGATTTGGAATGGGATAAGATGGTGACATCACATAGAGGGGCTATGGCACAGAAGTAGCAACAAAATATTAACCACCATTCCTTCCCATTGATGTATGGGCCAAGGTTTCAGGGGCCCCACAGAACTAGAATCACAAAAGCACAATGCAGCACTCCCTAATCAATTCATAGGGTGACCTCAGAGCATCAGTCAATGGAGGTTAGCGGTCATTTTCAATTTACTGTGAAAGAAGAGCTTTTAAGGAAGCCCTTAATCAAATGTAATTAGTGTGGAGGGTGATGGACGATCCATTTAGCCAAGACTATGTGAAGTAATATAAAGCAACCTTAAGTAGGGTTGGCCTTGGGGCATCTTATTTACCAAACCAAATTCAGTTTGATTTTATGCTTTCTTCAAAATGATGTTGGAGCAGTTTCTCTCCTTTACTTACCTAATGTGATCCTGACCCATTGCAGTGACCGAAGACATCCCTTGGTTTTTCTCTCCACACTCTGCATTTACTTCACTTTAGAAAGTGAAGTAAAGCACAATTACTCTCACTAACACCACATATCATTTTCTTTCTGATGCCTTGTTTCTGACAAAAAGTAAATTTGGAAAATAGAAAGGAAACACCACCACCCAGAAATAACTCCTGTTACTATTTTGATATATGGCCTTTCAGTTATTTTTCTTTGCCTTTTTATATTTAACAACATAATAAGCTTTTCTTTCCTGTGCTGTCTTATTTTGAGTGTTCCCCTACTTGGAGTAATCCACAGGCCTCCAGGAGAATTGGCGTTCTTAGAGCAGGAAGGCAAAGACACAGTAAACCAGCAAACTTTAGTCGGCTTCATCTACTAAACAGGCAGTTAAGGTGAAAGCAGAAGGCCGGGCGCGGTGGCTCAAGCCTGTAATCCCAGGACTTTGGGAGGCCGAGACGGGCGGATCACGAGGTCAGGAGATGGAGACCATCCTGGCTAACACGGTGAAACCCCGTCTCTACTAAAAATACAAAAAAATTAGCCGGGCGAGGTGGCGGGTGCCTGTAGTCCCAGCTACTCGGGAGACTGAGGCAGGAGAATGGTATAAACCTGGGAGGCGGAGCTTACAGTGAGCTGAGATCCGGCCACTGCACTCCAGCCTGGGCGACAGAGCGAGACTCCGTCTCAAAAAAAAAAAAGAGATGATAGCGGAAGACTCCAAGGGGAGCTAGGCGTAGGATTTAAGGCAAAATAATGGATTGGAAAGAGAATAGGAGATGTGAGTTGTCCTACCCTTGGGAGATGGACTGAGGGTCACTGGGGAGTGGGGACACGCAGATGACCAGACTAAAGGAACCATGTACAGGACAGTCATGTCAGGATCAAGGGACTATTGAGCCACTCTTCCCACTCCTTCTTCTGTCCCAGCACCTCATAGAAGCTGAGCCCATGTCTGCCGGCTTCCTGTGCCTGAAAGCCATAATTTTGCCATGTGAGCTGAGGAGACCTTTTGGCCATCCTTCTTACTTTTGAGAGAAAGTCTTCCAATTATAGTAGAAATCAGTTTCGCTAGCCAACAGTGTCCCCAAAATGAAACATACAAAGCCTGCATGTTCAATTCCCAGACAATGGGTAATAACTGACATTTTAATATCGGGTTGTGATTTTTATGATGCTAACTGAATGTCTTTTTTGTTACTGTAAGAGGACTTTAATTTCCTTTGAGTTCCTCAGAAAAGCAAATCCTAAGGCATCCCTTTATATCTGAAGTATTTTGAGATATATATTTTTTTCATTTAAACCTTAGATCACTGGATTATGACTTTAATCAAAGTGAGACAGATGACTCACTCAGAACTTCACTGCTTTTATGCCATCACCATCACATTATGCCTAAGTATATTATTCTGAGAGCTGCCAAAAAAAAAGATTTTGAATGTGTTCGACATATAGTAACCAACATCAGGTTGACAGACATATGGTAAAAGGTATGTATGGTTGCACATGGAGAGAGTTAACAGCATCATTTGCTCAGCCCCAAACCCCTTGGGAAACAGTCAGTTCAGTCCTCCTTACAGCTCAGGCAAATTGGTGCTCCGTGCAAGAGAAGAGCTCCCTTCACCCTGACCCACGTTGCTGCAGTAATCACGGTAATCACATCCATCAGCTCCCATGCATTTCCCTGTAGGGTGCCCATGGGAGTGGAGGGTGCCAGCTTATTGCCTCTCTGCTGCTTCCCCAAGGGGTGGTCTGGCAGTGGTTGCTGCTTAGCCAGATGGGAGCTTGCTCCTGGGGAAGTAAACAAACTTATTCTCTACCTTGCAAAAGAGAGGGTCAGGCTTTATTTTTCTAATGTGTACTGGAAAGCAAATGCTACTATTTCTACTTTATCAATGATGGTGTAATACCACCAAATATATAAGACTTGTCCATAGCCTACAGAGCATTAGCGTCTGAATTCAGAAATTCCCAAAGCCTGATTTCTGGTGGGCATCTTGGATCCTCCTGCCAATTATATCCATGGTCACCATTCCTTATTTCCTTCATTCACATTTTATTCCTCTGTATAACCCATGCACAGGGCAGCTGCTTCATAAATTTTCATTGACTAAATAATTAATCCAAGTGTGGCCCTGTACATGCTACTGTCTCTCTGGGACTTATTTCCCATCAGTATATAAGGGGTTGGACTAGATAATTTCTAAGTTTCCTTGAAACTTCAAAATCTTCTAAGGTTCTCCACTAGCAGTTTACCTGTACGGCCTGGTTTTCTGCCTGAGCTGCTCTCTTCCCTGAACTAGTACAGGTGGGCACTTATAGTATGTGGCCCCCAAACCTGGGGCTTCATTTGTAATATTGTACATTCAAAGACAGAATCTTCCAACTGAGGGAGGAGAGCAGGGCAGGACACAGAAGTCTGAGAGCAAATCAGGACAGCATAAGCAAGACCAGAGCAGAGGAGAGAAGCCCTCACTACGGGAGACATCCCATCCCGAGGGATTGCTGTGGTCAGGGGCGCTTCATCAGGACTCTGGCTGGCTCATGCAAAATAGGCACCTCCTTGTTCGTTCATTCTCTAGTTTCCAAATCACTTTCTGATACTAATTTGACTTTCCAATACCAAGAAAGATTAGCTATGTAATCAATGGAATAACATTTTATTTCATCAATGAATTAAAATTATGGTTTAAACTTTGTGGTAGGCTAAATAGCCCCCAAAGATATCCAGGCCCTAACCCTTGAAACCTGTGAATACCTTTTACAGAAAAAGTGGCTTTGTGGATGTGACTAAGGATATCGAGATAGATAGGAGGATTATCCTTCCTTATCAGGGTGGGAGCCAGGGAGAGGGATATTTGACACAAAGATGAAGGTAATGTGACAAGAAAGATGCTACACCGGTGGCTTCAAAAATGGAGGAAAGTCTGGGCGCAGTGGCTCATGCCTGTAATGCTAGCACTTTGGGAGGCTGAAGCAGGCAGATTGAGGTCAGGAGTTCCAGACCAGCCTGGCCCACATGGTAAAATCCTGTCTCCACTAAAAATACAAAAATGAGCCGGGCGTGGTAGCGCATGCCTATAATCCCAGATACCTGAGAGACTGAGGCAGGAGAATCACTGGAACTCGAGAGGCAGAGACTCCAGTGATCCCAGATCATGCCACTGCACTCCAGCCTGCGTGACAGAGCAAGACTCCATCAGAAAACGGAAGGGGAGGGGAGGGGAGGGAAAAAAAAAGAAAAGAACAGGAGAAAAGAAAAGAAAAATGAGGAAAAGGCCAGGAGTCACAGAAATTAATTTAGGCAGCAGCCTCTAGAAGTTGGAAGTCAAGGAATCAATTCTTCTCTGGATCCTCCAGAAAGAACAAGCCCTGCTGGCACCTTGACTGTAGCCCAGTGACACTGATTTTGAGCTTCTGGCCTCCAGGATTGTAAGAGAATAAATCTGTGTTGTTTTAAGCCTCTAAATTTGTGGTAGTTTATTACAGCAACAATAACAAACTAACACAAACATAAACTCCCTTGTGATAATAGTACCAATGGTCCTTTGTCTAAGAGTCTAATTGCTTTGAGTTAGCCTAAAAATGTTTTAAAAATCTAGTTTCTGGACACGCAGACCCTGGACCATACATAGCAGAAACCTGATAAACCCACTGCTCACCCAGGCAACACCTTTAATTTGGATTCACGCTTTCTTTCAAACTGCAGTAGGATGCAGTTTCCCCTACTGTGGTGCCTCTGAAAAAGACATCAGTTGGTTGATTTTGCATGTAACTATAAGGCATCTAGTAGGGTTTGAAACAAATAAGCCAAAATAAAGTATCGAGTTTACATATTATTAATGGGTGCACCTACTGTGATTCAAATGCAGCTATTCTCCCTCACTTTCTTACTACATAATGTCCTTATTAATCTTCTATAGGCATCAATGCCACTCAGCCCTGTCTGGACTGGATGCTAGTCTATTTCTCAAACCTTAATATGCATTATGTGCATTGAAATCACCTGGGGATCTTGTTAAAATGCAAATTCTGATTCTGTAGGTCTGAGGCAGGACCTGAGATTCTAAATTGTAATAAGCTCCCAAGCGATGCCAGAACTGCTGGTCTACAGACCACACTTTTAAGTAGCAAGGTGCTAGATCATATTCTGGAAGTTTTAGCCTAAGGTGGATTTAAATTGGTACTACCAACAACAAAGCCTTGTGATATTCCCAAACCCTTGTGGAACTTACCTTGAAATACCTTTGCTAGATGCAGCACTCTAGCTAGTGCGTCGTCTCTGGTCCTGGCCTGCACATTAAGTACTGCCTTTGCATGCCTCTATCAGCATAACACCCTTGAATCCCATCCTGGTCTTCTGAGAAGTTTTTCCTTATGAGGTGGGCACTGACCTTGTAAGAATTTCTTCTGCTTTTCCTAAATGTCAATGTTTCTTCAGTTCCCTGAAATCTTACTCTAAAATGTCTCCTTGATCCTGTTCACCTGCACCCCTAGGTTGCAAAGACTCGCTCAGTCCTTAAGTAAAGGATTTTTCTCCTGGTTTGGGTCTGTGTCTAGGCATAGATTCACCAGGGCCTGTGTCTCAGGAGCTATCAGGTGCCCAGCATCCTGCCATACATAGCTGGCTTACCTTTGTAGGCTTCCAGAAATATCTTAGAGCCTATTTCCATCCCTTCCTGTTTTAAAACTACCACTCCCTATGGCATCCCCCATTGATTTCAGTTTCTGATCTGAGTAATGACTCTAGTCTTTGGTTAATTGATGGAGCACACACAACTGGCATACCCTGCACCCCAGAAAGGATCAAATATTTTCTCCTTCTCCATTTAGTTCGCTTCCTCCAGCCTCTATCAAAGGGCTTCCCAGCTCTCTGCTGCCCTCTCCTGGCATTCTTTAGCACTGTGCTCACATCAGCCCTTGGAGAGCAAAAACCAATGGGATCACAGACCCTTGATCTGCAAGACCTAGGAAGGTGATCTAACTAGCAAGTTGGACTGGGCTTCTACTACCTTTATCGGCATTTTCTAAGTAAGAATTTCAACAGAAATAAAGAAGGATCACATCCTTAACAGAGTTTCATTTCTAACAGAATGAAATTCACAAGAATAAGAATACAGGAGAGAAATTTTAGAGCACATTTAAAGAAGAACAAGGACCCCCGGTTTGGCTAAACTAATGGTTCCCAGGTCTAGCTGGAAAGATTTCAGGAAATATGGTCATCTGCGTCCCATTCCAGTTCATTCCTGATTACTTATATTTTGGATAACCTTCCTAGTGATTCTACTGACTGTTAAGAGCCCCTTGTTTAGACTATAAAATATGAGAGATGAACTAAAATCTGTCATATTATGGAAAATATTAAATGACACATTCACATTTTATAGACAATTTTTGAATATTTGTAAGGAGCAGCAGACCCCACCTAAAAGGGTGCTTTGGTTTATACTTTCAGAGTACAGATCCTCCTGACTGGACTTTGGCCTACGGCCATCCTTCTGTGCTTGTTCAGCCTCCTGCCTCATTAAGTGTTTTGCACTGTATCTGTAATGCTGACCCACACAGAGGACCCATGGCTCCTCCTGACTAGGCACTGCCCCTTCACCCTAGTACCGCAGTCACAGCCCACTCAGGGAAGCCCCCAACCACTTCATGCCCTCCAAGCAACATACCCCTCCCTCTCAGACTGTGCTGCCCCTGCTCTGTGGGCAGACCCAGATGGTGAAGGCCTGTGGTGGGGGAGACAAGCGGAGCTACACTAACAAATAATACAGTAAGGCTCTCTGATACTGTTTTCACTCCTAATGTTGCTTCTATCTAACAATATGTTCTGTTTCTATAAAAGCTATTGTCTCTCCCCTTGGCTGGAATCTTTCCCATCCTATCCTACTTATCATGAGTACCACCCTTTCCCAAAAGACTTTCCTGGCCGCTCCACCTCTCCCTAGTCAGAGTCTCCTTGTACTTCTCTTGTGTACCATTGTTTTGCATTTAACATGCTTTCATTTTCTTTCCTTCAATATGTGCAAGTTCTCTATCTTACTTAACACATTGTATTTTTAGTTGTTACACTGCAAGACTATCTCATCTTTACACTTCTTTATTGCCCTGGAAAGGCAGACCACGATGCCTTGCACACGGTGACTGTTCAGTTAATATTTGCTGACCGGATTTCTTCCAAGCCTCACTGGCTCAGTCCTTAGAAATAAAACCCCAATCCTGGTAAATCTGTCTTTCTTGGTCACTTGGTTTTTCCCTTCCAATTCACCAGGGCTTACCCAATATTCTCTTATTCCTCAGAGGCTAGACTCCACGTTTCTTACCTCCTTGGTACCCACTTCTTACCTCTTTTGGATGATCATTTCTATCCTTTAGCAAACCTCAAAGTGCCTTTTCTCCCTTCCAGTGTTTACTCTGCTTAGCTAGAAGATCACTGGCAACTTCGAATTTGCATTTTTAATCAGGCATTGCATCATATTTCTACTCTATTATTCTTAGTTTCTCTTTGCAGTTAAGCTACTGCAGGGTATATGGGTGAGAGTATAAACATAAATAAGAAAGTAATTTGCCTTACTTCATCTTCTAAAAAAATCTTTAAGCATTAGATAATTTTCCCTAAAGCAATACCACTTTATCTTCCTTTCATGGAAACGTTGCCTGTTATTTTTAAGGTAAAAATAAGGGCCCTCTTAGGGCAAAACCTACCTATTCCAAAGCCCTTCTGGAAACAAATACTGTTTAAATTCAGTTAGACCTTTTGCCCAAGATACATCTTCCAGAGGAAATGAAAGCAGTATACCTCATTCCGCTCTCCTCCACCATGTTCCTATCCTGTAATTCTTGTCCATTACAGCTTATTTCTGACTCTGGGATAGGGTGTGTACTTTGTACATAGATAAATCTGATCCTCACTAAGCTGTCCAACTCCAGGCAAACCCCAGCTCTGTGATTATGGCAGGGAACTGCTGTAGCCTGCCAGATTTCTCCATCGCCGGTTTACTTCGTGTGCAGTGGAGTCCCCCTCTCCCAGGTGTCTGGCTTCCTCTATCATCCAAGAGAACCACACAACCAACCGAACACCCTCAAAAGTTCCCTGCATTTAGGCTCTTTGCTGCCCTCTCCTGATGTACTTTGACACTGACACACCAACCCAGGAACATCAGAAGTGAGCCTCCGTCTCTCTCTCCTCACTGCTGCCTCACTCCATGCCTGACAGCCACTGAATGATCTCCAAACGAACCTGAACATTTGATCGTCTGAAACGGAATTCAAATTATCTCTGCTCTTCAAATTAGCTGAGAATATGAAATGACTTCCCAAATCCTAAACACCAAGGCAATTGGGATGCCCAACAATGTGGGTAGTTGTTAGAGGGTTGCAGGGAGCTGAGAGAGGAAATGAGTATTAAGGCACAGGCTCCTCCACCTCTGCCAGTAGGATTTCCTTTTGCCAAGTTGTTTTGGCCACTTATGATCCATGTTGCACATCCACAAAATGAATATAACATTACCTCTGGGCCATTTGAGTAAGCAAAATCCCAAAATAGTTAGCACTCAGGTAGTGCTTATTATCGTGCCAGGCATCGTGCTGAGAGTTTGGTGCATTCCATCTCTTAATCTTCCTAATATCCACAAGAGATAGAGACTACCCCAATCTCATTTTACAAATGGAAAGACTAGCTATGGGAGTACTTTTTAAAAATGTTGCAGTGTATTGTATTTGACTGAGATTTTGACTTAGGACAACAGAAGCCAAAGCCAAGAAAAATAGCCACATAGTGAATACATAGCCAGGACGTCAGGGACACAGGGAGGTGACTGGTAGGGTGGAAGGGGAAGGGGAATGAGCAGCAGTGGGAGTCACATAGAGAAGGGCTTGGATGGGGTACTGAAGGGCACAGCTGTGGCCTCAGCCTTTCTAGATCTGAATCTTATTTGGCCGATTATTAGCTAACCTCAGGCACTTAACCTTTCTGACCTTTGTAAACTGGAGATAATAACAAAACCTGCCTCACTGGAAAGATTATAGGTAAAACACTTAGCAGAATGCCTGGTAGATGGTAAGTGCTCAATTAAATGCTAGCTATTGGCTTAATCACTTGTGAATCTGCACAGATTTTTTTGAAGATCAAAAGTTGCAATCCCAGCAAGTCATTTAATGTATGAATAAAACTGGCCTGTGTGGTATGATATTTTTAAGGATCCAAGGAAACTAGCAGTTGGCCAGAAGCATAGTTCAGGGTTTCTAGAATGTAGAATGACAGAATCCAGGACTGTGGCAGGTGGCTCCCAGGAAGACCAGGGACTAGGAGATGAGTCCAAGGGAAGAAAGACAGAAAACAGAAAACTGCAGTTTCCCTTCTTTTATGTCCCTTTACTTACTGTACACACATACACGCCCCCAAAAAAAAAAAACAAAAAAAAAGCACGCATGCATGTGTCTCCTTCTATGGCTGAACAGATTAGCTTTTAGCCTCATCCCTCAGACCTGCTGCATGTTCTGGACAGCACTTTGACCTTCAGTGCTACCCCTAGCACATGCCTGGGTCCTTCTTGCCTTGCCAGCCCAGCAAAACAGAAGGTGCCAAACAGCTAATAAACAACAGGTATGGCCACTTCACTGGTGGACATGAGAGTCAATAATCAGTAGTTGCAACAGCGCGTGACCCTGGATGAGGACCATCTGTCTGGCAGGTATGGTTTAATTGAACTAATTCTTAAATCGAAAATTAGCACATATTGGATGGCCAAAGGCCAGCTAGCCAGCTCCCTCCAGGTCTCACTTCAGAACAGGGACAGACAAGAAGGACTTAAAACGTTCTTGAGCCATTAAGTTTACCAGTGTAGTTATTTTTCTTACTCCTTGTTTTACTGTAGTGTTCCTTAAAAGGATGAGGAACAGTGTGCTTGTCTCACACGTATAAAGGAAGAGAGAGAGTGTGGTGCGTTTTTATCTCCTTCACAGACTGTCCGCTACTAAATGGAATTCCTTAGAAAACACCCAGCTCCACTATCCAGAATGGAGGGTGGTCCTGTTGGCTGACTTAACTTTCCTGAAGAAGAATGGGAACATGGGAATAAAGGGCTCAAGAGAATAATGTCTCCGGACTTTAATAGGAAATGTGCAGTTGAGTGACCTTCCTCTGGCCATAGTTCAAAGTACCACCAAATTGGACTCTATTTTCCTGCGTTCTGTTTTCATTTTTTAACTTCCAGATAGGCAGGCACTATGGTCTTGGGGAAACAGTTCTTCATTCTAGATCTCCACAGAGTTGGAGCTGAACCAGCAGCTTGAAATTTGCATCTCTATCAGTCTTCTCTGACACCTTCTTCAGAAACTCTTGGAATCATTGCCTCTAGCTGACTTCTTACATTTTGGCTGGAACTTCGTTTTAGAAAAGACCATCGCCTCTCATGAACGTCAGACTTTGTTCTTTCTGTGTGTGGCTTTTTAACTTTTCCTGGCTGAACAACCTATACTTGACAGGAAGACTTCATCTTCCCTCCAGCTAAGTTAAATCATTAGAGCAACTTCAAATTTAGAAGCCTCCATTTCTTACCATTTCTAAAAGATCCGTCTTAATTGTTCTGACTAAAATAATTTTTTTCTCATTCAAGTTTTATTAATTCAGAAGTGTTTGTCTGATTTTACAGTTCTTAAACTACATTGGACTAAACACACACCTCCAGGATTCAATATACCTTAAATATTAAGGGCAATTTCCCATTTCAGAGTAAAGAGAGCGCCCTGAGTCAGATTCTTGCCTTTCTCACTTTCTGGAGGCCCAGAGATTGTCTTTATTCCTAACAGTAACTGTGACTGAGTTCCATCTGTGAGCCAAACTAGGCATTCATTCATTCATTCATTCATTCATTCATGAGACTGAGTCTCACGCTGTCGCCCAGGCTGGAGTGCAATGGCACGATCTCGGCTCACTGCAACCTCTACCTCCCGGGTTCAAGCGATTCTCATGCCTCAGCCTCCCAAGTAGCTGGGACTACAGACACCTGCCACCATACCCAGTTAGTTTTTGTATTTTTAGTAGAGGCAGGGTGTCACCATGTGGCCAGATTGGTCTTGAACTCCTGACCTCAACTGATCTGCCCGCCTCTGCCTCCCAAAGTGCTGGGATTACAGGCGTGAGCCACCACACCTGGCCCAAACTAGGTATTTTAATCCTTTCAGACTGCTGTAACACAATTCTATAGACTGGATAGCCCATAAACAACAGCAACTTATTTCTCACATTTCTGGAGACTAGAAAGTCCAAGGTAATGGCACCAACAGATTAAGTGTATGGTGAGGGCCCATTTCCTGATCCATAAGTGGTGTCTTCTTGCTGTGTCCTCACATGTGGAAGGAGCTCGCTACCTCTCTGGGTTCGCTTTTATAAGGACACTAAGCTCATTCGTGAGGGCAGAGCTGTCATGACTTGATCACCTCTGCATCTCGTAATACCTTCTAATACCATCATCTTGGGGGTTAGGATTTCAACATATGAATTTGGGGGGGACAAACATTCAGAACATAGTATTCCACTCCTGACTCCCCCCAAAAACCTCATGTCCCTCTCATATTAAAAATATGTTCATTCCATCTTACTAGCCCCTGAAGTCTTAACTTGTTCCAGCATCAATTCAAACAACTTAAATCCACAGTCTCATGGAAGTATCATCTAAATCAGAAATGGGTGAGACTCAAGGTATGATTCATCCTGAGGCAAACTGCTCTCCAGTTGTAATACTGTGAAATCAAACAAAGTATGTGTTTCCAAAATAAAATGACAGACACAAGACAGACATTCCGATTCCAACAAGGAAAAACAGGAAAGAAGGAAATTGTGATAGGTCCCAGGCAAGTCCCAAACCCAATTGGACAAGCAACATTAAATCTGAAGACTTGAGAATAATCTGCTTTGCTTTCATGTGTTGTCTCCTGGACACACTTGGACAGAAGTTGGTCTCCTCTGGCTTAGCTGGGCACAGCCCACACTACTCCTTTTATGGCTTACAGTTGGGTGCCTATATCTCTCCCAGGCTGGAATCCCAAGTGGCTCTTCCAGTCTGGGGTCTCTGGGGTAGCACTTCCCTCATGGCTGCACTAGGCATTGTCCTAGTTGAAGACTCTCCACAGGGGCCCTGCCCTCTCAGCAGACCTCTGCCTTAGCTTAGTGCTTGAGGTTCTGAGAGCCCCATCCTTTGAAATCTAGATGGGAGGTAGCCATGTCTTGCCAGCTCACGCACTGTGTAAAATGGCACCACATGGGTGTTACCAAGGTTTTCTGCCTGTACCGTCCTGAGGGGCAACCACCACTGCACCTAGGCCTGCTGGAGCTGAAGCTTAAGTAGTGAAAAAGTGCTTGGTGGAAATCAGGATGCAGAACTTTAAAAAAGCACTGGGTAGTGAGCCCAGGGTTCCATGGGCCCCTCCTTTGAAACTGTTCTTCCCCCAAGGCTCTTGCACATCCGGCCTTTGGTGGGACTGGTGGCCTCAAAGATCTCTGAAAAGTCTTTGGGGTCATTCTTTCAGTGTCCTGATGACTAGCACTTGGACAATCTATACTAATTTCCTTATCAAATAGTTGTTTGCCCACACCTATGAGTTACTAGCTGTGTTATTCATCCACTGGCTCTTGTTTAACTTTGACCAAGGACTGCTCCTAGGAGGTTAATTCCCGACACTTCTGAACTGTTCTGTGCGTGAGCCACACACGCTACTATAGTCCTATAAAGCTCTTGAGCTGAGAGTTGCAGGTGCTTTCATAAGAAGCCAGAGTCATGTAGAAGAGGGGGATGGCAGTGGGAGATGAGCGGGACGATACCAGCACCTGCTTGACACTCCCCGGCCTAAGATCCTTCCATTGGTTTTCCACCAACTTAAGATTTAGCTAAGCTCCTTCTCTTTGCTTACAAATTCTGTCTCCCGTCTAACCTTGTAAGATTATCTTCTACCCCTGAATCCTAGATAGCGATACCCACTGACTATGTCACGCTCTGTCACACCCTCACTCATCTGTCTAGGCGGTTGCCTCCACCTGAGTTACCCTCATTAGGCCTAACAAACACATTTTCTCTTTCAAGACTCCATTCATGAGCTCTCTCTTCCATGATGCATTTCCAGCAGTTAGTCTCCTCTATTCCCTGTGCCTGCATGTTACATGTACTGCATTATAACAATGGTCTTTCGCATTTTTTAAATATATATGTATTTGAAATATATATGATTATATATTACATATAATTGAATATATATTATATATATTATAAAACAAATACTTAAATTTAAACAGAACAAAAATGAACAAAAAATGCACTGAAACTCTACCTCAGAGAGATAAATATCTTTAATAATTTGGCAAACATGCTACCAATTATGTATTTCTTCACGAACACATGCTCACAGACACAATCACATAAATTTATTCAAATATGATTTTCTACTAGTTTTGTAATTTACTTTTATTTATTTATTTATTTATTTATTTATTTATTTATTTTTTGAGACAGAGTCTGGCTCTGTCGCCCAGGCTGGAGTGCAGTGGCTGGATCTCAGCTCACTGCAAGCTCCGTCTCCCGAGTTTACGCCATTCTCCTGCCTCAGCCTCGCGAGTAGCTGGGACTACAGGCGCCCGCCACCTCGCCCGGCTAGTTTTTTGTATTTTTTAGTAGAGACAGGGTTTCACCGTGTTAGCCAGGATGGTCTCGATCTCCTGACCTCGTGATCCACCCGTCTCGGCCTTCCAAAGTGCTGGGATTACAGGCTTGAGCCACCGCGCCCGGCCTACTTTTATTTTTTACTCAACAGTGTGTCGCATTCGTCTTTCAAAGACAGTAAATGTAGATCCACACCTTCACGTGTGATGGTTGGATATGTTTCTTAATATATGCTGTAATTTGTTTATCCAAGTCTCTATGAGTCGTGTCAGCTATTGTCTGCTGTCAAAAGCCCCATAATGGGTGGACCTAGCAGGGCCATTGCTTAGTTACCTGTCTGTCTCCCCCTGTTGGCAGCTCCAGAATGGTGTCTTTGACCGCTCACACCTGCTTTCTTCTAAGAAAAGAAGAGATCTTTCTCTTTGGCTTAGTAGTTTCTGTGTTTTTTAAAAATACTTTTCTATAAGGCAGAAGTGGGTGATCACAATCTATTAAATCGTATACTTCATCACCTATTACCTAATTAAATCAAGGAAAGCCTCACAACATCTTAGAGCAATGGGTTTTAAACACATTTGATCATGAATCGCTTTAAGAAACACATTATTTTTGCCGGGCGCGGTGGCTCCAGCCTGTAATCCCAGCACCTTGGGAGGCCGAGACGGGCGGATCACGACGTCAGCAGATCGAGACCATCCTGGCCAACACGGTGAAACCCCGTCTCTACTAAAAAATACAAAAAACTAGCCGGGCGTGGTGGCGGGCGCCTGTAGTCCCAGCTACTCGCGAGGCTGAGGCAGGAGAATGGCGTGAACCCGGGAGACGGAGCTTGCAGTGAGCTGAGATCCGGGCCACTACACTCCAGCCCGGGCGACAGAGCAAGACTTCGTCTCAAAAAAAAAAAGACACACATATTTTTATTATGAATCAGTATGTGCTTTTATATAAACAAAAGTTTATAAAATGATGCTCTTACAGCATGCAATGTATTCTGATATTTTCTTTTCATTCTGTCTCATTTTAAATATATATTTTTAGTGAATATGGTACTGTATTTATTAGTTTAAATGTGGATGTAACTCTCTAAATTGACTTCATGAGTCACTATTGGGTTGCAACCACAGTGTGTAAAACACTCACATGGGATGCCAGGAGGAAGACTGCTGAGGCTTGTTAGTCCTGCTGCCATTTTTTTTTTTTTTTGACCTTACAGATTCACTATAAGCATACGACCCTGAAATAATATTTTCTTCTCCTAGCTGAGCTGCCCAAGGTTTTATATTTTAAACACCAATCTCACTATCACCACAACCACTAGGTAACCACATACACATCTATTCTTGTTGACAGAAATGTCTTCCAGCAATGAACTTTTGAGGGATTATACTCATGTGCCAAATAAAAGTATGACATTGTATGTGTGAGTACATACACATACACACAGAGGTGGTCCAGGCTAGGCAGAAACTGAAACATAGGCAATAGAGTCCCTATTCATAAAGTGAGTACATCTAATGAAGAAAAGGATAACAGTTTCAGACAGATTGGAACTCCTAACACGGTTCTGCTTCTGTGATTTGAGATGATGTCAGAGGCCTCAAGTCAGGATCCAAGTGTTCTAAGGAGGCAAAGCTACCCTCTAACCAGCACAAAGGACAAACTGTCCAGGTTCAGTTTTCTTCATTATTGGGAATTCACCTCACCTCCCATCCACCCTTCCAGCATAAGAAAGCAAATCTTCTATCAATTCCCGTTCATGAGGACCAAGGGGTCTCCATGGGATACCTCCTTTCCCCTACCAATGACATGAACCTCTGGCAGGTAGGACTCTCTCCACTTAAATGATTAGCCACTCCCCTGATTTCCTTTGTCACCTGAACCTTCCCATCAGAAATTACTTTCCAGAAAAGACATTTGAAAGAATTGTAAGAGTGACAATCACATTTTCTTTTTGGCCCTTTTAGCTTTAGTTTTGAATGACAGCCCTGAGAAGTAGGGGTTACAGGTGAATTTATCATTTTTGTTGATGTCACTCTATTAGATAACAGCACCAACCAACCATCTGATATCTCACATATCCCTTTTTTTATCCTAGCCACCTATAAGTCCTCAAAAAAAAAGCACTAGGATTCAGATCTTGGGTTCCATGCCAGCAGAAGCACTGAAACTTTGGGAGAAAAAGACTATTCCAGAATCAGAGCTTTTAAAATGTATTTATTGCTGACTTATGCAGCTTCTTGGTTTTTCCTATTTTAATCAGGTACATAGCTGCTATGTTTGTATAAATTTATCATTTAATGTAATCAGTTGATAATTGAGTGTGCTGTGCTTCTCAGATTGCAGGACACAATTCAAAGTTCTGTGAGGGATATACAAAAGTAAAGAATGTATTCCTGGCTCTCAAGAAAAAGTAATTCTGCTGGAAGAACAGGGTGCATGTATATGAAAAGAGAATGTACAGCAATGATCACTAACTACAAAATAAGTCATTTAGAAAATCAGTTCTCTAGGAGTTCAGAGCAGGTTTTATAAATGCGGGCTCTAGTAGAGAGGTAAAATTTGGTGTAGATCTGCAAGATAGGTAGCATTCGAATAGACTGTTGCCTGAAGAATAGATCCTGGACTGCTAAATACAACAAAATGACAGAGAGGAAATATGGTAGGGTTTGGGAAGTGGTGAGTGAATCCTTCAGGGTTCCAGAGCTACCCTGGAGGTCAAGTTTAGGACTGGACCAAATCAGTCTATTCAAGACCCAATATTACTGCATGCTTAGAGCATGAATACAGAAATAAATCCTTCGATTTGCAGTTTGTCATCTCGTCCCCCATTTGTGATGAATTTTTTGAATGCCACCTCTAAGCATGTATTTCCAAAAGCTCTCCAGACGGCAATCTGTGTTGGGCTGGCTCAGTGCGGAGCATTCTGTGGAATCCTCCGCTAATGAGTGACTGGAGAGCAAACGCGAACAGTGATTGAATGGTAGTCACGTACAAGCTCACTTGATACTGCTTCGGGGATCTGCAGTGTTGTTTTTAAATCCCTCGGCTTTTCCTTGATAAATTAGCTACAGTATTTATAATATGCAGCCAATAGTCTAATTATAAGAATGTTTATCTCTTGCATGCGGAAGGCGGGATAATGTGAAGGAAAGCACATTGGTTTCCAAATTGGAGCAGACCTCGATTTTGCAGTTAATTCCCCGTGGAACCTTGGGCAAGTCACTTATTGTCCCTGAGTCAAATTATCTCATCTGCAAAATGGAGGTAATACTTTTCAATTCACAGTGAGTGTGAGGATCAATTTGAGGACACTGTATACAAAAGGATTTTATAATCTCTAAACCACTGTATAAGCTTAGGGTATGATGGTTTTCCCTCATCACCACCAGATTAAACTGCTAATTGGTGATGTTACAGAAATTCATCATTAACGTTTTGTTTCGTCAACTAGAGCAGTGAATCTGAACTTTATTTGATTATAGATGTAAATGAAGATAACAAAAAAGAAGAACAATGACAGCTATTACTTATTTGCACTAACTATATGGCAGGCACTACCATAAAAGTTTCACACATACTATATCATTAACTGTCATAACTCCACGAGGTAGGTTCTACTATTATTTCCACTTAGCAGACAGGGACAGTAAGATACAGAGAAGTCATCCAGCAAATAGAGGAGCTGGACGGATTCCAACCCAAGCAGTTTGGCACTAAAATCTATGTTTTAAACAACAACCTCATCCCTGAGTCAACAGACATTCCAATTTCATAGTTTCCCTAAAGATCTGTGGATCACAAATTTAAAGCTCCCACTTTGCAGGAAAATAATAGTCCACAGTTCGTTTTCTTCAGAATGTATGATTCAGTTACACATATTTTTTTTTCCTAACACTGCAGCTGTATTTCAGGAGAAACACACATACATAGAGACCTAAAATGGAATCTCCTATTCCTCACTTCCACCTTCCCTCCTTTTTATCCCGATTATATGTGAATGCCTGTGTTTGAAAATGTGAACGCTAGCGATCAATGTGCTCCACTCTCTCCTGCCAGTCCATGAGGTTCTCTTCTATCAACCTGACCAGGTAACTCCTTGCTGAGAACAGCATGAATGTTCACAATGCACTGCTGCTCAGTCCTTAAAAGTGAATATTGTTTGGATGAATGTCGTCCTACTTCAGAAATCAAAGAGCCTCCTCCAGAGTTGGCAGCCCAGAGCTCTTAGAAAGGAAATTTAAACAGCTTCCCTAACTCACAGGGAAACCTGCTACCAAAAGAATTACATATGGAGCCAATGTAAAGTGTTGCTCAAAATGGCCATCATGGATAGCAATTTTCAGTTGGCAAACTCCTTCCCAAAATGTTCACTCCAGGAAGGAGATGCTTGAGAAGGCAGATACGTGAAACCACAACTGCATGCCAAGGTGCCCTGGAAGATGTGTGAGGCCTCTGATGGCGGGAGATCCCAGCTAGAACAGGGATTCTGAGGTCACAACTTTCATTCCAGAAGTCTTTGGACTGCACATAGCTCGTTCTTATATATATTTTGCAGAATGAGAAAAGAGAAGATTTCAGCAGCATACAGCTCAACACTCCTATGAAGTCATTACGGAAGAATTACCACACTCCAGAGTGTGAGCTTTTTACCTTGACAACATTTCCCTAGGTAACATTAAAAATATATCATGTATAAAATTAAATGACATTTGTTTTAAATGTTCTTTCTTGTTCTCACTTTTTCTCATGAAAAATAGAGGGCGTTTAATTGTTTGTGGGGAAGCTGGGAAAGAGATGGCAGATAACACCCAGCAAGAATGAGAATTAGGAAAGCTAACATCACCATCATTGTGTTAACATTTGCACACATTATGTTATTTTATCCTCCTCTTAACTTACTGGGGGGACACTATTATTTTCTTACCATGAGAAAATGGAATCTCAGAGAGTCTGCATATCTTGCCCAAGGTCACATAGCTGGTTATTAAGAGTGTTTGAACCTAGGCATTCAGGCTCCACAGCTCCTACACTCTACTCTCAAAACCAACATACTGTTTCCTTTTTGAGATGGAGTCTTGCTCTGTCGCCCAGGCTGGAGTGCAGTGGCGCGATCTCAGCTCACTGCAACCTCCACTGCCCGGGTTCAAGCCATTCTCCTGCCTCAGCCTCCTGAGTAGCTGGGATTACAGGTGTGCACTGCCACATCTGGCTAATTTTTTTTTACATTTTTAGTAGAGACGGGGTTTCACCATGTTGGTCAGTCTGGTCTTGAACTCCTGACCTTGGGATCCGCCTACCTCAGCCTCCCAAAGTGCTCAGATTACAGGTGTGAGCCACTGCACCCGGCCAACATACTGTTTCTAAACAAGTATTTATAAATTACTTACCGTCAGCATGTGAACTGGAGGAGGAAAGAAGCAAATCCTTATTGCATACTGACCTAAATTTAACATTAAGTTGAATGACTAGTTTTATCCCTATTTTAATTCCAGTTTCATTGTTTTCTTTGCAGAAATAAAAAGCAAAGGTTAAAGAATGCGCTCAAGGTTACTTTGTAAGGAAGTAACAGAGCCAGAATCCACAGACCATCTGGGACCCTGATACCATCAGGAACACAAAAAATGGATGCTAATCAAAGGACCCTCTTGATCTCTTGATCTTGCTGCTGCCTCATTTCTTTCTTTAATAGCAGGTGGACATCCACCTCAGAGAGGGCCGAGATACAGGCAGCTGTGGCAGAGCCATCTGGCAAGATTCTGCACGGCCCTCTGTTTCATGCCTATTTACTTATTTATTTATGTTTTTTGAAACAGAGTCTTGCTCTGTCGGCCAGGCTGGAGTGCAGTGGCACGATCTCAGTTCACTACAACCTCTATCTCCCCAGCTCAGACAATTCTCCTGCCCCAGCCTCCTGAGTAGCTGGGATTACAGGCATGTGCCACCATGCCCGGCTAATTTTTGTATTTTTTTTTTAGTAGAGACGGGGTTTCGTTATGTTGGCCAGGCTGGTCTCGAACTCCTGACCTCAGGTAATCCACCTGCCTCAGCCTCCCAAAGTGCTGGGATTACAGGCATGAGCCACTGTGCCCGGACTTCATGCCCTTATTCTTACCGCAACTTTAAACTGGCCTCTGAATTTGGACTTGCTTGGACCTGCAAGCTCCTCCTCATCTTCCCGGCCAATCCAGCCCTCCAAATTGCTAGCTGGGTTTGTCCTCCACTCATTTCCTAGTTTCCAGATATGTATTTTCATGCTGCCCACTCATGGCTCCAGTTCAGCACTAGGCCACTCCTTCATATTCTCTTCCCACTTACAAGGCAGGGTAGAGAACATGGGATCTGAAAGATGATCTCCTCCCCTGGAAGCTCACAGCATAACCAGAAATTCAGAATGCACATTTGTGAAACAACAGATCACAATACCAAGACAGCTTGTAAACATTGAGAATGTGTGAAGATTGAACAAAGAAGCAGAGAGTTCAAAGGAATTCAACATAAATTCTAGGCTGTTTTCTAGGAGCCTGGTGACAGCTGAGCTTCCCTCTTACTGACAAGTCCAGAGCTATGCAACCTCCCCAGTGGCCAGAGTTTTGACTTTCAATAGAGATTAGCTAACTAACTACCAATAAACAAGCCCATATGCTTTTAGCAAGTAGTATGCAAAAGAAGCCCACAGGGCTTCTTTATTGACTTAGCTGGATAATGCTTCTCCCTAGGATCTGCGCAGGGAGGATAGCTACTTCTGAGGATGCAATGACATGGCTTTTAGCTCAAACCTTGACATGCCACCCCTCCCTCGTTCATTTTCTTACCCCACAATCATTACCCTAAAAAGAATTTTCACTTTAGAAAGTGACCTTGCTGGGCTGAAGCTTGAAGTTTTAAAAGCCCCCTAAGGTTTCATTTTGAAAAGTCATCATGGACTTTAGATTGACTTTCTCTTGAAGGCAGCTTAAACCTTGTTCATTTGGGAGCACAAAAGAGAAGGTTTAGGCATCCCAAGGCTTTAATTGCCAGCTGTCTTATTTCTGTGTTCACATTTTTTTTCTTCTCTCCAGGAAGATTAAGATGAGTGAAATAATTTCTTTTTAGTTATCATTGTAACATTCGGGTTTTCCATTACTGTCAATTTTTTGAAACTTGTCTCATTAGCATTTTCCGAAGAGTTTAAAAAAACCTTTCATCAAGGAAAAAAATGTGCATGATATCTAAATGCAAGTAAGTTGTCACGGGATTTCATTGACATAAATTTGTCCTCTCTTGTCTTCATTTCTGCTTTCTCAGTTCCTCTTTTGATGATATCTTAGAGCAAGCTTGTCCAATGCGGCCCAGAACGGCTTTGAATGAGGCCCAACACAAAGTC
Organism: Colobus angolensis palliatus; assembly: GCF_000951035.1. Lineage (NCBI taxonomy): Eukaryota > Metazoa > Chordata > Mammalia > Primates > Cercopithecidae > Colobus > Colobus angolensis. The sequence goes on along the minus strand of NW_012121598.1, from coordinate 1,453,726 downwards.
AAAAACTTTCTTAAAAACATTACGAGATTGCTTTTTGGGATTTTTTTTCTTTTTTTTAAGCTCATCGGCTATCGTTAGTGTTAATGTATTTTATGTGTGGCCCAAGAAAATTCTTCTTCCAGTGTGGCTCAGGGAAGCCAGAAGATTGGACACCTGTGTTTAGAGCCTAGGAACCATACCCATGGCTCTTTAGAGACTTAGAAATAAGTGGCCTAGATTAACAGATAAAGCATCTTAAAAGCAAGTTATAAACAAGGGTCGTGGGGCTGTTATAACATACCCCCTAAAACTTCTGAGAAGAAAGAAAGAAATGCCAAAAAGCCCAATAGAAGCAACAATATAAATAACAAAATAACATTCTAGAGGAAATCAACCCACGACTACAGGGTTTTCTGCAAGCTTCACATATTTTGTGTGTTTTTAAGTGAGAAGGAGAGCTGGGTTAGTGAACAGACCTAAGGAGTCTTGGGTCTACTTATTGCCAATACAACCAGCAGGTAAGAGCTCCCTGGTGTTACACCTCAGTGATGGAGATCTAATCAACTCTTTATTTCTCCTAACCCAAAAGTGCTTTTGTAAATGCACATGGATTAGCACTAAGGAGCGAATTATTTTGTAAGCTGAGATCACTTTTCCAAAGAGACAAACTCTCCCAGGATGTAGAGCAACAGCCTCTTTTATAGTTTTTCCTGGAAACGGAGACATTGACTTGGAAGTTGCATCAGCAAATTGAGCATGTGTTCTCCTGTGGGAGCATTGCAAGTTAGGAAATGTGGGTCTTGTCTGTGGCCGCAGACAGAGAAGACATGTAGACTGAATGGCTTTCAAGCCAAAAATGCAGAATTGGTAATATCTACAATTGCTCACTCCTTATCTCCTAGGCAATGTTTTCCTCCAACTCCATTTGTTAGAAACTGTGTAGTACCCACAGGACATAGAAAGTATTGTTGCCATTTAAGAGAGCCAGCATTTTTGAAACAGGAAAGATTCACTTGTCCCCCTCTCAGGGCATGCAATGGGCGTGTGGCTCCCTTCTTCAGTGCCTGCTGCTCAAACCTCTAGGGGAGCATACAGATGGGCAGGCTGTGGGGCTCCAATCCCACGGCAGTGTCTGGGGTGAGTGTTTACAGGTGAAGCCCCAGTGGGCGGGTGTTACAGCGTGCTCTTTTAGTTTGTTATCTATAGGTGGCTTGTATTAACCAGCTCAGTTAGACCCTCTGCCTTGTCACAAGGACAGAGGGTTTTCTGTATCCCGGGTTCTTGCCTTGGTGTACTGGAAGAATCGGATCACATGTGGGCTTGGAGAATTAGTGCAAAGTTTTATTGAGTGGAAGTAGCTCTTTGCCAGTGGGGGAGCCAGAAGGGAAATGGTTTTCCCCTGGATTTGAGCCACTCGGTGGCCCTGGCTCTCCTCGGACTGCCCTGGCCAAACTCTTCCTCATCCTGCCAGCTGATGGCCTGTCGGTGGGCCAGCCTCTGTCAGTGTGCCCTTCTGCTCACCAGCTCCTCTCGATGTCCTCTCAATGACCAGCCACTTGTGCCTTCTTCCATGGATGTGCTCCTCTGGACGTCTGGCCTCCTGGGTGTCTGCTCGCTAGGGTCTCATGTTTTTATAGGCGCAAGATGAGGATGTGGCCCGCCAGGGTGGTCTTGGGAAATGCAACATTTGGGCAGGAAATTCCTGTCCTCACCTAGGCCCATGGGGTGGAACCCTAGCCAGGGACCCACCTTTCTCTACCCAGCACTTCCCTTCTTTCCCCCTTCCGTATGATTTAAAGGGACCATGCTCTTCCCTTCCCAGTACTCTCACATCATTTTGACTGGCAATTTCTGCTCTGCCACTCTACTGCAAGAGAGAAGGTAAAACTCAGAGTACGAGTTGCTCACAGTCTGAGATGAGCAACTTCCTAGGCAGGGCTTTCTAAATGTGGTGAAAACAGACATTGAAGAGGGCACCTGTTTTTAAGCCTCTGTCATTTCACATACCCTTTATTTACAAACTCCACTTTTTGTATGCCCATTGAAGTTTTACCTTGTTTTGTGAAAGAAATTATTTTGTCTAATGAGGTTAAAAAAAATCCATCATCTGCAATCCATCATAGGCTTCTAAAATGTTTCTCCTAATTCAAAAAATATTCATTGACTACTTGCTACGCTCCAGGCATGGTTCCAGAAGCTGAGGAATCATTCACGAACAAAATTAACCAAATCTCTGCCTTCAGGGAGTTTCCAGGCAAGGACAAATTATAGAACAAATAAATTATTAAATTATTTGATGTATTAGAAGGTGATAAACATTATGGGAATAAATGAATTCTAAAAGGAGGTTAGAGAGTTGAGGAAGGGGAGGGTTTCATTTCAAACGGGGTGAACAAGACAGCTTCACTATAATGGTGACACCTGAAGGAGGAGAGGGAATGAGACATGTGACTACCTGGGGAAGGTGGGGTGCGGGGGCAGGGCGGGAAATGATCTAAGCAGAGGCAAAAAAGCACAAGCAAGCACCCTGAGAAGAGTTTACGCCTACAGAACAATGCATGAGGGGGAGAGGCATAAGGGGTCACATTGAACATGGTAGCTCATTGTGAAGGTTTTGACTTTTTATTTGAAGTAGGATGGGGCTCCTTGGAGATTTTTAATCAGAAGAGTAACATGATCTGACTTAATATTTTTAAAGGGCTTCTGGCTCTAATGTTAAGGCTAGACTCTAAGACGATAGAGGTGAAAACATGATTTTGTATTTTTCTGGCAATTAAGATAAAATACATTAGGTCAAATCAATTGGGTGGGCAGGAATGCAAGGTTTCATCTATATAATCTATCCTCAAATGCTTGCCTTGACTTCCCAGATGCAAATGTTTTTATAAAGTCACCCTTCCCTCTGAAATTTCCCAGAGTTTGAACCTGGATCATTCTTCATCAGAATAGTTGTACTTTTTATTGCTCGTGAAAAATGAAAAGAGCCTATAACCTTAAGGCTTTTTTCTTAATACAGAAAAGTAGAAGTTTAACTAGTTTCTCTAAATGCCTAAGAATATAAGAAGCATTTTGGGACAGCTAACGACCTTTTTAAGATAAGATATCTTAAGTGTTCTCGGCATAGATATTCCTAAGAACCCAATTTACTAACAAATACAGCAGTGGCCATACTCCTATAAACGGGAATAGTGGTAGGGAACCTAGTGGTCACCATCCCGTTTTACAGATGGAGAAACAGCCCAAGCTCACACAACTAAGAAGTGGCAGGGATGAACTTCAACTCTGTCTAGCCAAAAGCCTTTCACCAGTGGTTTCTGGCTAGAGTATTCGGCGGCTTCTTTTATAGGAAGCTTATTTTAAAGCATGTCAAGAATCTAAATTACCTTCTTATTCCACATTCTACACTTCCTTAGGAAACAAACTTTTATTTCCCCATTTAAATAAAAAAAAAACAAAACAAAAAGATAAGGGGTATCATTGGCCATCATTATGGGGAGAGAAGTTGGAGATAGAAAGCCTAAAATGAATCAAGCTGAGAGGCCTGAAAACGAATGCCTGTCCCATGGTCCCCTCTTAAATTGTCTAGTCACAGCACAGGCACAGGCACCGCATGCCAAGTAACATTACCCAAAGGTGAACCAGACCTGAGAAGGCAGCTGACTTTGTCCTCCCCAGTGCTAACACTTGTTAAAGGAATTTACTAAGTCTCAGAGGGCATGAACTGAAATCATCTCCTTCATCCTGAACTGAAAGAAGTGCTAAAAACCAAGAGACAGCCAGTGGCCTGGGTAGGGAGCAGTTGGCTTTCAGAAAATAAATCGAACATGTACAGACAACCCAAACTACCAACAATTCCCCTCTGAAGATGCAGGTGTCCTTCTGGGTCAAGTCCATCAAACCTGACCTTTAAAAAAACAGAATGATTGGATAATTATCATCAATTATTTTTTAAATCAATCTGTCAGAATTGGAATAGAACAACCTTCAGGGTATTCTAAAAACTGAATTTCAGTAGAAAATAGCAATTATTTCAGAATGATGCCAGGAGTCATAGTGGCTCTTGAAGTACCTGTTGCAACCTTGTGTGGGAATCATTCCTAAGCCTGACTATCCCGCCTGGGACACACAGAATGCAAGACCAGGCAGGCAGCTGCTGATTTGAAACCAGTCACTTCAGGAAATCAAAGAAAGCTGGAAAGTTGTCGGGAGCTAGTTTTGCTGGAGAACTCTCAGAAAGAGGACTGCCCTGGGATTTGCTTGAGAAGTAACCAGTCACCCGGGGCAGGGGGAGAAGAGGCACATGACCTGAAAATAAAGCTTTGAGGCTCTGAGGAACAGTTTCAGGTGCTGCAGAAGGGAGCAGCGGGTTCTAGGGGAACCAAAGGGTTGAGAGGGAACCTCCTCTTCCTGCTACCGCCACAAAGACTCACCTTCAAGGGAGAGTTTTGCGCTGCCTGATTACTCTAAGTAGGAATTACTCTAAGTAGGAAAAAGTGTGTTTATTCTCTGAAAAAAGAAAATTCAGAATATTGATTGCTCAGTTTTCTGTCTCTCAGGCTGTCATCTATATGCACAAAGTGTTTTGACTTTACAGTTAAAAGAAAATCCCAAGGGTAAAATAGTTTTACTTTTTTAAGACATGTGTTTTCTATTTTTTCTCTTTTCCTGTGTTAAAGCTGGAAATGAGTTACCAAAAAAAAAAAAAATTGTACTTGTTTATTTCCAGATGGAGTGGATTAAAGAGAGAAAGGGAGGAGCTCATCAGGATTGATACGGGGACACTGGGTAGCCTCCAGACACGTCCAGAAAAAGGGATTATCAAGAGAGACTATATTAAAATATTTTAAAACATTTTTTTTTTTTTGAGACGGAGTCTCACTCTGTCGCCCAGGCTGGAGTACAGTGGTGCAATCTCGGCTCACTACAAGCTCTGCCTCCCAGGTTCATGCCATTCTCCTGCCTCAGCCTCCCAAGTAGCTGGGACTACAGGCGCCCGCCACCACGCCCGGCTAATTTTTTGTATTTTTAGTAGAGACGGGGTTTCAACTGTGTTAGCCAGGATGGTCTGGATCTCCTGACCTCGTGATCAGGCCGCCTCAGCCTCCCACAGTGCTGGGATTATAGGCTTGAGCCACCGCGCCTGGCCCTTAAAGACATTTTCTTAAACACCACAGGGGAAGGGGATGAGGTTACTTCCAAACAACTGTGTATTCCAGAGTTGTCAAATAAACCTTATTTTTATTTCACTCAACTCAGGTGATTCTTTCTGTATTCATGTATAATAATATATTTTATGTATACATAGGCAAATTTAGAAAACAGAATTTTTCAGGCTTAAAAGTTTTTTTTAGCACAAATAACTTTTGAGATAACAAAGATACATTTTTGTTTCGAAAGACAATTCCTTATCAAATTAGCAAATATAAAATATTAACAATAACATCTACTACCGATGATGCTACACAGCACTGTCATTTTTATTGATAATCATGTAAATTGGGAGAACCCGTCAGAAAAACACTTTTGTGAAGTACATCAACAGACATAAAAATACGCATCTCTTTTGTCTTGGCAATGTTACATAAGGAATTTATCCTATGAAAATAACTTTAAGCATATGATTATAGAGCATTATTTAAAACTGTGTTTATAGCAGGACTTTTAAAAATAGTAAATAAATGCAAAAATAAAATCTAACTCTGAGGGAATTGTTAAGTACTTCTACTTGTTACCATAATGCTCATCAATCTTATGTGAAATACCTTTGATATGATGTTGAGTGATTTATTTTAAAGCTCACTTCTGATTTGATATTTTAAAGCTCACTTCTGATTTGACTTTTGATCCTGGCAATATGATTCATCAGACTTCCTCGATAACCATTCAATAATCACTGAAAACAATAAAAAGTCTAACTATTCTTTTTTAATTGTAATGGTTCTCCAGATACCAAAAACAAGTAACAGAGGCAATTGCTGCTAAGTAAGCCAGCATGCAGCCTAGCATTTACTCTGACTGCATCTGCCAAATCCTGGTGACGTTGAGCTTCTGATTTAAAAGCTGCCCAGGGTCACACGGTATCAGAGACAGGAGGTACAGCCTATGACCCACCTAAGGAGGAGAATCTAATGGTCAATTTCTACATTAAGCTGTAATCCCAAAGGTCTACACTCTTATCTCGGTGTAAGGGTAAATGAGAAACTCATTCTGGAGAATGAGTATTCTCCAGAAAAGTAAACAGCAAGATGACGATAAATAAATCTCCCTTCAAAATATATAACCACAAGCCAGTTTTCACACAGGTTTATGATCAGAAGTAATTTGAGTTATGAATTGGCAATACACCAGTCAACATCAGAAGCAAAGACAAACTCTTCTCTGAAGAGACCCAATCTCAAACCAATTCTTAGACAATTTCTACAAATAAAGATCCAAGGAATATGCACTTACAGCAAAATATCACAAAACATCATGAGGAACTTCCAACCAGAAACAACTAACTTCAGACAATACAAGTCATCTAAACAGATGTGAATACAACCAAATTGAGATTTCCAGAAATAAAAATGTAATCGCTAAAATAAAAACTCCAGCAGATGAGATAACTGATTAGATGTGACTAAGGAAAAAAAAATCAGTGAAATAGAATACAGACCTGAATGAATTATGCAAAATGCAATAGAGTAATAAAAGCAGAAAATGTAGAAAGGGATTAAGAGACACTGAAGACAGAGTGAGAATTTCTAACGTATGTCTAATTAAAGTTTCAGAAGGAAATAATAAAGAGAATTTGGAACAAGAAATAGTTTCAGAAATAATGACCGAAAGTTCTCATAACTTTTAAATAAACAGTGATCCTCACCTTTGGGAAGTTCAAAAAATCCCAGGCAAGATAAATAAAAAGAATTCCTTTTCTAGATATAAATCATAGTGAAACTGCAAAATTTCAAAGGCAAAGAGAAGATCTGCAAAGCAGCTAGAAAGTAAAGATATTTCTACAAAGGCACTGTAAATAGCCTTATTGTGTGATTTTTCTATATAAATAATAAACACCAGAAGACAAATGGCATCTTTAAAGTGCTAAGGGAAAATAATTCTTAACCAACAATAAAATATGTCTTTAAATTATCTTTCAGGAATAGGAAGTAAAAATAATACACTCAGGTTAACAGAAAGTAACAGAATTGACTACCAACAGGTTTTATTAAACATAATTCTCAAAAGTGAGCTTCTTATTGAAGTTATATCAAATGAAAAGTCTCCAATACAGAAAGAAATAGTAGGCAAAGATTTCTGTAAGTATGTAGGTAAATCAGAACAAATATTGATTGTACAAAATGACATCTCCTTTTCAAATTAAAGAAAAATTAAACCAACTACCAACAACCATAGCATAAAATTTTGGAGAAGATCGATTCGATCTGAAGCTTTCTAATGTCTTCTTATTGAGGAAAGTGTTAAAAATACTCATTAGCCTTAGATTTTTTTTTTAAGTATCCATGTTAAAATATCTGGGGTGGGTTGTGGAAAAAGATGGCCAACTGGATGCAACCAGGGGAACCATCTGACACGGAGGGACTGAGATGTCAGGAAGGCTGGTACACTCTGAGCAGATCTTTGGAAGGAAGGAGGGAGGATACAGACATTGGGCTGAAGGGAGAGAAAGCTGGGAGCCCTGCATAGGGTACTGTGCACTGGGGCTCATTCCTGGACCCTAATGACACGTGGGGAAGGAGTGACTTGAACAATCAAGGAGTGACCTACCCTCACATGAACCTCTGGAATCCTAGGACAATTGAGCTGGCAGGGAGAGCCGCTGAGAGAGGTGGTAAGGTCAGGACTCCAGGTGTGCAGAGCCCGGAGAGTGTGGTGCAGGAATGTCTGTAGAGGAGCACAGCCAGTGATGCACATTCCCCAAAGCTTGCCATGTTCCCCTAGGAGACTCACCTTGGGGGCACTGTTGGACCTGAACAGAGCAGGGTGGTCTTACTTATGAGATGGGACCAGACTGATCTGAGTGACTTCCTGTCTGCTGGACTCTTCCAGGGACTCAGGCTGTCCAAGCCTTGTTGCAGCGCAGCCTTGGATACCCAACTAGGACGCCTCCTGAGGTCACGCATGATAAGTCCTTCGCCAGTATACTGTGGCTGACCATCAGAAAGTTCCAGCAGAGTGGTCCCTACTGATGCATACCAGCCCACCCACACCCTCCTTCTTCCCACTGCAACCTCCCCCATACTGCTTTGCTGGCATGCATTTGCCCATAGATACTCCCCCACTGCTGTGCTGGGTGTGCACACAGGAAGGACGACCTTGCCTCCCCTCCCAAGCCAGCGTGCATGTGCATGTGCACCCTACCATGCCACTGCTGCAGGCATGAGCTCTCCTTTCCCCTGCTGGGCCCCTATTACTGGCACAGACATGTACATGGATACCAGTGGCCTCATCCCCTGACCTGCACCGCCACCACAAATGTGAGCATGAAGGCTGGTAGCCCTACACCTGCCAGCACCCCACCATCACACTAACACTGCCACTGGTGCAAACATGCACACAAAAGCCAGCAGCCTCACCATTCACCCAACCTTGACCCCTCCAGCACCAGGTTCCTAATCTCAAGCCAACAAAGATAGGGGCCCAGTACTAGCCACTCAGAGTTAGAGAATGCAGCCCAAGAGGGCTGAGCTGAGCCTTGGCCCCCTAAAATAGTCTAGAAATGAAGCCACTCAACTGAACCCACCTTATACCACAATCAAACCTTGACAATATCAAATAAGATAAAATAAAAAACAAAAATCCATCCAAAGGACAGCAATTTCAAAGACTGCAGGAACATCATCCCACAAAGATAAGAAATAAATAGTGCAATAACTCTGGAAACTCTGGAAGTCATAGTGGCTACTTACCTCCAAACGCCTGCACTAGTTCCATAGCAATGGTTCTTAAAGGTTGAAGCATCTGAAAAGCAAAGGTTGAAGCATCTGAAAAGACAGAAATAGAATTTAAAACATGGACAGGAATGAAGATCATAAAGACTCAGGAGAAAGTCAAACCAATCCAATGATTCTAATGAATACAATAAGAGTATACAGGAGATGAAAGATGAAATGGCCATTTTAAGAAAGAACTAACTGATCTGATAGACCTGAAAAACTGCAAGAATTTCAGAATACAATCGCAAGTATTAACAGCAGAATCAACCAGTCTGAGGAAAGAATCTCAGAGCTCGATAACTGGTTGTCTGAAATAACTCTGTCAGATAAAAATTAAAAAAAAAAAAAAAGTTTAATGAAGAATGAGCAAAACCTCCAAGAAATATGGAATTACGTAAAGAGATGAAATATATGACTCATTGGCATCCTTAAAAGAGAGGAAGAGAAAGCAAGCAACTTGGAAAACGTATTTCAGGATATCATCTATGAAAATTTCCTGCACCTCCCTAGAGAAGCCAACACTGAAATTCAGGAAATGCAGAGAATTCCTGTGAAATACTACAAAAGATAAGCACCCCCAAGAAACACAGTCATCAGATTCTCCAAGGTCAAAATGAAAGAAAACATGTTGAAGGCAGCTAGAGAAAAGGAACAGGTAACCTACAAAGGGAACTCCATCAGGCTACCAGTGGAACTTGAAACAGAAATCCTACAAACCAGAAGAGACTGGGTGCCTATATTCACCATTTTAAAACAAAAGAAATTCCAAGTAAGAATTTCATCCATATCAAACTAAGCTTTGTAAGCAAAAGATAAATAAGATCCGGCTGGGCGCAGTGGCTCAAGCCTGTAATCCCAGCACTTTGGGAGGCCGAGACAGGCGGATCACGAGGTCAGGAGATCAAGACCATCCTGGCTAACACG
>NW_012121598.1:1437785-1443660 GCF_000951035.1 Colobus angolensis palliatus | reverse complement strand
AAAAAAAAAAAAAAAAAGATAAATAAGATCCTTTTCAGACAAGCAAATGCTAAGGGAATTCATTACCATATCAGACCTATCTTACAAAAGGTCCTGTAGGAAATGCTAAACGTGGAAAGGAATGACTGTTACTAGCCACTAAAAAAAAATCACAACTAAGTACATAGATCATCAACACAATAAAGCAACCACACAAACAAGTCTGTAAAATAACCAGCTAACAGCGTGATGACAGGATCAAATTTGCACATAACAATATTAAGCTTGTATATCAGCAGGCTGAATGCCCAATTAAAAGGCAAAGAGTGGCAAGCTGGATAAAGAAGCACAACCAAATAGTATGCTGTCTTGAAGAGATCCATCTCATATGCAATGACACTCATAGGCTCAAAGTAAAGAGATAGAGAACAATCTACCAAACAAACGGAAAACAGAAAAAAGCAAGGGTTGCTATTCTAATTTTAGATAGAACAGAGTTTAAACAATGTTCAAAAAGGACAAAGAATAGCAATATATAATGGTAAAGCGTTCAATTCAACAAGAAGACCTAACTATCCTAAATGTATATGCACCCAAAACAGGAGCACCCATATTCATAAAGCAAGTTCCTAGGGACCTATGAAAAAACTTGAGCAACCACACAATAACAGGGGGAGACTTCAACATCCCTCTGACAGTGTTAGACAGATTATCAAAGCAAAAGGCTAACAAAGATATTCAGGACCTGAACTTGACACTTGACCAAATGGACCTAAAGACATTTACAAAAACTCTTCACCCAAAATCAACAGCATGTACACTACTCTCATCTGCACATGGCACACCCTCTAAAATTGACCACATAATCATCCATAAAACAATCCTAATAATTCTCAGCAAATTAAAAAAAATCATAGCAAGCACACATTTGGACCACAGAACAACAAAAATAGACATCGACTTGAGAAAAGAAATGAGACACAGAGACAAAGTATAGAGAAAGAGAAAGTGAGCCCAGGGGACCTGCGCTCAGCATACAGAGGACCCACACTTGCACAGGTCTCTAAGTTCCCTCAGTATTTATTGATCATTACCTTTACCATCTTAGAAAAGGGGAAGTGGCAGGATAATAGGATCATCTTAGGGAGAAGGTCAGCAGTAAGACATATGAATAAAGATCTCTGTGACATGAATAAGTTTAAGGAAAAGTGCTATGCCTTGATATGCATATGCAAACATCTTCGTAAACCTTTTTAGTTCATAAAGAGCAGCATTGCCGCTAGCAAGTCCCACCTTCAGCCTTAAGGCGGTTTTCTCCTTTCTCAGTAAACAGAACATACAATCCGGTTTTACACCGAGATGTTCCATTGTCCAGGGACGGGCAGGAGACAGATGCTTTTCTCTATCTCAACTGCCAAGAGGCCTTCTTTCCTCTTATACTAGTCCTCCTCAGCACAGACCCTTCACGGGTGTCAGGCTGGGGGACAATCAGGTCTTTCCCTTCCCACAAGGCCATATTTCAAACTATCACATGGGAAGAAACCTTGGACGATACCTAGCTTTCCTAGCAGAGGTCCCTGTGACCTTTGGCAGTGTACCTGTACTGCCTTCAGGCACTTGTTTAACAAAGCACACCCTGCACAGTCCAAAATCCATTAAACCTTGAGTCACCACAGCACATGTCTCTTGCAAGGACAAGGTTGGGGGTAGGCTCACAGATTAACAGCATCTCAAATACTGAACAAAATGGAGTCTCTTATGTCTACTTCTTTCTATATAGACACAGTAACAGTCTGATCTCTCTTTCTTTTCCCCACAAAAGAAATAAAAGGCATCCAAATAGGAAGAGAGGAAGTTAAACTATCTCTCTTCACAGATGATGATATGATTCTATGCCTAGAAAATCCCGTAGTCTCTACCTAAAAGCTCCTTGATCTGATACACAACCGCATCACAGTTTCAAGATACAAAGTCAATATACAAAAATCGGTGGCATTCCCATACACCAACAACATCCATGCTGAGAGTCAAATCAAACACACAATCTCATTCACAATAACCACAAAAAAGAATAAAATACCTAGGAATGCAGATAACCAGGGAGGTGATAGATCCTTACAATGAGAATTACACAACACTGCTCACAGAAACCAGAGATGACACAAACAAATGGAAAAGCATTGCAGGCTCATGGATAGGAAGAATCAAGTTTGTTAAAATGGCTATACTTCCCAAAGCAATTTACAGATTCTATCAAACGGCCAGTGACATTCTTCACAGAATTAGGAAAAACTATGTAAAAATTCATACGGAACCAAAAGAGCCTGACTAGCTAGAGGCATCACATTACCTGACTTCAAACTATACTACAAGGCTACAGTAACCAAAACAGCATAATACTGGTACAAAAACAGAAACACAGACCAATGGAACAAAATGGAGAGCCCAGAAATAATGCTGCATGTCTACAACCATGTGATCTTGAACAAAGTCAACAAAAACAATGGGGAAAGGACTCCCCATTCAATGAATGATGTTGGGATAACTGGCTAACCATATGCAGAAGATTGAAACTGGACCCTTTCCTTTCACCATATATAAAAATATATGCAAGATGGATTAATGACTTAAATGAAAAAGCTAAAACTATTATAAAAAGCCCTGGAAGATAACTTAGGAAATACCTTTCTGGACATAGGTGCCAAAAGCAATTGCAGCAAAAACAAAAATTGACCAGTGAAACCTAACCAAGGAGCTTCTGCACAGCAAAATAAACTATCAACAGAGTAAACAGACAACCCACAGAATGGAAGAAAATTTTTGCCAAGTATGCATCTGACAATGATCTAATATCCAGAACCTATCTAAAAATTAAACAAATTAACAAGCAAAAACAATCCCATTTAAAAATGGGCAAAGGACATGAAGACCCTTTCTCAAATAAGACATATATGTGGCCAAGAAGCATATGGCAAAAACGACATCACGAATCATTAGAGCAAAGCAAATCTAAACCACAGTCATTATTAAAAAACCCAAAAATAACATATGCTGGTGAGGTTGCAAAGAAAAAGGGAACGCATACACACTGTCAGTGGGGCTGTAAATTAGTTTAACCATTGTGGAAAGCAGTCTGTTTATTTCTCAAAGAACTCAGAATTACCATTCAACCCACCAATCCCATTATTGGATATACACCCAAAGGAATATAAATTATTCCACCATAAGGATACATGCACGTGTATGTTCATTACAGTACTATTCACAAAAGCAAAAACATGGAGTCAATCTAAATGCTCATCAACATAGACTAGATAAAGAAAATATGGTACATATACATCATGGAATACTACACAGCTATAAAACAGAACGAGATCATGTCCTTTGCAGCAACATGGATGGAACTGGAGGCCACTGTCCTAAGTGAATGAATCCAGCAACAGAAAACTTAACACTGCATGTTCACCCTTGTAAGTGGGAACTAAATACTGAGTACATACGGACGCCAAAAAGGGAACAGATACTAGGGCCTACTTGACAGTAGAGCACCAGAGGTGGGTGAGATCCTACAGTATCTCCTAGTCAGGATGGTAGGTATATATTCTTTGAGTTATTACTATCCTTTAAAACCTTCAAAAAAAACCACGAATAAGTATTTAATACTTAATTAAAATAAGAAAGTATAGTTTAACCCTTTTCTTGTTTGCCCTGAGAACACTTGCCGGTGATACTTGCAGCTGCAGCATTTACCCCAAGATAACTTTGCCACAAAATATCTCACTTTTATGATTATTTTTGCATCATTCTAGTACATCAACTTTGGAAACAAAAGATATCGTTCTATTTACAGCATTTGGTTTTTAGTAGTGGTATTTCCACTTACAAAATATAGTAATTTTCGATCGCTGTAAATGTCAAATCTTAGAAACGTAACATTCCTACACGTGATGTTAACATTGTTCTCGAACAGTTGTTGGCCAAAGATTCATGTGATGAATCCGATTTTTCTGAAATAGATGATTCTGATGATTCAGACAATTCTAAGGCTAGTTCTCTTTAGAAATAACTCCCATAACAGTTTTTGTCTTTTATTTTCACATTGAAAATCAGTTAGACTTGCTTCAGCCTCAAAGAGCGTGTTTATGTAAAAATGAATGAGCTCTGGCAGTGAGCTGCACTTATTTTTTTTCTAAACAGGAAAAGGGTTAAAGCCGGCATAGAAAATTTTATGTACAATAGAAATACAATTACATAACCCAAATAGATAAAGAAGAAGACTAAAGAAACTTGCCAAAATGCCCAAAAGAAAAAAAATCAATTAAGGGGTAAGGCCAAATGGGAATTTTCCCTTGATCTATTTTTCCTGTGTTTCACAAATTTTATATAATACATTAATTTTATGACAAAGTAAAATATTGCTTTAGTTCATTCTATAGTTATATTACATGATGTCACTAAATCTGACTTTAAAAAAAAAAGCATTTATTTTATTTTCTAGTCACCATAAAATGTTTAGAAGAATAAGAAATTTCTTTATTAGTAGCACCTCTGAAGGTCGGGCACGGTGGCTCGCGCCTGTAATCCCAGCACTTTGGGAGGCCGAGGCGGGCGGATCACAAGGTCAGGAGATGGAGACTACGGTGAAACCCCGTCTCTACTAAAAATACAAAAAATTAGCTGGGCACGGTGGTGGGCGCCTGTAGTCCCAGCTACTCAGGAGGCTGAGGCAGGAGAATGGCGTGAACCCGGGAGGCAGAGTTTGCAGTGAGCTGAGATCGCACGACTGCACACCAGCCTGGGTGACAGAGCGAGACTCTGTCTCAAAAGATAAATAAATAAATAAATAAAATAAAATACAAAGAATTAGCCAGGCATGGTGGCAGGTGCCTGTAATCCCAGCTACTCAGGAGGCTGAGGCAAGAGAATAGCTTGAACCCAGGAGGCAGAGGAGGTTGCAGTGAGCCGAGATTGTAGCACTGCACTCCAGCTTGGGTGACAGAGTAAGACTCCGTCTCTCTCTATATATATACATTATTTATATGAAGTTGTCAATTTCATCCACATGCTGTCTGCTTCCTTGGGAGCATCGGCGGCAGCAGCTTGGAAATCTGATGAATTTCACTACCCGCTGACAAAATCCCTTGTTACCAAACCCACTGCTGGTTCAACCCTGCCCTCTGAGAGTGCATTAGGAGCTCTGATATGCTTTGGCTGTGTCTCCACCCCAATTTCATGTTGAATTGTAGCTACCATAATCCCATGTCATGGGAGGGAGCCGGTGGGAGGTCCCTGAATCATGGAGGTGATTACCCTCATTGCTGTTCTCGTGATAGTGAGTGAATCCTCATGAGATCTGATGGTTTTATAAGGGGCTTCCCCTCCTTTTGCTTGGCACTTCTCCTTCCTGCCACCATGTGAAGAAGGATGTGTTTGCTTCCCTTTCCGCCGTGCTTGTAAGTTTCCTGAAGCCTCCCCAGCCATGCTGAACGGTGAGTCGATTAAACCTCTTTCCTTTATAAATTATACAGTCTCGGATATGTCTTTATTAGCAGCATGAGAATGGACTAATATAGGAGCTCAAAGTGGGTGAGGCACGTGGTAGGGGAAGAATGAAGTCAGCTTGGACTCCCGTGGGGCTCACAGCGTGGGGGCGGTGACTGTCACTGTCATGGATGTGAAATTTTACCAAGTGCCCTAAGGAAGGCTCCTGTTGGAGGTAAATGGGGATCTGACAGAGATGCAGAAGGCTTCTGGGCAGAGACCATGCCCAAGTTCAGACCTGAAGCTTGAGCAGGAGGAGCCAGAGGCCGAGGCAGGTGAGACTGTCCTGGTGCTAGCAGCAGAGTGGGGACTCCAGGTTGGGCAAAAGCATGGCGCATTCTGGGAGGCAGCTGAA
>NW_012121598.1:1406360-1431910 GCF_000951035.1 Colobus angolensis palliatus | reverse complement strand
TCTACTAAAAATACAAAAAAAATTAGCCGGGCGCGGTGGCGGGTGCCTGTAGTCCCAGCTACTCGGGAGGCTGAGACAGGAGAATGACGTGAACCCGGGAGGCGGAGCTTGCAGTGAGCCGAGATCGCGCCACTGCACTCCAGCCTGGGCGACAGAGCCAGACTCCGTCTCAAAAACAAAAATAAAATAAAATAAAAAACAAGTAGCACCTCTGAGTAGCCCTTCTGAGGATCAAGGATGCTACATGCTCCTTCCCCGTAACTAAAGGGTAAATAACTCTACTAGCATCCATGAAATATTGCTCTTAAAAGTTCTTTCTCCTCCTGGTCCACAACCAACCACTTATCTTGGCAAGTCTGGCAGTTCATCTTTTGTAGTACCTCCTGCCTCCATTCCTCCTTCCCATCCTTAATGAATTCTACCCCGAGTGACCAGGTTGTTCTCCCTATCCACCTGCCTGAAATCATGCTATATTCCTTAATGCACATGCTTCCTAACTCTAAAAACAGCTTGGCTTATTCACTGATTCCAAATACATACACAGTACCTCTCCACCACTCCAAGGGCTGTGCCGTGCTTTTTCCTCTCCACACATCTGTCCTTCCAGGATTGACTCAAACTTCACCTTCTCTGTAAATTCTTAGACCAACCCAGACTCCCCTGGATTTTCCCTTCTTGCAACTTCCATTTTTAGCCTTTATCTTTTGGTGTTTTGTATTAAGATTACCAATATTTGTTCTAACCTGTTTTTTAATGTACCTTTTGTACTTAATTTTGGCTCTTCAAGGTCTAAGTATTCAATGCCATCCATCTATTCACAATTCTCAGCCTAGCTAACCTATCAGAGCCCATCTTTCATGCTTTAGCATGGTATTTCTATACTTCTCAGAAGTTTTGAGATGCTGAGGTTTTCTCTATGATGTAGTTCAACTCCAGGCTAACTTTTATGAATCAGTTGCAAACTCTTTACACTGAAGACAAGTATAGGGGACATATCTTTAACTCATCTAGGGAGTGAGGACCGCAGGAGAACATCCCCAAAAATGATACTACAGAAAAAAAAATGTAGGAGAATAAGGATTTGATTTCAGGATGAAGATGTATTCCCTCATTCAGATTCCCACAAAACATATCTACTCACTTAAGTAACTACTCCCTCTTGGCGAAAAAGAAAGAAGAAAGAAAGAAAGAGAGAGAAAGAGGGAGGGAGGGAGGGAAGGAAGGAAGGAAGGAAGGAAGGAAGGAAGGAAGGAAGGAAGGAAAGAAAGAAGGAAGAAATAAAAAAGGAAAGAAGCAAAGAAGGGAGGAAGGGAGGGAGGGAGGGAGGAAGGGAGGAAGGGAGGGTAACTTCCCCCATTAAAGTCAGCCCTGAGAAGTTGGCTCTTTTGCCTAGTTGATAGCAGAAATTGGCTCGAAGGCCCATGGAAGAACAAATTTAGCACATCTCTTTAATCCCTTAATTGTTGTCAAATTTCTGAAACAAAAATACTTTCCAGAAATCTAGCTAGCTCAATTTGGAGTTCACTTGTAGCTAAGCAGACTGAAAGTATTTGCTTGACCATGGCTTAAACTACTGATCTTTCACCAGACACTGGACTTTAGTGGTAGCCAGCTAACCAAACTCTAAATGTCTATCATCTGAAGCAAGACAAATCAATGAATTTCCATAAAATCTCTTTAGGCAACCAGAAAAACATTTTAATTCAATGATTAAATGGAACATTTGGTTACAGAATAACCTGTTTGGGGCGAAAGCCAGTGGTTCTCAAGAATATTGTACTCAGACCCTATTTAATGCCAGCTTCATATACAGCTGCACACCAAGGTAATGCATAGATCATTAGAGGAAAAAAATAAATTCCTCTCTTTTCCACTCATCAAAGGACAAATAAGAGTGCTATGAGGGGTGGAGTCTTTTACCATTCTCTTTTAAATAATCAGTGGCATAAATGCAGCTGCTGTTTCTGGATGACCCTAGTCAGAAGCATCTCAGTCACTGCCTTTTACTGCTCCGTCACCTGAAAAGGGTGGAGCTGAGAAGTCATTAGCTGTCATGCACCTGAAACCACCTGGAGCTGTCAAGCCAGCAGCTCTCCATCAGAGCTCTACAGTAACAACACAGCTATCTTTGTCCATTAGAGATCATTTTAGTTCTTGTCTGTAGTTCAGGATAACTGAACTATAAGATAAAATGTTATTTTATCTTGATATAATATATAACTTTGTCAAATTGTTCTACGAAGGTAAGTTGCCTTTTAAAATAAGGAAAACCAGAAGGGAAATCTTTGTATGGACTTGCAATCTATCCAAGTCTCCTTACAGACAAAAAGCCTGCCTGCTTCCTGCATATAAAGGACTGGGGCTGAGTGCTCTTCCCTCTGCTGGTTTTGTACCCAAGTCACTGCATAGGACATGGATTTTCACTGATGCTTGGAGTCAAAATGAGGGCCAGGAGGCAGTACTAGACTATGGTCAGGTATGAGAAATACCTTAGTGTCTATTTTGTATGCCCTCTACTCTTCACCAAAAGCACTGTTTATACATTTAAGCGTGGGATTTAAAAGGCAAAGTAACAGGACTAGTTTAGTGGGAAGATAATGTCGAACTTTCTATATTCAGTCTCAAGGCATGTGTGTTTGCTAATGAGAAGTTTATTAAGTCTTTTACGTCTATTGCCCCCTTTAATCATCCTGTAAAATAGGCAGGTCATCTCCTTTTCTGTAGATGAGAAAACCAAGGTAAAGTAACTTGCTCAAAGTCAGACAAAACAGTTCCTGATAAAGGCAGACTCAATCCTGAATTTTCTGACTCTCAAACCAGTGCTTTTTGCACTAGAGTATTCTACCCCTCTGTACCTCGCATTCTCTCAAGAATGCATGCGGACCTGCCATCCATAATTTATGCAGATACTTTTATAATTTTCAAGCTTACAACATAACCAGCTCATACCAACTTGGAGTAACTAGTTCCACAAGACCGGAAAAAGGGAAAGCAAAATTTTTCTCCTTCCTCCCTCCCTCCCTCCCCTCCTTTCCTTCCTTCCTTCCTTCCCTCCTTTCCTTCTTTTATTTTATTTTAGGGGAGTGTTAATGTATTATTCAAAGGAAACCTTCCTATTTCTAGCACTTCTCCATTTCTCCATTCGAGAAAAATGTTTGTGCTCACTCACTCCACTTTTTATAAATTTTTATCACATCCCTTCTCAGCCTTTGACTTTTCACATGGTTCAAGTTTGCACTCAACCATACCTTGCCACCTCTAGTCCAGGGCAGACACAGCTTAGATTGGCAAAACCTATGTGACAGCTCATTTTCATTGACTGCCCTACCCTAAGAAACTCGGAGTTAGCTCAACACACATAGCATTTTTGTTTCCAGCTCCTTCATTTAATCCCATGCATTATTTAGGTATATATAAGGCTTTTCTCTGTTTAAATGTAAGCCTCTTTTGGGTTAAGGTAAAGTTGTATTCCTTTCTGCCTCTTCTTACAGCACCTAGTCTAGTGTCTAAAAACTCAGCTGCTAAAGAGTAAATATTTACGAAATGAACAATTATCCTTTTGGTTGTACTAGGTTCTCCCATCTCTTTGGCCATTTTAACATCTTTTTTCAGAAATTCTTTGATTTCAAGGTCGGAAGCTTTAGAGAGACTTTGAGGTGTAGATTGTTGTTGTTTTGTCCACAGGTCTGGGCGCTATATTCCAGCTTACTTCTAAGCCCTGACTGACAGTGTCTGGCATCTTACTGGACTTTATGACCACATGGCTTAGATAGGTTCATAGTGACAGGATTAATTCCCTGGTGCACGGTTAATAGATCAGAATGTTTTGGTCCATAACATATATCTACACAAATAAGTTTTTTGAAAGCGTTTTTTCATATTTCTCTCGCAGACATTTGGATGCTATTTTTCTTCCCATTTCCATAGCCTATGAGATGTTCCTATCAGGTATTCCAGCATCCTGCTGTTTCACTTCATCAATAAATTGAGTGTCACATATAAACATACAGATCACAAGACATTCCCTTCTATAGATAATTTATCACACGCTTTACAAATAAAAAAAAAAAAAAAATCCAGATTCCAGTTAACACCAGGGCTCACATTTCCTTCCTAAATAACCCATTTGCCTCTCCATTTGCCTGAGACTAAAAAGGATGGGTTGTCTCTGACCCTTCAGTAAGTTGTAACTTCTACCTATCTTCATTTAAATTACCCAAATAGAGCAGGCCTATCATTTTATCCTCACATTAAGTAAAGAGGGTTCTCATTTTGTTTATTGTCTTGAGTAAAAACAGATAGTACTATCGACCTGGATTTGTAGAAAGTTCTTCTCAAGTAACTCAAATCCAAATATTCATGATAGAAAATGTATCTGATAATTGTTAGTGCCATTTTTGACAGATGTTCAATATGTAATAATGATCTGCTGCTTTGACTAATCCAGCAAAATCAGCAGCTTTAGACAGAATCCAAAGGCCAGTTTGGGAGCACTGCCAATATTTATTCCAAGGGATTTTAACAATATAAATCTTCAAATAAAGAGTGAGAGAAACGTGAATTATCAGACTATTTTTCCAATAACTGAGCATAGCATACCTAAAAAATGAAAAAAAGCTGGACAGAAAACAAAAGCAAAACAACAACAAAAAAATATGGCCAGTATAATCATCCGTAGGCTCAATATTTACCAGTTTGTGTGCCATCTGAGCGATTTCCTTTCATCAACCATGCACATGGCATTTTTATTCTCGGGGGACATTATCGCCATGACAACTTTATCAGACTAAACAGTGAAATGCAGCTCTTGGAGCGATCTCATTTGGGCACGGTTTAGAATATTATTTATGTTATTCTTTTATCAACATCCTTGGTGTGCCCAACAGGGATGAGGACATTCTTTAAATGACTATTAAAATCACAATAAAAAACGTAGAAACTTTACAAAGAGAAAAGGAATAAGCCATTAGGCTGAAAAATGGGCAATCAAAGGAGCTATTGTGCCTGGCAGATGGAGAAGCAGCAGGTGCCGTGGTGTGACGGGACCTTGCTTCCCATCATGCATGCTCTACAATGATGCAGGCTGACAGGGAAGGGAATTAATGTGTCGGAGCAGGTACTTTCTGTCCATTAGCTGATTCCCAATACGTCCTCACAGACTGCTACCCGTGGCTCTTTGATAAAATGGCTTACAATGCACGGCTCCAAAAGTTGTATTGGGAAGGACAGCTGTGAGCAACTCTCCCTTCAATGCCTCAGCTTAACAGAGTGTGAGTGACCAAGTAAACACTTCTCCACCCCAAACTGGGATTAGTGATTTCAGTCCATGAATAAATTATTTGACTACAGATGCTATGAATACATTATTGTGACCAAGGGCCACAAGCTCTCAGTGTGGGGGATGGATGGGGACACTGATGAGGAGAATTCTCAAGGTAACAAATTAGCTTTCAAACAAATGAGAGTTGGAAAGGCCTGAGAGAATGCTCACCTCTCTGCTTTCAGAGAAAAAAAAAAGTCAATTTATGAAGCAGCCACCTGAATTGGTGGGTCAGTTTAGACAGACATAACACATTAGATGTGGTAAACCCGTAGACTCTGAGGCTTTGTCATGTGTCAGCCTGGTTTCCTTTCTTTTCTTTTTTTTCTTTTTATCTTCCCATTTTTTTTTCCTTTTTAATTTTGAGCTTATGTTCCAATTCTATATAACACAGTCACCTGTGAAAACTCAAAATGAGACTGAAATAGAAACAGGTTAAAATGTGTACAGTTGATGACATTAGCTCTTTCCATGTATCTGTCCAATAAACTAACTGAATTGCCAAATTGTTTATTAGCTTTGGCTAAGACAATCAAGACAACTGGATTAAGAAATGGTAGACTTTTTGCTTTCTTTCCGTTTTCCAATCTGAATTGAAAAGTCAGGGCTGGCTATCCCACTCATTATGTTTAGCTATCAACGGAAAGATGAGCATGGATTGGCATTTATGTTAAAACGTTGGAAATTACGTACACATCAAAGGAACACTAGCAATCTAAGGACTCAATTCTAGCCTTCTTCATCCCCTAATACAGATAAGGGCCATGTTATTCTACCTCAAAAAAATCCTGTATTTTTTCTGCATAGCACTTACTACATTGTCATGAATAAATACTTTTCATTTACTATCTGTCAAACCCCACTACATTCTGACATGAAGAGGAAAAAGATGGATATATCTTGCTTACCATTGTATACTCAGCACTTAGCAAAATACTGGTCCCCTGGTTAAAGCTCAGTAAATATTTGTGGAAGGAAGAAAAAGAAAGAATAAAGGAAGAATATGAATAAAGTGAGAAAGAAAGAAAGAAAGAGACCAAAGGAGGACCCAAAGGATAAGGAACAATCTTCAGCACCTCTCTATTTTTGCATGTCTTCTTTAGAACCCTCTATAAAAGTCTTCGACTCCTTGAGATGACTAAACAAACTCTACATTAATTTTTTTTTAAGGAGGAAGAAGAGAAAAGGAAGAGGAAGAGACTACATCTAAGTTGACAATGATAGGACAGATATCACTGAATGACATCCAAGGATATTTGGCAGTTCAAAGACAATAGCCAGGTATTTACAGCCTCGGTCTTGAAATCAATTTCATAAAGAGATGATGAAAATCAGAATATTTTAGTCAGACTGGAGTGGGTTTCAGCCTATTCAGAGACCATACCTAGAAAGTTTAAAATTATCCTTGGATGTCTTGTGGTTCTTATCACATATGTTTGGAATGAACATCTACATTTTATACTGCAGGACATGTTATTCAGATCAGATAGCTCTTTTATTCATGTTTCTACTTAAATCAAATATGAGTGTATTGACTACATAGGATTATACAATGATAACACATGTTTTAAGAGACAGGGTCCTGCTATGTTGCCCAGGTTTGAGTGCAGTGGCTATTCACAGGCAAGTAGTGATAACATATTTTAAGTGTTGAAGTAAAACAGTGGATACTATGAATCTGGTGGGAATTGTGCTACCAATGATAATAACACCTCAACTTCACAGCACCTCATAGTTTCCAGAATGACTTAATATTATTTTACTTAAACCTTATTAAATCTTTGAGTGAGCACTTACTAGCCATGTCACACAGGTAATTGCTTAACCTCTCTGTCCCTTAGTTTTCTCTTCTAAAATTATATTAGGTTAATCAAAGATTAAATAAAATAATGCATGAAAAATACTGTGCTCAATAAATGCTAACCATTGCTATTATTATCATTAGTAAGTAGCACAGATATCACCAACTCCATTTTATAATCATAAAAGAGCCTCAAAAAGTTAAATGTAGCCTCAGAACCTTCATTTCAAATTCTGAAACCATCTCACTTTGTACTATGCCAATTTGACTCTGAACTCTACTTGACTTTAAGACCTAAGTTTGAGGATATGTGGCCCCATTGGAACAGCCTTCATTACAGGATCCTAGGGACAGCAACTTGGTATAGAGCCAATGCATCATGCCAGCAGTGACAGGGTCCTGGAACACCAGGCCTGCTAAAGAGGTCACTCAATATCAAGCCCTTCCCAAAGCCTCCAGAGAACCTGACATTTGGGCTTTCCTTCTTTTTAACTTTCTGTCAGTTTCAAAAGAGACAAGCTTCTAGGGCTGAAATTGATGTGCTTGTGTGACTGTTCCATGCTCCTGAAATTGACAGAAGCTGAAACTGATGAAAGTAACCAATTTGCCAATTTCAGCAAAGGGACCACTTTGAAGGCAGAGATTGACTGAATCTATACCTTTCCACTTGATCGGAAAATTTAATTTTTTCCTCACTTTAAAAAACTTTTGTGTTTACTCTCAAAAATTATTTTGGACTGTTCTCTAGACACAATTTGAATTGGCCTGACAGTTGAAGCAGATGGTCAATTCCATCAAAATTCAATCCAATGTATTGTTTTGCAGGACTTTGTTTTATATTGGATTGACTAGTCAATTTATCCAAAATGGTTTTTTAAAAGTTGCAAAATGTGGAATCTAAATCCTGCTGCTTGTGAGTTTTGATACATTCCATGAAAACCACATAGCTTTGATTTGCCAGTCAAAAACCCAGTCAAATCACTATTGCATTTTTCAAATATTTGATTTTGACAGATTTTATTTTAACTGACACATCATACTTGTATATATTTATGGGATACACAATCATATTTCAATATATGTATACATTCTAAAATGATCAAATCAGGGTAATTAGCAAATCCACCATCTCAAACATTTACCATTTCTTGTGGTGAGAGCATTCAAAATCCTCTCTTCTAGCTGTGTTAATATATACATTATTGTTAACTGTAGACACCCTACTATGCAATAGAACAGAGAACTTATTCCTCCAAACTGTAACTTTGTACTTCTTGACCAATCTCTCCTTCTCTTCACCTTGAGAGATTTTTGATTGATTAAATCAAAATGACTTGTAGAGGTTTAAAAACATACTAGGGGAAGCAGGTTCTATTTACCAGTTGTATGACATTGTCCAAGTTACTAGCCTTTGATTCTTAGCCTTTTCCCCTATAAAATGAGAAGGTTGGACTACAGCTGCATTTTCCAAAGTGTAATCTTTAGAAAAGTACTTTCATGAGACATTAATAGGTATAACAAAAGAAATGAGTAAGTAGCTTTGACAAACACTAGTCTAATATGTCTGTTGACAGGACTTCCCAGGGTCTGTATTATCTCAACATGTTTCACAGATACGAATCTCAGTCACAAACTCTGATGCATAATACAATTAACTATCTAGATCTCAACCTGCCAAACTGATGATAATCTTCTCTTCAGTAATGTTGGGGTCTTGGTTCTAGAATCTTCACAGATATGGGTAGCCTATCTTGTCCTAAGTCATCAGAACACCAAGTGTGTTTCTAGGGTAGTCTACATTAGGGATCAGCAAACTTTTACTGTAAAGGACAAGAAAGAAAATAGTTTAGACTCTGCAGGCCATTTGGACTGTTGTAACTATCTGCTACTTCTCAGTTCTATCATTGTTTTATAAAAGTAGCCATATACAATATGTACAAAATGTTTAAAACCATTTTAAGATGTAAAAACTAACCTTAGCTTTTGTCCTATAGAAAAACAGATTCTGGGCTGGATTTGACCTGCAAGCTGCAGTTTACCAGCCCCTGGTCTACATGGTTGGTTCCAAGATGCTCTGTGCCATGCTTGCAAAATTCCACATGGTCTCATCTACTTGAACATACCCACAGCCATTCCTTCTTAGAGGTCCTACCATCACATCATCTCTATTCAGGGAATACAGGACAGGCTTGTTTTCTTCTAAGACCTCCAGACTCCTGTAAATGTGTTCACTACATTTCACCTCCTTCTCAAGTGTCAATGAATTCACAGGGAAATTAGTCTCCTTTCACATTTTGATAATAACTCCAAACCTTCCTCCCTCTTCAGGTTATGTCTGCTTTCCATCCTTCATAAATCTCCCTGAGACAGTGATAAGAGGACCTAATTCCATGGGAGGAATTGGAAGCTACAGGATAGCAAAAGTAGATAAGTGTCTTAAAATGCCATCCTTATCGTTATAGTTATGTGTATTATGAATCCTCAAAAGCAATGCGACATTTTCCAAATGGTTTTCACCATGTAACTATTTTTCAGGTAATCTTTTGGAAGAGTTTTCCAATGGCTGCACTTTGGGAAACAATGGCTTACACGGTATTTAATGTTCCACATAGCCTTACTACTCTCACGAGGACCCAGTGCCCTGCAGGAAGAAAGGATCACAGATTAGATGTGGGCTGATGTTACCTCCAACCTTTTCTTTTTCTACAATAACCCAAAAATTATCTCATGTATAATAACTTTTGTATATTTGGGAATATGTTTTTGATATAACAAATGTCAAGATGTTCATAGTTACTACTCTCTTATTGCCTCTTACATGTTATATTATAGCTAGATGGTTGGAGATATGGATGGTTGGATGATGAATAAATACGATTTTTCCACTTTAACTCCTTTTGTCTTCAACTTCTTTTGTAAATCACTGCTTGATTTAACACAATTGTCAAATATTTCTTTCTGAAGGAAATTAATTGTCTCCAACTAGATATCCTATATGGTCATTGTGATTTCTTTATAAACCCTTAATTGGCACTCAGAAGAATGCCTTTAAAATGCATGTTCCCTGAACCTTTGGGTTGGAATAAAAGAAACCTAGAAGCAATCTCATTCTTGAGATTACTTTCTTGGTTTCTGAGGCGTGATCTATTTTGGTTATCCTATCCTCTGATCCCTATTCTCTCTTCTAGTCATGTCTCCCCTTCCCACCATCTATATATAGAAACAAAGCATCTATGTCTCACTCCCTTATAGAACTCAAAGAGCTCTCTACATCCTACAACTGCAACTTTGTGTAGCTGACTCCAAATGTAAATTTATTGTTCTGAACTCCCATCTAGTTTGTTGATTCATTCATTATTCATTCATTAAATATTTATTGAGTGCCTACTAAGTGTTTGACTCTATGAGAGATATAGAGTACACAATGTGAGCAAAAAAAGACGTGGTCTTCTACTCCATGGACCTTAATGCCTAATGAAAGAGGTAGATGTTCCACAAGTAAACAAACAAAAATATAGTTAAATATAGTTCAAAATAAGTAAGTTCTATGAGTAGAATAACCAACCATCCTTTTTTGCATATTGCTACCCTAGATTTAGTACTGAAAGACCTGCATCCCAGATAACCCCCTAGTCCTGGGCAAACAGGAAGAGCTGATCACTCTAAATGGGTAAAAACTAGGTGCTATGAAAGAGAATAACACATAGCATATAATTTCACAGCCTAAAAAACCTTTCTAAGGAATTATCATTTAAGCTGAGAACTGAAAGGTAGGAAAAAACAAAACCAAATAAATAAATAAATAGTCATACGAATAAAGAAAGGAAAGGAAAACCCGAGCAAAAGGAATCATTTGTTTGTCAAAAGCTTGGGATATTTAGAAAACTGAAAAGAAAAAAAAAAAAAAACTATTTTAGTTAAGGCATATTGATCACAGTAGACATCAAGTTGAGATAAAAAGTGAGAGGCCTGAATGACTTACATCACAGTTCCTGCTAAGAAGTATGGGTCATATCTAAATGTAGTAGAAAACCACTGTTTAATTTTAAAAGAAGACTTTCTAAATATTTACCGAGCCCCTGTTTTTGGCCTAGCCCATGGCCACTCATGGATACCCAAAATTATTAATAATTCTTGCTTTAAGACATACACAGTCTATCAGATGAGACCATTCTTGATGTAACCAACTGTAATACTGGGGATTGAATGCTAAAGCAGGATCAACAGTGAGAAAGCAATTCCAAAGTGAAGTAAATGGCTTCACCTATTCTTTCCACCTAAGGAATTTCTCAGGCTCTTCCTCTGAACTTCTGCTTCAAATTCTCCAACAGTCATGTAGTTTCGCCATTTGCATACAATGTTCTCATGTTTGTCTGCTTAATCTGAGGCCAATGGAGTGGTAACCTGGGTTGATAATCTCTCTAGGGTTAATTTACAATTCTCTCCAGATACAGGCTTTTGGTTGGCTTCTCTTGACTCCACCCACTACATCCAGGGCAGTAGAAGATTCCCTTTCTACATACTCCAAGACCTCATTGAATACTGCAGGCTATGTTCCTCCAGGAAGGGAAAGACAGTCTAAGGCAATAACCCAAGGCATGCATTTTACATCTACAGATGCAGTCACGGCCCATCTACATGTTGATGTTTGAAACTTGAAAGAAAGTCCAGTACCCCTTCGTGAAAACCTGTAAGAGATGCTACAGACTTTGATTTCTGGCTCAGGTCTTATCCAGGAATTGTGCATTTCATCAGCCTGCATGAACAACTCTGCAAAAGAGAACAGAGTTTTTGACAGACATTTTCATGCCATGGAGTGAATACTCCATCATAATGAGGCAGTGTGTGGTTGTTAACTGCTGTGTTATTAGCACAGGGAAATCAAAATTATTTCTCATCATTTGTCCCATGTGAAAAATACCCTCATTTAAATGTCCCGAGATTGCTCCCAACCAAGTCCAAGGATCAAAATTGGTCTACAGATTTGCCTTTGGTTAGTATGATAATGAGACTTCAACTGCACACCAAATAATTGTATTTATTAAAATTTATGATTGTGCATTAGTGAGTTCAGTAGTATTCAGGAGGTCTTGAAACCACAACTTACAGCCTAAACTTCACCTTCTTCTATACATTTGACTTTTAGAAACTGCAATTTAAATGCAGATGGCTAAATAAATTTCGACTCCTGGCCTGAAATATCTTCACCAATGTATGCTATGATGAATCGGCACTTCAGAGCTCTGTTTCTTCCCCGGGGATCCTCTGTTTTGTGGCCTGTGAGACAGAACGATAGTCTCTTCTCTACCAATACACATTCTCTGCAGCATTCAAAAAG
The DNA here is from genome assembly GCF_000951035.1 of Colobus angolensis palliatus. Classification (NCBI taxonomy): domain Eukaryota; kingdom Metazoa; phylum Chordata; class Mammalia; order Primates; family Cercopithecidae; genus Colobus; species Colobus angolensis. The sequence continues at coordinate 1,419,451 of NW_012121598.1, read as the reverse complement.
TAACATCTCACAGCAATGGTGGGCATTTAATCTTGATTCTCTATCACAGCTTGTTTTTAAAGCTCTTGCTTTGTGAAGGCCACTCTCCCTGAGTTTCGAGTTTCTCAGTCACTTTCCTTTTTTATTTTTAAAGGTGAAACTCAGAATCCCTATGTCCATCACTGCTGAGTGTTGACAAGCCACAAATACTGACACTGACAGTAGTTAAAATACAGCTGGTTTAATGCTGGCATATTGCTGTCTTTGAGGGCTGGTTGATATGTGTTCATTTATAATCTAATTGCATGTCCACTTTTAAAAATCAGCTCCCAGTGTGGAATGGATAAAAATACAATTACCAAATGATATGCGTAATCATTCAGTGCTGTTAGTCCTGAAAGGTGATATTGCAGTGACATTGAGAAAATTAGATCTATTCTTCATACAATTATATAGCTACACTTTCACTCTAATGCCATTCTAATTGGGAAGGAGCATTAAAATGTGAAGTTGGGTGCATTTCACTCTCTAATTGTCACTGAGGAACTCATTCTTAAGATAGGTTTCTGGAAAAAGACAGTTCCCAGAAAGCTTTGATAATCCCAAATGTTCATCATTGATTTCATGGCAGGTAAAGCTTGTTTTCCCCCTATAAAACCTACATTGCTACTGAAAGCAAGCTCACTAGACATAGATATTTGAGTGAATGCTTCCAATATATTTAATATATTTCTATTTTTGCAGAGAAAATATCCACATGAAAATGCTCCCCTTATTTTTACTTCTGCATGTACTCTCAGAATGTGAATAATTGCTGCTCTATTTTACAGGGCGGTTGGGAGGCTCAAATTTTATAATAAAATGTGTAAGCTATTTTGTAAAAGCAATATATAAACATGAACTATTATCAGTTATTAGTTTGGTGCAAAAGTAATTGCACCAGTTGCAACAGTAATTGTACCTAATTACTATTGTCAGTTATTAATATTATTGCTGTGATAATGATCATGATCATGATGATTGCTCAACAGGTGTGAGGACCTAACTTTATCAATTTATTGGTTTTGTGGTCCATGCCTACGGAAATTTTGAAGTCAAATCAGTATCTCCAGCCTTAAATCAATTGGGTCTCTGTTGTACAAAGCAAGAATGTCTGAATATATGTGTATTAAGAATTCTCCTTCATTTCTTATTTTTGAAATCATACATTTATAGAACCACATTATACCCCATTAATTATTCTACTATTAATTTATATACTCTAAGAAGGCAAGAACTGTGTCTCTTCATAGAAGGCATTGAAAAACATAGCCACAGACTATCCGAACAAATGAATTAACACCTTTATATATCTTCATTCTTTTTTTTTTTTTGAGACGGAGTCTCGCTCTGTTGCCGGGGCTGGAGTGCAGTGGCCGGATCTCGGCTCACTGCAAGCTCCGCCTCCCGGGTTCACACCATTCTCCTGCCTCAGCCTCCCAAGTAGCTGGGACTATAGGCGCCCGCCACCTCGCCTGGCTAGTTTTTTGTATTTTTTAGTAGAGACGGGGTTTCACCGTATTAGCCAGGATGGTCTCGATCTCCTGACCTCGTGATCCTCCCATCTCGGCCTCCCAAAGTGCTGGGATTACAGACTTGAGCCACCTCGCCCAGCCATCTCTTCATTCTTTATGAGCTTATATTGCTTTATGTCATTGAGCACAGCTATAATAAATGCTTTAAAATCTTTGTCTACAAATCCCAACACATGAGTTATCATCATGGTATATAGGTCTCCATCACTTGTCTTCTTTCTTGAAGATGATTATCTTTTTCAGATTTCTAAATTTTAAATTATATTCTGGCTAACTATGAAAGCTTTTGTGGAGACTCTGGATTATGTTATGTTCTTGCAAAGAATATTGATTGTCTTTGTTGCTTTGGTAACTTGACTTGCCTCAAACTAAAATAAAACTCTCTCTTTGGCAGCAACTCAAATATCACTTCAGTTCTCTTATTGGCAGACTGGCTATTTGCAGTCTTCTCTGTGAATGTCTAGTTCAAAAGTCAGTTAGAGATTTCCACAGACTGTACACACAGAATGTGATGCTTACCTTCTCTGGGGCTCTTTTCCAGGACTTCCCCTATCCTTTGTATGACTGTGGTTGCCCCAATTCTGTCCTTTGGTTCTTTATGCCAGAAATATCAAAGATTTCTATAGAATGTTAGCTGCTCCATGTGTGCTGGCTACTCTCAGGCTAAAAGCAACAAAAAATAGGAAACTCATGCTATGTCATTTCCTTCATGCAAATGTTAACATCTCTTCAGAATCCGTCTACTCTTTCTCACTCTAGAGGGTCTTGTATTTTCCAGAGTCTAATCTGGGAGAAGGTTTCTTTTGTAATATATATGATAGAAATTAAATTCTAAAAGGTAATAATGACTTGTCAAAGTCCACAGAGCTTGCTTTAATGCTGCAGTCATAACCATAAAAACAAACATAGCAGCCAGGCACAGTGGCTTACACCTCTAATCCCAGCACTTTGGGAGACCAAGGTGGGTGGATTACTTGAGGTCAGGAGTTTGAGACCAGCTTGGCCAACATGGCAAAACCCCATCTCTACAAAAAAAAAAAAAAAATACAAAAATACAAAAATTATCCAGACATGATGGCATGAAGATATAATTTCAGTTATTTGGGAAGCTCAGGCATGAGAATGGCTTGAACCCAGAAGGTGGAAGTTGCAGTGAGCTGAGATCATATCACTGCACTCCAGCCTGGGTGATGAAGTGAGAGACTCTGTCTCAAAAAAAAAAAAAAAAAGCCATGTATTAATAGATATTATCATTTTTATTCTAATGTAAGATTTCTTTTACTCCAGATTACTATCTTCTCAGTCAATGCAGCTTATTGTGAGTGGCCCCCTCAATTTAAGCATACACAAGGATAAACTTTAAAGATGTTCCAATGAGATCCAACTGCATGAAAAATGCTTCCTTTTGTTACTGAGGCTTAACTCGAAGTTTATTCAGTGACACAACAGTAATTCCTAAACACCTAACCAACAATTAGTGGCCACCAAGAATGAACATATAGTGATATTAGATATGGTAGATCACTATATGTGACCATATAGTGATATTAAACCAAAACAGCAAGCACCAACAGTAAAATAATTTACACCCACTTCTCAATTCTTAAAAAAGTACTGGCCTAGGAAATCTAAAAATCGAGGAATCCCTGCATATCACCTTAGTGAGAAATTTTACAGACTTAATTTCCTTTCTTTATAAATTGAAATGTTAGATTAAATCATCCTCCTGGGCTCTCAAAGCTCAGTAATTTCATTCTATTGTGTTCACAACGACACAGATTACCATTTGGATTGCCCTATGCAGCTTGCAAGTCTAGAAAAGTAAGACAAAAGAAAAAGAGACAGCCAAACTTAAAGTTTGTGAATCCGTTGAAAGGTATTCTTAGCTTTTAGGATAATCATCAAATAATCTTTTCTTAATTTTTCTGTTTTCAAAATGCTATGGGGCTGCTGTGCATATACAATCGTAATCACTGTCTTCACTGTTGGTTTTCTAGGAAGAAATTTTACTGAATTGGTGATTGGTTCATTGCATGGAGGTTTAAATAACTCCAATGTTTTTCATCGGGAGATGGCTTCTTGGCTCTTCCTTTTCTGCTAGTTTCTTGCATTCTCTGAGCATCTGGTCAACAAGTGCGTATCAGTTATTGGAATGAAAAAAACTAATGACGTGGGATTTTTTTTCTCTGTCACTTTGCAAGCCAGGAACCCCCAGCCAGCGACACTCCACCTGGGCCTCACTAGGCCATGCCGGTGTGCCCCAGCTCGCCTGTGTTATAGCTTGTATCTGAATTTGGCAGTTCCTGAGCTCTTATACCACACCCAAGAAGCATGAGGATACGTGGGACATTGAAGGATGAGGAGGGCAGAGAAGAGTTTTATCGAATGATGAAAACAGCTTTCAATGGAGACAGGATGTGAGGTTTATTGAAGGTGGGAAAGTTCCCCATGTGGCTGGGTCTGGGGCCTTTTATGGACTCGGAATGAGGAATGTGTGCTGATTAGTTTGTGAATATGCAAAAAAGGTTAAAGCAAAGACACCACTCAAAGGTGGACATGACAGTGTAGAAAACCAATGAGGAAAGGGGAGGTATATGTAAAATAGGTGAAGGGTGAGGATAAATCAGAGGAAGTGCACTGAATAGGAAGACAAGTTCTCAATCTGGTCCAAGGATTTCACTTGTTGCTTGACTTTCAGGCTTTCAACTGTCTTCAGCTTGGAGGCGGAGTTTTACCAGGGACCCACCCCATCTGCCTAGGCATTTGGCTGCCTCCTGCCACTTTCACTAAGAGCCATGCTAATAAAAGAATAATACATTTGCTGAATCCTAGGATTAAACTGATCACTCTAATTTATAGCCACGTACTTAGAGGGATATAGTAAAATTTTAGTAAACTTGTAGACACTGGTATCCCTTTGAGAGTCAAATTATAAGTTCAACATTTAGTGGATGAATCAGCCTATTCTCAGAAAGAGCAAAACTAGGATATATTCTCTAAAAGATATAATTTTTAAAACAAATCTAGCATTAGAGTAAACACTATTGAAAGCATATTCTTTGCTTGAGATTTTAGATATATTATTCTCAAAATAACATTTTGAATTAAAGGGTACTATAATCTCTGTTTCTCCGATAAAAAACTGAAGCTCAGAGAGGATTTGTAATTTGTCCAAGGTCATTTATCTGGCAGCATCAAAGTCAGGAATTGAATGTCACTTTGTTTCTACTCCTAAGTTCATTTGCTCTTTTTGGTTGTTACAAGGGCATTTTTGCCCCCAAAAGAAAGTGACAACAATGAGGCCCAATTTCTATGAATCTAGAAAAGGAAGAGCCAAATGGGCTCATGAGAGTTTATCAGGCTTTTTCATGGCCTCAATATCACTCAAGTTTATTCAATCTTCTTTGCACTGATCTTCTGCATTCCAACTCTGGACCTCCAAACTATAGGCCAAGCCCTTTTTCACATCATAGGCAAAAGTCATAAAACACTGTGTCCTTGGCATTCTTACTTTGTAGGCACTGGTATTCATCCTGTAACTTCTTCCAGCCTTGGAATCTATTTCCCAGAAGGTTGCTCATCTTATCTGTGGCATCTTTTTTTATTGCTTTTTGGAACTGTTGCTAGACTCTGCCCCTTTTGTCGTAACCTGAGCTTCAAGTCACATTCTTCAGAAGACATGCACTTCCAACCACTGGAGAAACAATCCATTCTGACCCAAGTGTACCTAGACCAACCCCTGAGACTATACCCACAGCGTCTCATCCGTGCCGCCAGACTAATCTTTCTTAAATGTAAATTTTATCTTGACCTCTAAGCCTGTATCCTCATTCGTAAAACAAGATGGTTAGACTAGATGATCTCTAAGATGACTTCATGCTCTAAAATTGCATAAAATCCTCTCATGTGTAAGTGTGCATCTTATTCTAGTATTCTCTAAAGAGTGGGTGAGACACAAGCTATGTTCTTTTAACATGCTTTCTTTGCAGAAAAGTTTTAGAGAAAAAAACACTTTTCACTCAAGGTGTCAGTTATCAAAATCTGTCACAATACAATTTCAATATAGACTATTTAATCACAGAAGTTATTTTAAGTGACCTTGTCATTCCCACTCCATTTGATTTGTTATAATTTACATCCTTTGGACTAGAAAAGAGAAGTGTTTTTCTCTGAAGATGTTTCCTGAGCTTAGTGGACCCATGGGAAATGTAGAATTCCTTGTGAAATGCAAACACTGTTCAATTTTCTTTCCATTTTTAAGGTTACCGTAGTGACAGAATGCCCCAAAATCTTGCTGTCACGGCATTTTGTTTCAAGGAGTAATGGCTACAGGAAGATAATTTCAGGAGTGATATGAACATGATATCAAAGTTTCCCAGAACCTGTCTGTCTTTCCTTGGGAGTGAAGTTATCCCACATTATCATCTCTCTTCAGCTGAGGATGTTCTCCCAGGAACCGTGCATTTTTGGATAGGCTTAAACTTACTCAACTTGGCACAGAGGACAGTTTACCATGAGCTGATTCAGGCATCCCAAGTAAGTATTTTTTAATAATTTATTTCATCCTAATGCCAGGGTTCTTCCTTAATTTATTATATATGATTCAGTCATAGCATAGAGCAAACATCAACTAGTCAATCTGATTAATAACCCTATGTTTTCATAGTTGACAAACCCAGTCCTCACACATGTGTGTATAACATTAATATGTGTCTAGCTTTACTATATATAACATTAATAATATGAAGAATCATTTTCAATCACGTGACACAACCCATTTCCTGAACAGACTCACTGAACATCCCCTCATACAGAATTACATTTGTGAATATAATTTTAAGTATCATCATCTCTACCATCTGGATTAGGCATTACAAATTAAATTTTAGAGGATTGTGATGTCAGTATCTAAGAGATAACTTATGAAATTTAAAAATACTATATAAACAAGGGCTGGCTTAAAGAATAGGAAAAAATCAAGTCAGTTTTCAAAATTGTGTTTCCTTCCTCAAAATACCAGATTGCTTGGCTGAATGCAATGTTTATCTTTATTTCATTGGTTTGCTTACTTTTGCTAAATTATTTTTTCTTTCCTATTCTATTTCCTTATCTCATTCTTGTTTCTTAACCCCTCAATGCCCTTTGTCCACCCCTTAGTCTGTTGTAATTCTATTTAATTGAACTAAAATACCATCTTCTTTCTCAAGTTTCTCTTGCCAAAAGGTAGAAACTTCCCATGCTGTCATTCTCACTTTTTCGGTATTTACCACTTCCTAGTGACTTAGCTACTTTTGTCATGTTTTGATATTTTCTCTCTCTAATTAGACTATAAATTCCTCAGACAGTCCCACTTCATATCCCACATAATACAAAGCACAATGGTTGTGTATCTGAGAGGTATCTAGAGAAATTAGCATATGCAAAGAGGTAGATATGGGAACTGGAGGCTTATCCTACATTTTCTTAATGCAATCACATCAACCAATTGTATCAGGTGCTGAACTCTAGGGTCTTAAAAATAATGAAGAGGCCTATTATTTAGGTCCACTGAGTAAAGACAAACTTCTAGACCCAAATGAGAATATTCATACTGCTCACATTAAATCTTTTATGGGTCCCTTTATCTTGCCCAACCTTATTTAACCTGATGCCATCAAAAGTGGAATCTCACTTAGCATTAGTTTATTTAATCTAATGCACATTCATATCAAGAAGGGGTCAACTGTGATGAGAAACCATCTTGCTAGCATTAGTAATTAAAACATTACTATGGTCAGGGTTTCAGGGTTTTCAGATTAATGTAACATAGTTAACTTTGCAGAGTTTACTCTGGTGCACATTTACAAACAAACTTGGCTTTTTTTCCCCCTTCTTTTCTCATTTCCTAAAGACATGGAGCCAAGGGAAGCTCCCCCCGACCCAGGGAAGTGGTGAGTGAATGTGTGACCCTAGGATCCCAGGCTTCTTCCACAGATCTTTGCAATCCTCAGGTCAGGGGATCCCTTTGTGAACCCACTCCACAAGGGCCTTGAGTCTGATATACAGAGCTGCATGGAGTCTCAGCAGAGCAGCAGCTCAGGTACGTGCAGAAACCCAAGAGTTCTAGATTCAGAAACCTAGGAATTCTAGTTCCAGGCATCCTGGCAAAAGTAGCTGCAACTACAGCAAGGCGGGAGGTTAGATCCTGGTACATACCCCTAGGAAATAGGCTGAATCCAGAGGGTTGAGCGGCAAAGGTCTGCAGGCACCACTTCCATGGCACCTCACAGGATAAGACCACTGGCTTGGAATTCCAGCTAGCAAACCAGTGTTGTGCCTCTCTGGGATGGAGCTCCCAGTAGGAGGGATGAGTTGCCATCTCTGCTGTTTGTACAACTTAGCCATTACAGCCTTGGGCTTCGGAGAGTCCAAACCAATCAGGGGTGAAAGGAATCTCCCAGCACAGCACAGCTGCTCTATAGCAGTCTGTTCTACATGGTCAGACTGCTTCTTTAAGTAGGCCCTTAATCCTATTCCTCCTCACAGGGAAGGACCTCCAAACTGGGGCATCCAGCTACCCCTAGCAGTGTTCTCCAGCCAATAGGGATCTGAATTCCTCCTTGGACAGAACTCCCAGAGGGAGGGGAAGGCTATTTGGGCGACTTAGCCATTTCAGCCTTCAGGCTTCAGAGTGTCCAAGGCAACCGTGGGCTGAAGCAGACCCCCAGCACAGCACAGCTGCAAAAATTTGGCCAGGCTACTTTTTTAAGCCAGTCCCCAATCCCATTCCTCCTCATTGAGTAAGACCTCCCAACTAGGGTCTCCAGCCACCTCCTACAGGTACAGAAAATTGAGATGGGACTTCTACCTAACTATTTTATGAGGCAAGCAGCATCCTGATACCAAAACCTGGCAGATAGGTATCTATCTGAAAAGAAAACTTCAGGTAAATATTCTTGATGAGCATCAGTACAAAAATTCTCAACAAAATTCTGGCAAACCAAATTCAGCAGCACATCAAAAAGATTATGCACCACAAATCTAGTAGGCTTTCTTCCTGGGATGCAAGGCTGGTTCAACACACACAAATCAATAATGTGATTCATCACATAAGCAGAACTAAAGACAAAAGCCATATGATTATCTCAATAGATGCAGAGAAGGCTTTTGATAAAATTCAACGTCCATTTATGGTAAAACTCTCAATAAACTAGGTATTGAAGGAGCATATCTCAAAATAATAAGAGTCACATACGACAAATGCACAGCCACTATCATACTGAATGGGCAAACGCTGGAAGCATTCCCTTTGAAAACAGGTACAGGACAAGGTTGTCCTCTCTCACCACTCCTATTCAACACAGTATTGGAAGTTCTGGCCAGGGCGATCAGGCAAGATAAAGAAATAAAGGTCATCCAAATAGGAAGAGAGAAAGATCAACTACCATCCCTGTTTGTAGATGGCATGATCCTGTGTCTAGAAAACCCCATCATTACAGCCCAAAAGCTTCTTCTTCTTTTTTATTTTTTTGAGATGGAGTCTCACTCTGTTGCCCAGACTGTAGTGCAATGGAGTGATCTTGGCTCACCACAACCTCTTCCTCCTGGATTCAAGTGATTGTCCTGCCTCAGCCTCCTGAAAGCTTCTTAAGGAGATAAACAACTTCAACAATGTCTCAAGATGCAAAATCAGTGTGCAAAAATCACTAGCATTTGGCCAGGCATGGTGGCTCACGCCTGTAATCCCAGCACTTTGGGAGGCCGAGGTGGGCGGATCACCTGAGGTCGGGAGTTCAAGATTAGCCTGGTCAACATGGCAAAACCCTGTCTCCACTAAAAATACAAAAAATTAGCCAGACATGGTGATAAAGAAAATGTAGACTGATAAAGAAAATGTGGTACATATATACCATGGCATATTATGCAGCCATAACAAAAGAATGAGATCATGTCCTTTGCTGGGACAGGGATGGAGCTGGAAGTCATTATCTTTAGCAAGCTAAGATGGGCAAAAAATCAAATACTGCATGTTCTCACTTATAAGTGAAGTAAATGATGAGAACAAATGGACACGCAGAGGGCAACAATACACTGGGGTCTACCTGAGGTTGGAGGATGGGAGGAGGGAGAGTATCAAGAATAATAACTAATGAGTACAAGGCTTAATACATGGGTGATAAATAATCTGTATCACAAAAGTTTTTCCATGTAACAGACACAGATTTACCCATGTAACGAACCTGCGCACATACCCCTGAACTAAAAATAAAAGTTAAAAAAAAAGAATGGATTCCTGACTTTGAAAAGATTATAGTCTAAAAAAGAGGAAAATGATTACTTAAGTAATAGCAATTCAAACTTCTAATAACAAGTCTTTAAAAAGACAAAACACATCTATTTTTTTCTTTAAACCTTTATCAAGATTTCACATAAAAACTGCATTAAATTTATAATTTGATAAGTTTTGATATATATTTATGAATCCATGAAACTATCTCCATAATCAACATAACACACTCATATTCCCAAACGTTTCCACCTGTTTCTTTGTAAGCCTTTCCTCCCACCCTTTCAAACCCCATTTATCCTACAGGCAACCAATGCTCTGATTTCTCATGCTACAGATTACTATTTTCTAAAATGTTCTATAAATGCAATTATGAAGTAGGTGTTCTAGCATCTTTCCGTCAGCATAATGATTTTTGGATTTATTCATGTTGTAGCATATGGAGTTCATTTATTTTTATTAATAAGCAATATTTCTTGTATGGGTACTCTTGAATGTATTTACTTGTGTGAATAAGTAAATTTGTGTGAAGTTTTTAGCTATTACAAATAAAACAAGTAACATTTATGAACTCATTTTTTGTACAGAAACATGCTTTCATGTGTTTTGGATAACTACTTAGAAATACAATGGCTAGGTTATACGATTCACTTTTAAGTCCCAGACTTTTTCAAAGTGGTTGTACCATTTCACAAACCCACCAGCAGTATACGAGAGTTGTAGCTGAGCGAGCTGGTCCGTGTTTCTAATTTTAGCCATTCTGGTAGGAGTATACTAGCAGCTTCTTTTATTTTGCATTTCTCTAATGAATAACAATGCCAAGCAAATTTACATGTGCTTGTTGGCCATCTGTACATCTTTTCTGGCGAAGTGTCTGAGCAAATCTTTTGCCAATCTTAAAACTGGCTTATTGTTTATGTTCTTATGAGCTATAAAAGTTCTTCATATATTCTAGATATAGATCCTTGTCTGGATATACATTTTGCAAATGTTTTTCCAGTCTGTGAAATGCTTTTCATTTTCTTGTCAGTGTCATTATGTGTCTATAGCTGAACACTTTATTCTTTTCCAATGAACTATCATCTATTTTTACATTAGGGTCTGGATCACTGTAGCTTTTTTTTTTTTTTTTTTTTTTGAGATGGAGTCTCACTCTGTCACCCAAGCTGGAGTGCAGTGGCACAGTCTTGGCTCACTGCAAGCTGCACCTCCTCAGTTCACGCCATTCTCCTGTCTCAGCCTCCCGAGTAGCTGGGACTACAGGCACCTGCCACCACATCCGGCTAATTTGTTGTATTTTTCACCATAGTTTTATAATAAATCTTGAAATCATGAAGTATAAGTCCCCCAAATTTGGTCTTCTCTTCCAGTTATTTTGGCTACTTTAGCAGTTTATTTTGATGCACATTTTAGAATTTCTGAATTTCAACCAAAGAAAAAGCCTGAATGAATTTTTATTGCAATTGCATTGAATAGACAGACATATTTTTAGGTTGGGCTTTCTGGTTTTTTGGGCTTTCTGGTTCGTGTTGTTTTCTTAGTGTTGAGGTCTAAGAGTTATTTGTATACTTTGGATACAAGCTCCATATCAGTTATGTGGTGTAAAACATTTTCTGTTAGTCTATGTCTTGCTTTTCGATTCTCTTAACAGCCACTTTTGCAGAATAGAATTTTTTTAAGTTTTGATAAAGTATAATTTATCCTTTTTTTTTTTTTCCATGGATCATGCTTTTGGTGTTATATCTTTAAAAAAAAAAATGCTTTGCCAAACTCAAGGTCATGTAGATTTTCTCCCATGTTTTCTCCTAAAAGTCTATTTGTTTGATTGTTGTTTTGAAACAGGGTGTCATTCTGTCACCTATGGAGTACAGTGGTGCCATGATAGCTCACTGCAACCTCAAACTCCTTGGCTCAAGCAATCTTCCCACCTTAGCCTCACAAGTAATTGGGACCATGGATGTGGGCCACCACATCTGGCTATTATTTTGTATTTTTTGTGGAGACAGAGTCTCCATATGTTGCTCAGGCTGGTCTCAGGTTCCTGGTCTCAAGTCATCCTCTCATCTTGACCTCTCAAAGTATTGGGATTGCAGGCATGAGCCACTGCATCTGCCCTCTAAAAGGTTTACAGTACTGCATTTTATACTCAGATTACTGACTGCATCTGTCCTCTAAAAGTTTTACAGTACTGCATTTTGTATTTAGATTACTGATCATAGTTTCAGTTATTTTATGAAACATTTAAGTCCCTGTTGAATTTTTTTTTTTTTTTTTTGCATTTGGACATCCAATTGTTTAACAGCATTTGTTGAAAAATGAACTGCCTTTGTTCCTTTGTCAAATAGCCATTGTATTTGTATGGGTCTGTTTCTGGGCACTCTATCAAATTCCATTGATCTATGGTCTATTTTTTGACAATACCTCTCTGTTTGATAACTGTACAACTTTATAGCAAAATGTGAAGTGTCAGTCCTCCAACTTTGAAATTGACTCTAAATTTAAATTTCACAATATCCATAAAATAGGATTTTGCCAGGATTTTGATTGGTATTACCATGATCAATTCCTATTAATGTAAGGGGTTGCCTTAATTGATTTTTAAATATAATACTAGTTTTGCATAACTGGAATAAATCCCACTGGGTGCTGGTAAATAACTGTACATTGTTGGATTTGGTTTGCTGAGGATTTTTCCATCTGTGATCATGAGAGAAACTGGTCTGTAGTTTTTTTTGTAATGTCTCTATCTGGTTTTGGTTTTACGGTAATACTTGTCTTATAGCAATGAGGTAAGAGATGCTCCTTCTGCTTCTATTTTCTTGAGGAGATTGAAGAGAATTCATATCAATTCTTCCTTAAACTTTTGGTAAAATTCGCCAGTGAAACCATCTGGGCCTGGTGTTTTCTTTCTTGAATTAGTGTTCCATCTCTTTAACAGACACAGACTTATTCAGATTCTATAATTCTCTCTGTGGGATTTGGGGTAGTGTCTTTTAAGGAATTGGAATATTCTATTCATCACATTTGTGGGCATGGAGTTTTTCATAATAATGCTTTATCATCCTTTTGATGTCTATAGGATCAACAAGAATGACCCCTTTTTCTTTCTAATATTAGTAATTTGTATGTTCCCTCTTTCTGTTTGTGTTTGTTTTGGTTTGGTGGTTAATCTGGCTAGAATTCAACCAAGTTTTCTTTTTTTTTTTCTTTTTTTTTTTTTTTTAGACGGAGTCTTGCTCTTTCCCCCCTGTCATTCTTTCTGTTCATTTTTC
>NW_012121598.1:1366259-1406310 GCF_000951035.1 Colobus angolensis palliatus | reverse complement strand
AGGCTGGATTGCAGTGGCACCATCTCGGCTCACTGCAAGCTCTGCCTCCCGGGTTCACACCATTCTCCTGCCTCAGCCTCCCGAGTAGCTGGAACTACATATGTATGCCACCACACCGGCTAATTTTTTTGTATTTTTAGTAGAGACAAGGTTTCACCGTGTTAGCCAGGATGTTCTCGATCTCCTGACCTCGTGATCCGCTGCCCGCCTTGGCCTCCTAAAGTGCTGGGATTACAGGCATGAGCCACCACGCCCAGCCCAAGTTTATTTACCTTTTTAAAGAACCAACATTTGGTTTTATTGATTTACTCCAATATTTTCTGTTTTTAATTTCACTGATTTCTGCTCTAATTACTATAAATTATTTTCTTCTGTTTCTTTTAGGCTTAAATTTCTTTTCTTTCTCTGGGCTCCTCAAGTAAAAGTTAGACATGATCTACAAATTATTTAAATAGGGTTGTAAAAGTCTGCAAGTAAAATAGTGGATTTGTCTATTTCTCTGCATTCTATGCACTTTTGCTTCACATATTTTGATTCATTGTTATTTGGCACAAACACATTAAGGGTTGTTATGTCTCCTTAGATAATTGACTCCTTTATATTATCCTATGTTACCCTTTTTATTCTTGATAAATTTTTTTTTTCTGAAGTCTGCTTTGTCTGAAATTAATATAGCTACTCCAGCCTTCTTCTGATTAGTGCTAGCGAGATATATATTTCTCCATCCCTTTACTTTTAATGTATCTGTGTATTTATATTTAAATCCATTATAGGCAACATATAGTTGGATTTAATTTTTAGATCCACTCTGACAATTTCTATTTTGCAACGTATTTAGACCTCCACATTTACAGTTATTATTTTTTAGAGTTGGTTTATCTACCATATTTGTAACTGATTTCTATTTATTATATTTTTTGTTTCTTTTTTTCTCCTCCTTTTTGTCCGCCTTTTCTGGTTTATAACTGATCATATTACATGAGTCCATTTTCTCTCCTCTGTTAGCATATAAAATACAAACATACACACACACACACACACACACACCATTTGTGATTGCCATGGAGTTTGCTATATACATATACAAAGCATTTAAGTTCACTTTCAAGTAACATTACAGAGCTTCACACAAAGGATGGAAGGAAGGAGTTGGGAATACACTATTGTAAGGTAACGGCACTTATAATAGTGCATTCCGAAATGCTTCCTTCCATCGTTTACTGTTATATAAATGAGTCAAAAATAATGTTTCTGTATTGCTCCCCAAATTGCTTCTTTCTTCCCTGCATGCTGACACCCATTCGCTGAAAGGCCCACCAGGGCCAAACACAAATTTTTACATATCCAGTTCTTTTTAAAATAACTCAAACAAGCAGACTTTTAGTCATTGAGAGACTGCTTGCATTGCATATCCAATGAAACCTCACCTCACATTTGCCGGCCACTGACAAAAGCAAGCCTGTGGTTATAAGACCACAAGCTGCTAGGCACTTTGGAGTTTTCTGACCTAGAGGGTCCCTTCCTTGTTGCTGTGCCACATCACCTGGATCATAAGTTTTCTCTCCATTTTCCCTCTCCTCAAAATGTTTCCTTGTTCTTCTCCCCTTCTGAGTAGCCACCCCCATGCTGTAAACTCTGGACAGATTCCTGCTGTAAAAGGTCTCCCCAACAAGCAACTCCATTAAAGCTTGTGTGTACTATTGTCCTCATGGTAATATAGGTTTCCTAGATCATTCCCCACGTTAGTTGAATCCCTTATATTTTGCATTGCTCTCATTCATTCCACTTATCCATATTCTATAATCACCTAATATATTGTTACTATTATTACTTTGAACAGTTATGTATTAGATCAATTAAGAATTTTAAAAAGAAAAAAATTTTATTTTACCTTTATTCATTCTTAGATGTTCTTTTATGTAAATTTCTTTCTAATCTATATCGTTTCCCCTCTCTCTGAAGAACTTTTAATATTTCTTATAGAAAACTTCTGTTGACAATGAATTTCCTCAGCTTTTTGTTCATCTGATAAAGATTTTATTTCTCCTTCACTTTTGAAAGATAATTTTATTGAATATGGAATTCTATATTGATATGTCTCTCTTTCAGTAATTTAAACATTTTACTCTCTTCTCTTTTTTCTTGCATGATTTCTGAAAAGAAGTCTGATATAATTCTTTTTTTTCTTTTTTTTTTTTTGAGACGGAGTTTTGCTCTTGTTGCCCAGGCTGCAGTACAATGGCACAATCTTGGCTCACTGCAACCTCCGCCTCCCAGGTTCAAGTGATTCTCCTGCCTCAGCCTCCCGAGTAGCTGGGATTAGAGGCATGCATCACCACGCCTGGCTAATTTTGTATTTTTAGTAGAGACGGGGTTTCTCTATGTTGGTCAGGCTGGTCTCGAACTCATGACCTCAGATGATCCGCCCAGCTCGGCCTCCCAGAGTGCTGGGATTACAGGCATGAGCCACCGTACCTGGCCTATAATCCTTACCTTTCTTCTTCTATAGTTAAGGTGCACATCTGCCTGCTTTTAAGATTTTCTTTTTTCTTTAGTTTTCTACATTTTAATACAATAGACTTAGGTGTAAAATTGGGAGGTTTTATCCTGGTTTGTGCTTTCTAAGCTTAAGTCTCTACTGACATATCTTCAAGCTCACTTCTTTCTTTGGCCAGGTACAGTTTACTGATAATCCCACCAAAATATGTCTATTACAGTGCTTTTCTTAAATTTCTAACATTTTCTTTTGATTTTTTCTTAGTATTTTTAGCTCTCTCTTTACATTACTCATCTGTTCTCACATGTTCTCTATTTTACCATTATAGTTCTGAACATATCAATCAGAGTTATTTTAAATTCTGTCTGTTATACTTCTTAGTCTTTTGGCTAAGATCAAGTGAAATTCTGTCTGATAATTCCAAAATCCATGCCATATCTGAGTCTGGATGTGATGCTTGTCTCTTCATATTATGTTTTTGCTTGCTTTTTAGCACACTTCATAATTTTTCAGTTGAAAACCATTTAGTATGTATAATATGATCCGAGGTAAACAGGCCTTTAGTGACAGGTCTTATGCTTATCTGGCTAGGAGACAGGCCTTGTTTAATGTTTGCTATAGTTGCAGATGCCGGAGCCTTCAATTTCCTCTTGTGTTCTTGTACACTGGCTCCTATTCTGTCTGTGGGTTTCCCTAAAAATGCTCTTAAATACAAGTCTGAGCCTTGCAGTTCTTTCAGTGCCATCCATTGTTATTTTATTTTATTTTAATTAATTAATGTATTTATTTAGAAAAGGAGTTTCACTCTTGTTGCCCGGGCTGGAGTGCAATGGCATGATCTCGGTTCACTGCAACCTCCAACGCCCAGGTTCCAGCAGTTCTCGTGCCTCAGCTTCCCGAGTGCTGGGATTACAAGTGTGAGCCACCACACCCGGTTCATCCATTGTTATTTTATATGGGAGACTTGTTGTGATGGTAAGGTATGGAGAAGGGGAAGCAGTCTGTCCTCCTATGATTAAGTCTCAGTCTTTAAGTGGGACTGTGTCACTAGTGTGATCTTCACAAGTGTTTCTCAGCTTCCCCCCTCCTCCCTTAGGCATGAGAGAAACACTTACAGAAGGCTGAAGTTGTGTAATTTCTATTCCTCCACCTCAGATAATGTTCTGGTAAAGTCTTTTCTCTTGCTGAGCAGACCTTTATACTAAAGTATTATGGCCGTATTTCAAAAGTTTTGCTTCTTTCCTCCCCTGCCAGAAACATGAAGGTTTTTCGTGACTCTTCATCATGAGTACCTCCAAGTAAAATCCACAAAAATGCAGGCTTCCCAGATGTTTCTCACTCTCAGACTAGACCATATTCAGCCTCCAGGGATTCATCAAAGTTAGTATTTTTAGTGTTCTTATCAGTTTAGGGCTCCAGTAGCTTGTTCCATTTAGGCTGTGACTCCCGTGTTTACCTGTATTCACCTCCAGAGTCCTGGTGGCAGGCAGTTTGCCTTGAGGCCGCAATTATCTCATGGGTCCAAGAAAATTCATTGATTTTCAGTTTGTTCAGCTTTTTCCTGTTGACAGGTCAGGAATAAAAGTTTCCAACCTCTTTATTTGTCAAAACTGAAAATAAAAGTCCCCTTGATTTGTTTTTGAATGTTAAAACAACCTTGCATTTCAGGGATAAAGCCCATTTATTTATGATGCAGTATCATTTCTATATATTGCAGGATTGGATTTGTGAATAATTTTTTCATTTATGTTCATAACAGAGACTAGTTCGTAGTTTCCTTTTCTTGTAATGTTTCCTCTTGTCTTGATATCATGGTAATATTGGCTTCACAGAATCAGTTGAAAAGTATGATCACTTCAGTTTTCTGAAGAGTTTATATGGAATCAGTACTATTTCCTCCTGAAATGTTTTATAGAATTCACCAATGAAGCCATCTCAGTCTCGAGTTTTCTTTGTAGGAAGTGCTTAGCTATAAATTCAATTACTTTCATACATATAAGGCTATCCAAGTAATCTATTTCTTCATGAATATGCTTTGATAGTATATATCTTTCAGTAAAGTCCATTTCATTAAAGTTGTTGAACTTATTGGCATGAAGTTGTTCACAATCATTCATTATTATTATGGAATCTTTACAAATATTAGCCTTTATTTTTTCATACTGGTAAATTTGTTGCCTCTCTCCCTTCTCTCTTTGTCTCTCTCTCTCTCATTTGTTTCTTGATATGCCTGGCTGGAGATTTATCGTTATACTGAAATTCACAAAGACCCAGCTTTTGGTTTCATTTATTTTTATCTACTATATTTTTTTGCTTACTTTTTCTCTTTGATTTCTACTCTTTTATTATTTCTTTCTTTTGCATACATTGAGTTTAATTTTCTCTCTCTTTTTTTTTTTTTTCTATTATCATTAGGTGGAAGCAGGAGCCATTGATTTGAGACCTTGCTCCTTTTCTATACAGGTAGTTAGTGCTATAAACTTCTGTTTTACTTTGAGTGTCTTGTAAACATTTTAATATAATATGTTGTCATTTTCTTTCATTCAAAATACTTTGTAAGTCCTCTTTTAAGTAGGAGATATTTACAAGTATTTAATATCATTTCCAAAGAGCTTATATCACACAGACCTCTTTGATATTGATTTCTAATTTAATTCCTTTGTAGTCAGAGAAAAGAGTTTGATTTGAATTATTTAAATTTATTGAGACTTGTTTTATGACCCAGAACAAGGTTTATCTAGGTAAATTTTTAAAGTACACTGGAAAAAAATGTAAAGAAATAATTATTTGACTATCTTTTGTGGAATGTTCTATAATTTTTAATTATGTCTAATTGGTTGATGGTATTGTTTAAGTCTTCTATATCCTTAATAATTTTCTGCCTACTTGTTCTATCAATCATTGAAAGATGAGTGTTGTAATATGTTACTGTAATTGTGAATTTGCCTGCTTCTCCTTGCCATGCTATCCAATTTTGTTTCACACGTTTTCAAGCTTTATTATTAGGTGCAAATACATTTAGAATTACTATGTCTACTTGATGAATTGAACCCATTGTCTATGAAAATTCCCTCTTTATCCTCAGTAATATTATTTTCTCTGAAATCTATTTTGCCTAGTATTAATATAGCCACCCAAGATTCCTTTTTATTAAAGTTAGCATGACCTATATTTATCAATCTTTTTTCTTTTAACCCATTTCTGTTTTAATACTTAAGTTAGCTTCTTTTTTGAGATGGAGTTTCACTCTTGTTGCCCAAACTGAAGTGCAATGGCACTATCTTGGCTCACTGCAACCTCTGCCTCCCAGGTTCAAGCGATTCTCCTGCCTCAGCCTCCCAAGTAGCTGGGATTACAGGCATGCACCACCACACCCGGCTAATTTTTTGTATTTTTTTTTAGTAGAAACAGGGTTTCACTATGTTAGCCAGGCTGGTCTCAAACTCCTGACCTCAGGTGATCCGCCCGCCTTGGCCTCCCAAAGTGCTGGGATTGCGGGTGTGAGCCACCGCACCCAGCCTAAAGTTAGCTTCTTACTGGTAACGTGTATTTGGGTCTTTTTTGTTCAACCTAAAAATCCTTACCTTTTGCTTGGGTTGGGTTGCTTAGGCAATTTACTTAATGTGATTGTTGTGATGGTGGTGTTTAAATCTACCATCTTGCTATGTTGTTGTTTTTTTCCACTTGATATTTATTTCCCTTTTTTTCCTGCCTCTTTTTTGTCTCTGCCTTTTTGGTTTAAGAGCTATAACTGTACTTTTGGTTTTTGTTTGAGTCATTGTTTTAAGGTTTATAATATACAATTTTAACTTATTATAGTCTATTCTCAAGTAATATACCACTTTGCATATAGCAGTGTACTTTCATTTCTCCCTTCCTAGAATGTTGGCTATTGTGGTGTCAAAAAAACAAAATTTCAAAAATTGATTTTTGAAGATCTAATTGACGTTTATTTGCTATTCATGAACCAGGCAGCATCCACTCTATAAACAGACATAAGCCCCAATGGGAATGGCAGAACAGTAGATTTTTGTAAGGGACCTTGATCAGGAACAAGGCAACAATATAGTAGAAAAAGCAGATTGGTTAACATCAAGTTATTTCAGATTACTTTCCTAGTGTGAGTTAAGGCAGGGGGGTTCCTCATCATGCTGGTTCAGGTTGCCTGGGGCCCTTTTGGTTGGTTGCATCAATCTTTTGCTTTTTAGAAAACTGACCTGTTTTTAAGTTCAATTTGGTTATGTGGTGCCTAGCACCAGTGACTCCATTCTGGTTTGGTCTGGTCTGTTGGAGCTTGGTGCAGGAGCTCAATCCAAAACAATGGCCTCCCACAAATGTTATTTGTAGTTGAAATACATTTTATTTTTAGATATATTATAAGCACCACAATACAATCCTATTGGTTTGCTTTAGTCAACTACTTAATAAAGATGTTTTAAAATAATTTTTAAAATTTTGTATTTACTCACATATTTAGCATTTCTAGTGCTGTTCATTTCCTAATGTAAATCCAGATTCCATTTGATATCATTTTCCTTCCACCTGGAGAACTTCACTATTTCTTATAGTGCATACTGACTGGGGATAAATTCTTTTAGTTTTTTTTAATGGATGTAAACCTTTTATTTTATCTTCCTATCTCAAACATACTTTTGCTAGTCATAGAATTCTAAGATAATCATTGCCTCCTCCCAATACTTTAAAAACTTTGATCATTTGTCCCCTGGTTTGCTTTGTTTTTAAGAAGCCTCTCTTCATTTTCACCTGTATTCTTTTATACCCACTGTGCCTTTCTAATCTGGCTGCTTTTAAGATTTTCTCTTTATTTTATTTATTTTAAACAATTTGATCATGATGTGTCTTCATGTAATTTTATTCAAGGGTCTTGTCCTTGGAATTTGTTGAACTTCCTGGATCTGTAGACTTACAGTTTTCATCAAATTTGGAAAATTGCAGATTATTACTTCTACTAATTTTTTTCTTTTTCTTCTCTTTTGGGATTTCAATTATACATAGAGTAAGCTGTCTGAAGTTATCCCACCACTCACCAGCATGCCATTCTGTCTCTCTTTTATTTTTGATACATTCTATCATTATGTTTTCAAGATCACTAACCTTACCTTCTGCAGTGTGTAATCTGATAATCTCAGTATCTTTTTATTTCTAGAAATTGCATTTAGATCTTTTTAAAAACATTTATATCTCTGCTTAACATGCTAAACCTTTATCCTCTTGACCATTTAAATGCCTTTACTACTAATTCTATTATGTGTGTCATTTCTGGGTCTGTTTTATTAATTTTGTCTTCATTACGAATTGTAATTTCTTATTTGTATTCCTGTTAATTTTTAATTAAATGACACACATTATGAATTTTACTTTTTGAGTACTGTATCTTTTAATTCCTATAAATATTCTTAAACTTTATTACGGGATACAGTTAAATTACTTGGAATTATTTATTTTCCTTTCCAATCTTGCCTTTTAAGCTTTGTTTTGCTGTAACTAGAGCTTAAATACTGTGTTCAATGCCTCGAGAATTATGAGATTTTTTTCTTTCTGACTATGAGGCATGTGAAATATTCCTGACCTTATGCAAGCTGCAAGGATTTTCTCCCTCTGCTTGTCTGATACAGCTTTGTTCTTGGCCTCAAGTAGTTCCCTCACATACACGTGATGAGCACTACTCAGCTAATGACTGAACAGGTGCCCTCTGTAGATTGAGGGAACTCTTTCCATGTATCTATTTTCTCTTCCTTACCCTATCTTTTTAAAGTATAACTACTTTGGCCTCCTAGGAATCCCAGCTTCATTTTCTTATTTAGGAACACTGTTGGGTTCTGCGTATATTTTTCTTAAGTTGCAGCCTGGAAACTCTCTCCAAGAAGTAAGTCAAGGATAATTTTAGGACTGAAACTATTTGTTTCTGCTCTCAGTAGCCATTATCCTGGCTGCTTAACATCCAATGCGTAAATGTGGTCCCTTTTATTCCGCTTTTGCCCAACACATTTCTCTATCTCTTTATTCATAAAGTAAGGGTCAGGCTGTTATAAAATCCATCTCATTTTTTAATGTTCTACAGCCTGGTAATGCATACATCAGAACCTGGGTTGGAGAGATTTTTTTCCCATCTCACCTTCTTTAGAATCCTACCACTACTCTCTGATATGGACAGTTGATCTATTCCCCATCTTATTTAAATAACCAGCCAAAAGCAGTTCTGAGATAAGAACTACCTCATAGCCCTGCCGTACTACCTCTACTTTTCTCCCAACATTCTAACATTCCAACAAGAGATTGTCCATGGGGTCCTCTCATATAAGAATTCTAGCACTTTCTCCTCCACCTTGTGTGGGAAACCTTCCTTAGTCCTGGGTAAGCCACCTGGATGATGTGTGATTTCTTTTTAAAGATGTAAAGCAATTAGTTCAACCATTGTGAAAAGCAGTATTATGATTCCTCAGAGAGCTAAAAGCAGAGCTGTCACTCGACCCAGCAATCCCATTACTGAGTATCTACCCAGAAAAATATAAATCATTATACCATAAAGACAGATGTGCACAGTATGCATTGCAGCAGTATTCACAATAGCAAAGACATGGAATCAACCTGCATGGCCATCAGTGACAGAATGGATAAAGAAAATGTGGTACATATACACCACAGAATACTATAGAGCCATAAAAGAGAACAAGATGATGTCTTTTGCAGGAACATGAATGGAGCTGGAGGCTATTATCCTTAGCAAACAAACACAGGAACAGAAAACCAAATGCTGCATGTTCTCACTTATAAGTGGGGGCAAAATGATTAGAACTTACGAACTCAAAGAAGGAAACAACAGACACTGGGGTCTACTTGATGGGGGAGGGTGGCAGGAGGAAGAGGAGCAGAAAAGATAACTATTTGGTACTGGGCTTAATACTGGAGTGATGAAATAATCTGTAAAACTTCCGTGACACAAGTTTACCTATGTAACAAACCTTCACGTGTACCCTCTAATCTAAAAGTTAAAAAATAAACAAATAAAGTTGTACAGCCAGTGCCAGTAGATTATCCATCGATCTTGGGTGTAGAGCGTTACCAAGGGAAATGTAATCTGTTAACATCTCTCTTACATGAGCTGCTTGGAAAACAGTGAATTGAATGTAAAGAGATTTTTTGCAATTGTGTGAATAGCCTTATTTGATTTATGTAGTGATGTGATTAACAAGTGCTGCTTTACGACTAGGTGGCTACTTTCGTTTTCCTTAGCATTCATTAACTTAAAGAGAGGCTGAAACCTAAAGGATAGCATGTCTTTTCACTTCAAGAATGACTTCCAAACAAAATACATAGATTTTACCCTTGAGTCTTATTTCATGTGATATCATTAAAAAATTAACACCCAGACTTAGAAAAATGTTGTAAACAAAGGAGCTATCTTTTAAATTTTCTATTTTAAAAAGAAGATAAATACGGAAGAAATTAGAGAAAAAGATTAAGGATGAGCAAGCTTCACTCTGGAGGAGTCATAAGCCTCGCAGGTTGTCATTATGCAGGGTTTCAGAACATTTTGGGGTCCAGGTAATCATGTCATTGCTAGATTTGTACAGTCCACAATTTTCTCAAAAGAGAATGCTTGTCTCCTCATTTGCTTCAACTATTTTCAAATAGGCATATCCTCAGTGCTAATCAAGATACATTTCCGATTTTAGAAGTTCCTATTTGGATTTGAACCTGGATCCTACTGTCCAAGTTTCACCTACACTTAACATTTGTCTTTCTAGGAGAGAAAATGCTATCTGATTTCATGACTTAACTATATGCTCTTTGGAAACAGCTACCTTTCCTCATCTACATCTTTCTGCTTGCAGTGCCTACCAAGTCCTTTGCACATAGCTGAATTATTAGTATCCAGATGATTTTATTATGTCAAGTTGGAAATTACTTGACTTTAGCTTCAATTTCTGCTTGTTTTTAAATATATGTGTTTGTGTTTTAATAGCAAACTAGCATGTCTGTGTGTGTGTGTGTGTGTGTATATACATATGTGTGTACTCGATAAACAGATGAAGAGCGTGTCATATATCTTCAATTTGATCCTATAGATTCACTTTCTACCCATCTCCAAAATGTTCTCCACCTGGTAACTGCCTGTTTGGGTTATATTACCAGGTTCCTCCTACGCCCCTCTGGCTTCTCTGTGGGTTTGGCTAATGGGGCACATGAGCAGGAGATAGGAGAAAGGTTCCAGCACCCACATGTGGAAAACTGAGGTAAAAATTGTGTATGTGAGGGAGGAGAGTACGTCCTATGGGTGCTATGAGGAAGAAGAAAACCCTTTGCAGATATTCTCTAAAATGCCCTACTTCACTAGGTATTACTGCAATACGTTGTGAAAATTTCAAAGCTAGTAACAGAGAGACTGTCTGCCTGAAGCCTGCATCAGGATACATGTAAGATAGACCAGTCAAGCAAGGGAAAAGTGACAATTTTCCATCTATTCTGGGTATCCCACCGTGATGAGCTTAAGTTCCAGGAAGGAAACTGAAGGAGAGTCTTTTACCAAGTTTTGCTGGAGGGGTTTAATAAACTTGTTAAAGAAGCACTATCCAACATTAAATATACTATCCAAAGACTTTCTCAAAACTAATCTATGTGTCATAATTGCATACTGTGGAAACATTTATGTTCATTGTCAATCAATTAAAAAATTTATTTCTTAGGTTACCTTTAGAGATCTCAAAATAAAAAGATTCTTGCGAACCCAACAGAGTATGTATAGCAACATGGAACAATAACATTAAGAAAACAACTCAGAAAAAAAGCTGCATGAAAACTAACCTAAATTAATTCAAGTATTCTCTAAGACATATAAAAATATGGGAGAGGAGCAGGGGTAATCAGAAACAGAAGTTTTGTGATGATGGTAACAAGGAGCATAGGCGAAGGTCTTATGACTTGGTGGAGGACCCTTAATCCCTGAGATCCATGAGTCTGGATTAGGGGCAAAAGACTGGCCTAGAGATGCCCTGTATCATTTCTTGCTGTGGAAAACCAGAGAAAATCTGGATACCAGATACAAGTATCTGGAGAACCACCTCATCAGGAAAAAGACACACACACACGGGAGGAAACAGCCATAGACAATTGTAACTGGGCAATCCCCATGGCTCTCATTTTAGACAGGACCAATTATGACAATCTAGTTTACTCTCTAATAGCAGTGATGAATGCCAACTTGAAATAATTGTTAATGGCTACCTGAAAGAGGAACTTGATACCAGAAAGCCTGTCCAGGCCAGTGGGAAGAGTGTCATTCTGGATTAGGGACACCTGCCAAGAATAAAAAGCAGGTCTTTGGTGGTGTTTTCCCTTGATAAACATGATATAGTATTTCAATATATTAACTGCCAGGGAAAGGGGAAGGATTTCATTTAAATGTGTGGATATGTCATCACTTTGCTCTTGAAATTCATTCAGATAAGGTAGAGTTTTTGATAAACCTCTCCAAGCAGTGGCTCTTCTACTGCAGTCCCTGTCCCACCAGGAGCTCTCTCTGTCCCCACCTAGTAGTCATCTTCGCTCTTACATATCGTTCCTTTCCCAGACTTGTGGTTTTATTTGACACCTAAATGGAATGAAAGAGGTAAAAGGAAGAGAAGGTGACTGCGAGGATGAGAAAGGAAGAAAGAAGGTGTGCAATACACATGTATATGAGATAAATGCTTTCACATAATATCTCATTTCCACTATATTTATGCAGTATTATAGTGTTTTTCAAAAATGACAAAATTAAATATCAGATAACTTATCATTCCCAAGATCAACGGGTTGACAAATGAGAACTCAGGGACCAGAACTCATTTGTTGTGTTATTTTCCCCTATGATTCCACAGCCAACATTTTTTCTCCTTTATTACATTGCCACATTTTTTACATTCAATATGACCTCCTCCTCTTTCTTTTTCACTCCTCATTTCACCCAAGCTCCACTTTTGCAAATTAAGGTGATGTGAGAAAATGTTGGGCAAGCTTCAGATTGGAAGTAAGACTGATACGGTTTGGCCCTGTGCCCCCAGCCAAATCTCATCTTGAATTATACTTCTGTAATTCCCATGTGTTGTGGGAGGGACCCAGTGGGAGATAATTGAATCCTGGGGGCGGTTTCCCACATACTGTTCTCATGGTAGTGAATAAATCTCACAAAATCGGATGGTTTTATAAGTGGTTTCCACCTTTGCTTCTCTCTCATTCTCTCTTGCGTCTGCTATGTAAGAAGTGCCGTTTACCTTCTGCCGTGATTGTGAGGCCTCCCCAGCATGTGGAACTGTGAATCCATTAAACCTATTTTTCTTCCCAGTCTCAGGTATGTCTTTATCAGCAGCATGAAAATAGACTAATACAAAGACTTAGCTTGTAATTCAAGGGTGTACTATCTTAGTCCTTTATCCTTTCACCCTGATGGGAACCATTAATGTTCAGATTCCATACAAGCATGTCTGAAGTATTGCAAAGCAGTGTGAAAAGACATTACGTTGACATCCAACCAGATTCAATAATTAATAAAAATGGGGGCTCTATTAATAAAGGCAGAACATTTAAAATGGGAAAAAGAGTAAGTTCTACCTTCTTCCCTACAGGTCTGGCCAGGCCTGAGAATGATGCTGTGTTAAGAATCTCTCTTTAAGATGAAAACAGACAAATTAGCATCTAGTGAAAAATGACCAGATGAGTTGAGACTTGGAAGCCATGTTATATATGAGAAAGATAATATAATAATAATAATAAACAGCCTGGGGATTTTTAAGCTGTAAGAGAGATGTCATGAACATTAAAAATAAGTATCTTAAAGTATGTAAAAGGGACTAATGTAAGAGAGGGAATCGACTTGTTATGTTAAACCAAAGGGTATACCATGAAATAATGGGGTGAGGACACAAACATATTAAGGTGTCTGAGAAATTTAGGATCCTTCCTTAAGTAGAGAGCTCCCTGTCCCCACAGTCAAGTAGAGACAGAACTAACATTCAACCATTCTATTGCAGAAGGGAATTTAAGCATCAGAAGGTAGTTGCACTAGATAACCTGTAGATGTTTCTTTCAACACTGAGCTTCTCGGGCTCTTTACGGTCCTTACTACCTTTATGATACGTTGTTGCAGGAATTCTTCCCAGCATACGGTTGGAAAAATCACTTATTTATATCCACTGCCAATTACTTAGGAGCATCCTGCACACAGTACTTGCCTAATAATTGTTTTGTTTTTTTTTTTAAGTCAAAATGCTAAAGTTCCCTGCATGAGGTGCAAATGTTCTATATAGAATACAGTACATAAACTTTCAGGGGAAAAAATCACTTAGTTACATGGCAGCAGAATGAGCTCTCCAGTGGGACTCTCTCCAGCTGAGTTGTGACCACCTGCCAGTCATAGGTGATAATGTGCTATTATTCACAAAAAGACCACAAACCTAGTGAGCTTCTCAGCATGCCAAGAACCTGGTAAATTAGTTCTGAATATTGAGGACTTGCATTTCCTTCATTTGCCTATCACTTCAACCTTCTTCTGTCACACTGTAAAACTAGGAGAAAAAATACACTTTCTCCAGTATCTCAGTTCCCACTGGGCTGAGATCAGAGAGAAAAGTGAATAGCAAGGTAAGGGGAAACGATGCTTAAGACAGAAATCTGAATGTAGCAGGAGAAGGAAAAACCAGTTCATCCCAATTTAAACATTTCTTTAACGTATAATTTCCTTCTTTTTACTTGCAGGCAGTTTTCTGAAGGTGCACATTTAGCTTCCAGGGTAAATGTAAAGCTTGAAGCTGCAGTTCTGCACTGAAGCTACTGTTATTATGGCATAAATTAAATAAGGGAAAATGGAGATTGGTTTGTTTTTCTCCTGGAATAAGACCCCAGTGCTCCTCCAAGGTTGTGTAAAAGGCTGAGGAATCTGTAGTACAAATACTTTAATTAGCTGACAGCATGTGGGACGAATTACATTTCATTTGTTTAAGATGCTTGTATAATAAAGGATTTGTTCCATTTTTTACACTGTAATGGATGGAGGAGGGGGATATCTTAGAAATTTGTTCATTTAAAGCAATAATTGCAATATTGTACTGCAAAGTGGAATATGACATGAAGAACGCTGTAGAGAAAGGGTGTAGGAGCCTTCCGATTCTGCAGATTCTCTGTACCTTTGCCCTTCTGCCTGGTTATAAAGCTCACATCTCACCATCTAACAGCTCGAGAACTTCTGGCCCCACCTTTGGCCCTCGCCATCTTTTGCCGGCAAGAATGTAACGGCCTCTTAATTGGTCTCTCCGCCTTAGGTTTTATGTTTCTGCATCCGTCATCCTTCCTTCAGTCTATAGGCAGAGTGTTCCATCAATAATGATAATAAGACTGGGCTCTTCCCTATTTAAAAACTATTCAGTACTACCCTATATGATAAACTCCAGGATCTTTCATGTGGACCTGAAATGCCCCATCTGGATCTCCAGCCTCAGCCCACGTCACTCCTTTTCTTGCACATTAGGCTTCATTGGCACCTAATTACCGGAAATCAGATGAAATTATATTCTTTTTCTCTGACTTTGTCATGTCATCCAACCTCCCTCCATGTGCCCTCCTGCCTCCTGTGTGAACAAGCTGCACTTCAACAATGCCTCCATATGACCCTGTAAGTACTCTACCAAAGTATTTCTACCACGGCATGAAAAGTGTACATTCATGTGTTCATTCCCCATTAGATGCTGAGTTCCTTGAGGACAGCTTTCAATATATGATCATCCTCGTGTTCCTAGTTGGTAGTACAGAACAGGTGTTTATTAAATGCTTATTCAATGAGTACATGAAAATATATTCTTCCTATTACTTCAACAGGATTACAGTAAAAGTAATGTTTTACCAAATATTCAAGTGAGGCAGGTGTCAACAAGTCACATACTAAAATGTGGCAAACGTTTGCAAGATAAAATGCCACTAAGAATTAAATTGCTGAGTAGGAATTATCCAATATAATCACATGTGCTTAACATTTCACTTAATTGTAGCTATCATCCAAAATGCTTCTTTGCCCTACCTAGATGCTGGTTTAGAGAAACTGACCATTTATCTATGAATATTCGAGGAGGAGGAAGGTGCCTTGCGCTACCACATCTGACTCCAACTCCTAGCCTCACAAACACCATCAGGCATAGACACAGCCTGGAGATCGTGTCAAAACGGAGATTCTGAGTCCGTAGTTCTGGTGCATTATCTGGGACTTTGTGAATCGAGCAAACTCCCTGGTAATGATGATGTTGATGCTGCTGGTCCTCGGATCTTACTTGCAGTGGCAAGGATTGCAAGCACTTTAACTCCATGCGGTGTGAGGTGGCTTTCGGGGAACTGAACACCAAAGTATCTATTGCTGTGCATATAACTCTACTGAAAGTTTCTTTCAGCCTATGTGAGCATCTAAGTAGATTTAAGTTAATTTGTGAACTCATTCTTTGATGATCAAGTATTTTTTAATGATTAAACTAAATTCTAAATATTTCAGGCAGAGTTTTTTTTCCTCATAACAATTTTGGAAATTTTCATCTTGTTATTTTTATTATGTTACATTATTTTGTATCATCATTTTTTGGCACCAAGCCAGGCTTCCTGACCTGAGAGCCACAGAAGCCGCCTCTCTAGACTTCAAAGTCATACAGACCAACCGCCAAAAACCAGTCCTGGCAACGTGGTGAGAAAAGTCACATTCAATACAGAAACATAAGAGGAAGTGACCAAAAAATAATAATATGCAAGACAATTAAAAAATTCAAGAAGATTTCTAAAAAACTTTGAAAAACCTAAACCAGATATAGATCAATCAAAAGAAAAAAAATTATTGAAAAAGTCTAAGAAGCAAGTCAAATCGAAATGTTGTTTAGAAGGTCGGTGCTTTAAGAGAAAAAAATACTCAAAATTAAATATGTGAGGACAGAGTCCCCCCAAAAATAAAAAAAAATTGAGTGAGCTAACCTTCAACTTTCTGGTTTTAACTTTTATTTTATGTTCAGGGGTACATGTGCATGTTTGTTACACAGGTAAACTTGTGTTATAGGGGTTTGTTGTACAGATTATTTCATCATCCAGGTATTAAACCATTAGTTATTTTTCTGATCTTCTCCCTCCTCCCACCTTCCACTCTCCAGTAGGGCCAATTTCTGTATTTCCCCTCTCTGTGTCCATGTGTTCTCATCATTTAGCTTCCACTTGTGAGAACATGCAGTATTTGGTTTTCTGTTCCTGCAATAGTTCACTTATGATAATGGCCTCCAGCTCCACACACATTCCTGAAAAGGAAATGATCTCATTCTTTTTTATGGCTGCATAATATTCCCTGGTGTATATGTACCACATTTTCTTTATCCAGTCTACCATTGATGGGCATTTAGGTTGATTCTATGTCTTCGCTATTATGAATAGTGCTGTAATGAACATACACGTGCCTGTGTCTTTATAATAGAACAATTTATATTCTGTTGGGTATACACTCAGTAATGGGATTGCTGGGTCAAATGGCAGTTCTGTTTTTAGGTCTTTGAGGAAAGGCCATCCTGTTTTCCACAATGGCTGAACTCATTTACACTCCCACAAACAGTGTATAAGAATTCCTTTTTCTCCACCGCCTCGCCAACACTTTTTTTCTTTTCTTTTTTTTTTTTTTTGACTGTTTAACAGCCATTTGATTAGGGTGAGATGGTATCTCATTGCAGTTGTGATTTGCATTTCTCTAATGAACAGTGATGTTAAGTTTTTTCATGATTGTTGGCTGCATAAATCTTTTTTTTTTTTTGAAAAGTGTTTATCTCCTTTGCCCACTTTTTTGGTAACCCTCAACTCTCATAGATTTTAGAAACATAGAAAATATTCCCGCACAATAGAAAAATAATCACAGTGGCTGCACATGTTGCATGACTACCATCAGGCACAGAAGCTTTTTAAAGTACATTATGTACCTTATCTTACTTAGTTCTCTTGACAACCTCATGGGGTAGGTACTATTACTAAGGCCAGGTGACTAGAAAGAAAAAAAATTAAAATGCTATTCAAGTTCTTAAAACCCCAAAGGAGTAAGAATCACGTTTTTCTTTAAATGGTCCTTTCTGGAATTCCGTAATGAAAATAAGAATCATTCATTTTAATAACATTTATTGAGCCAATAACCAGAAAGCACATTAATAAGGATATTACATGTATTATTTAATTTTCATAGCAAACCTATGAGTTACAAATTACTATTATTTTTATTTTACTGATGAGGGAACTCAGGTTTAGAGAGGTTGAGTACCTGTCCACTCAAACAGTAAGACACAGAACCAAGACTCAACATCCTCCTTATGTCAGTTGGGTTGTTTACAGTTTTATAATATATTTTTAAAGGCTATATTCTTTAAAAAATAGTGTACATCCTTTAAAAATTCGTGCATATCCTGGTGTGCAAAAGTTTCCTTAGGTAAACAGCGATAAGAGGTACTGACAGATCACAGGAAATACCCATGTTCAACTTCACTATGAAATGCCAATCTGCATTCCACAGAAGTGTTACAATTTACACCCTCATCAAAAGCAAACGCGAGTTTCTGTGACTCCACATTCTTGCCAGCACCGCATACATTCTAATAGTTTAATTTTCTCTAATTTTGTAGTTTTAATTTTCTTTCCCCTGGTTAATGAGATTTAATATCTTTCAAATATTAATAGAACATTTTTGTTTTGTCATCTTTGAAGTTTGTGCTCATTGATTTTTCTTTTTCATTTTTCTATTGGGCTTTTTTTTTTTTGAGTGACAGAAGTATCTAGATATACTACACACTAATCCTTTGTTGTTTACATGTATTGCAAATATCTTCTCCAAGTTTGTAGCATTTTTTATTCACTCTGTTTATGGTATCTTTTAGGAAAGAGAAATCATTGGCTATTTTCCTTTATGCTTTGTGCTTTTTGTATCTATTTAAAGAAATATTTCTCTACTAAAAGGTCCATCAGTCGCAAGGTTTTCTTCTAAACATATTATAATTTTCCCTTTTATCTTCCTGAATTTGGTTTGCATGTGGATGTGAAGTAGAGATCTGTGATATATATTTTCAGAGCCCCATCCATGCTCCTTAGGCCCTCCCAAATCTCTCCCAGAGCTCACCCAGGGCTTTAGGGAAGAAGAGTTCTACATTTGGTTTTCTACCTTAGGCATTCGATTGAGGGTGTTCTCTGGCTACTGAAGCAGGCTTGGCCCATACACAGAACTGTCTAAAAAAGGACCAAAATCCCAAGAGCAACTTCAGCCTAAGAAAAAAAAGTATCCCAACTTCTTTATATGTATAAAGTTCCCCACAATCACAACCTCCTTCACCACAATGATAACCAACTTTTAACATGCATTTCTTCACCCCTGAATGAGACAATTAGAAGGTACTTTCTACAGTGTCTCTGAGATTCACAGTAGACTTGAGCTCTTGTTCCCACAGTGATAGCCAACTTATTAACATACATTTTATTATCTTTCCCTCCTCTAATTTATTTCCTCTCTCACTGACTTGCTTCCTGAGATCACCTCCCAAATAAGTACTTTTATTTGAATCCTTGGTTCAATTTCAGTTATTGCAGTAACCCAAAATGTTCTAGAAAGCAAACCTTCAGGATGAGATACTATAACTAGGTTACTTACCAGTCAGATGGCAAAGGGTTTCCAATGCTATAATAAATGGGATGGTAATGAACACTTTTATTCTTTACTATCACTTTACTGAGAATCTCACCTATGGTGGACTGGGAGGAAGCACCGGTAAAAGAGGAAACACTAACATATACATATTTCCATATATATACACTATGTATACAAAATATATATATGCAGTCTACAGAAGTTCTACAATTCACACACGTGTGTATGTGTATCGTGAGGATAGAAAGGTTGGCTGGGTTTTTTCAACTATATTGGAAGGATGATAAAAAAACAGGCTCATGTCTCCCAAATATTAGCTTAAGGCCTGCTATGAAAGCAGAAGGCCTCTATTGTGTCTTTAAAGAGACTCTTATCTCCAGCAGCCAGAAGGCAGAATATGCTCAAAATCGGGATTAATATTTGATTGTAAGGATGGTAGGAGTTAAGAAAAAGCTGAATTAATAGGCATTGCAAGTCTTCTATGTCAAACATAGAGTCCTGATAAGGCAAGTCTCAGAGGGAGGTATCTGAGCTCTCAGACTGCTGTGAGCACTGTGGGCCAGCAGAAGACGCCTCTTCCTTGCTAGACAAGAGCAGATTCCGTACCTTGAAAACCACAGAAAGCTGATGATTCACAAGATGAGTTTGTTCTCCTCAATGCAAACAATTAAATAAAATTCAGTGATATAGTAAATTAAATGTCTCACCTTGTTGATTATATCTAGGTTCCTGGAGCCAGTTCAGATACACTGCTACACTTGGAAACAATGCTTCCACATCAGTAGCTCGCAAAGTGTGGTCTACAAATCCCCACAGATCTTACAAACTTTTCTGGGAGTCCACGAGGTCAAATGATTTTCAGACTAAGACGCTATTTGCCTATTCTGTCCTTGGGTGACATTTCCACTGAGAGTACCAAAGCAATGGTGTATTCAATTTCTGGTGCCTTAGCAAAAAAGTTAAAGCAATGGCACCACACTGTACTAATATTCTTCATTGCCAATTTTTAAAGTCAGTTTTTCTAGGGCTTTACTTGATGAAGCAGTCAAAATCATTATTAATTTTTAAAATTGATCCTTGGGAACATGTCTTTTTAATATTCAATGTGACAAAATAAGAAGTAGGCATAGAGCTTTGACTGCATACCAAAGTATGAGCACTATATCAAGGGAAAGCACTTCTGAAATTATTTCAAAATTATTTCCATAAAGGGGCTGAATAAGCCCCTTTAATGGAACAACGTTTTGTCTTGAAATAACAACTGACAGGCATAGAGTGGTTATTCAGGCTTGGTTATTTGGCAGTCATTTTCCCAAAAATGAATGAATAAGCCTGTCAAATCAAAGAAAACAACGGATAAATTGTTACCAATGATGAAATTGGAGTCTTCAGGTAAAAATTAGAACCGTGGCAAGTTTCTATGTTACACCTTGAATTTGACCCACTTCCCAGTACTTAAAGACTTTTTAATGAGACTGGTGATTTTATTAAATAATGTGACTTTTAAAATATTGCATAATGGAATACATCAACATTTCGAAGATCTGTATAACTCAGTGAGCTAATATTTTCCAAATGATCAATGTGTGATGTTACAAGACCATGCATAGCTAAAGAATTTATTTAAGGTGCAAGATAGGCCAGTGAATTTTAATCCAGCAGAAGATGAAAAGTTCATGGAAATTATTTCAGATGCCATATCACAGCTGTACTTTAAGAAACTACTACTTGCCAAGCTTTTGTGTAGTACTGAAGAATATTCACAACTATCTGAAAAGGCTATTACAGCATTCTTCCCTTTTCCAACTACATATTTTGTGAAGCTTGATTTTCTACATACATATCAGCCAAAACAGCATTTGAGTACAGACTGAATCCAAAAACAGAAAACTCTATCTTCTGTTGCGTTTCATATCAAAAGACTTGCAAAATGTAAATGAATGCCCCTATTCTCACTTCTATTTTATACTTTAAAAAATTCATAAAAATATATTAGATGTATTAACCTGTAATTTTGTTATTTTAAAATGAATTAACACAAATATATTTTAACATTTCTCAGTTTAATTTCTAATATGATAAAGTTTCTCAGTTTAATTTCTCAGTAAAATTTCTCAGTTTAATTTCTAATATAGTCAGGGGGTGACGAGGGGAGGGAAGACCATCAGGACAAATAGCTAATGCATGTGGGGCTTAAAACCTAGGTGACAGGTTGACAGGTGCAGCAAACCACCATGGCACATGTATACCTATGTAACAAACCTGCACATTCAGCACGTGTATCCCAGAACTTAAAGTAAAATAAATTTTTTAATTTATAAAGATATATTAGAACCTGTAATTGACTTATTTTGTCATTTTAAAATGAATTATGACAAACGTATTTTAATATTTTTGTTTAATTTCCAATGTGGTAAATATTGGTAGGCATAACCCACATAGGCAAAAACTCTTCAGAGTTCTCAGACATTGTGAGAGTGCAAATGGGTCTCAAGACCAAGTAGTTTTGAGAACTATTAGCCTATAGTAAATAAAGTGCAGGTGCTGAAATTTCCTTGTCAGTATACAAAAGAAGGAGTTAGAAAAACTCAGAGAGGAGGTATCCTTACTAAAATGGATTTGTCCTATAAAATCCATTTCAGAAAAATCACCAGTTCACTATGTGTCCTGGAAGGGAGCAGAGGACACTAGAATGTATTAAAGCAATAAAAAAATGCAGAAGTCGGGGAGGCACAGTCTGTCCCCTGCAGGCTTTACTGAATGACAGAAGACACTATTATAAACTAGGCTCCCTAGTGTCAATATGGATAGAATCCCAGAACAGCAAAGTCCAAATTATGATACATAACAGTCAGAGGAAAGGTGGAGACGACTATGCTAATGGACAGCAAGAGAGAATGGCAACCATGGCTCCTAACCCATTGGGATCTTCACTATGGCTAAAATACCATGGTATTCACAGGAGTGAAACCAATGGAAAACAACTGGAATATTACTTGACTTATGTAATTTTTAAAAATGCTTTGA
Organism: Colobus angolensis palliatus; assembly: GCF_000951035.1. Classification (NCBI taxonomy): domain Eukaryota; kingdom Metazoa; phylum Chordata; class Mammalia; order Primates; family Cercopithecidae; genus Colobus; species Colobus angolensis. Next base: position 1,384,105 of record NW_012121598.1, on the reverse strand, counting down.
GATGGAAAGCAGAAGGCTGATGCCAGTTGATTCAACGTAAAAATCACAAGCTCTGTTTCCAGACTTGAGCCAGTTCTCAGACACAGAGTCCATCAATTGAAGCAGAGGTCAGACACTCTTAAGAAAGGACCCTGCATCCCCACAGTAGTAGGTACAAAATATTCCCCCAATCCTTACCCAAAAGGACTTACACGCATTTACACAGGTAACACGGGGGGAAAAAGGGATACACAGATCTTTGGAGAGCTACTGAATACAGGGTTTGAGGTGACAGCAATACCAGGAATCCAAAAATGCCAGCATTCTCTGTAATTAGACAAGGGCCAAATGGAGAATGTGATAAACGGAGTCCTGGACCAAATATATATAAATCTACCACACACTGGTTCGAACTGGTCTGCAGATCACTCTTCGTTCACTTCTCCAGTGCCTGGATGAGATAAATATATTTAGGAGCTAATAGAACCCTCAACTGATTTTCCAACCTATGGAGTAAGAGCCTTTTAACAGAAAAGGCCAAACTGAAGCAATTCAAACTGAATTACCCTACTCAGTTGTAAGCAATATCATAACCCAGCTAGATTTCACAAAATAGTGCAACCCTTGAAGATTCGAAGCAGGTAGGGATGATAGTCTTCAACATATATCCCCATTTAATTCACTAGTATGGCCCTGCAAAAAACAGATGGATATGGCAGATGGTGATAGACTACAGTAAACTTAACAAATGGTAACCCCAATCATAAGTGCTGTGCTAAAGATAGTATCTTTACTAGAGCAGATAAACACAGCCTCTGGTTTCTGGAAGCAGTTAATTTCCTCAATGTGTTCTTTTTAATATCCATCAGGACGGAGAATCAAAAAGTTTGCATATACCCTGCAGAGGCCCTGGTTCCCGCAGGTGTAACATTTCTATCAGAGTTATAGTGAGTATTCAAATAAACTTAAAACTATGCCTGCCATCTGATCGTTGGGGACTTCTTGTGTCATTGAACTAATGGGTAAAAGAAAAAGCAGTTATTATACCGGATATAGTAACCTAGTCAGTAAATACGAAGTAAATATAAGAAGCAAGGATTTCTCCTTTATATTAGACACAAAGAGAAATATGTCAAAAACTCTGAGGATTCTCTGGTGTGTCTTCTGGTTCTTACCTGCCTGGTGATAGTAGTAAATGAGAAACTGTAGAAAATGAGACTGACAAGGGCGAGGTAACTAAAGGTCAGACCTTGAAGGGATGAAGACCTGACAACCAATGTGCAAAAGCGGAAATATTAGATGAGAGTAAGGGAGAGGAGATAATGAATATTAATTTCATTCTCACAATTGACTCCATGAAAGTAACCATATCGTGTCTCACTGCATTCCTTGGGACTTTTTTCTAAGATTGTAAAAAATCAACACCAAGAAGAATCAAAGATAGAACATAGTGGATTTCAAGTGAGGCACAAAGGGAACTGAGTATTAAAATGATGCACTGCAGTGCTATAGGAGCCCTGCTCATACCCATTTTTCCTACCCAAAAGGTCCCATGCAGCTATATTGAACAATTTCTGTATACACCAACAATGGCATACCTCAAGTGTCTGCATCTCTATGTCTGAGATTTTTCTCTGACCGTGGAAACATATTCAGCCTGTGCATGCAAGCAGGACAGAAATTTCAGAGAGGTCGTGAATGACCTGATGTAGTTCTAAAGATGATCACAAATTCTTTAATACTCCTGTCATCAAGAGGTAGAGTCTATTCCCTTGCTCCTTGTATCTGAACTGGCTTTGATGACGTATTTGAAGTGGAGGTGACAATGCATGACTTCTGAGGCTAGGTTAGCAGTGCCTAGGCAGAGTCCACCTTTTTGCTCGAGATTAGACTTCCAGGATAGGAGGACGCTCAAGTCATATGGAAAGATGACAAATGGATGTTCTGGTTGCCATTTTCCACTGACCCCAACCTCTGGTTCACCCTCAATCAAGTGGCAAATATGATGAAAGAAGCCTCCAGGTGATTCTGACTCCTTTTTCTCAAGTCACCCTCAGTCATTTGAGTCCCCTTAGTTAAGTCTCCAAGCACTGTGAAGCAGAGACAAGCTATCCCCACTATGCCCTGTCCAAATTCCTGCTGATAGAGCCCATGAGTCTAATAAAGTGAGCTTTTTATTTAATGCTACTAAATCTTAGGGTAGTTTGTTTCAAGCCACCAATAACCAGAGTCTACCCCTAGGAATAACATTTAACTCAGGAAGGATAGGAGTTGGTCATTTAATATCTCAGCTTCTTTATCCTTTACATTTTGACATGTGTTCTATAAAATGTCTCTGGGGCCTATCAGAAGGATTCAGTCCCCATTGCTTATAGAAGCAAATGACTCATAAACACACCCTTCATTTGCTTTCCTCTGTTCCCTGTCCTACTTTCCCAATCTCTGAGTCTGCTTCCTCAGATTCATCTCTCAGATAAATAACTGGCACCCAAATCCTTGTCTCCAGGTCTGCTTTTGCATAAACCAAAACTAAGAGTGGATCCAATTTTTTCTTGTTGTTTTCCGGCTGTGCTTCTAAATGGACAATAAATGTACCCTGTGCCATTTGTTAAAAACTCATCATCTCCCTTCTGACCAGTAGTATCACTTCTGTTCCCAAATCAACCACCTCTCTATAATTAAGTCTCCTTCTGTGATATCTATTTTATTCCACTGATCTATCTGTCACTGCACCAATATTAAACTTCCCTATCTGTTAGGGTCAGTCTTCTCATCTCTCCTCTTATTCAAGAGAATAAGCAAATATTCATATTTACATATAAATTTTACAATAAGTTAGTCAAGTTATACAAAAATACATATTGGGGTATCTATTGGGATGGTATTGGGAGGGAGTTTTTTAAAAATGTTAAAACCATCACATTGTGCTTTGCCAATCCATGGACATAATATACCTCATATTCAGATTTTCTAAAATGTCAAGAAAGATTTACAGTTTTTTTCATAAAATCTTAGAAGTTATTTTTAGGTTTATACTGAGTACATTGAATGAGTTGGTGCATCTTTCAAATGATGTATTTTAAAGATTCTTATTTTCTATTTTTGTTTTTGATATAGAAATATAACTTATTTTTGCATAACAAACATTTGAAAACAATCTTGCTTTCTTCTCTCATTGGTAGCTTCTTTCAGACTTTCTAAGTACAGAATCATATCATTTGTGTGTTAATCAAGATCTCAGCAGGAAATAAATGGCACCCTAAGACAGGGTAATTGAGGAGAACTTTTTAAAAACTTTACAAAGTGGGGCAAGGCTTAAGAAAATCAAAAATTCATAATGCAAAAAGCAGAGTTAGTAACCTAGGGACCTGGGTAGGTGGTTGATTTGGGAATAGAAATTGTACCACTGGTCACCAGACCCGAAGGGGCAAAGAAGGGGACTAGTTACCTAAATTTCAGAAAACTACTATGGGGAGGGCCACCTGGCAGGATTCATGGCCTTTGTTAGAGGGACAAGGGGAGGAAACCAGGAAAACACATACCCCTACCTTCTCTCCCCACTAACCTTCTAATATCATACTGGCATGTCATTTTGGCTAAATTCAAATAAATGTCAGTAAATAAACACATTGATACAATTCATTCAGACCAGTCTTCTGAAGCACAGAGTAAAACAGAATGGGTGGAATGAGGATGCAAAGGGGAAAATGGAAGGTAATCAGCACAATTTGCAAAGATTGACAATTTTATTTCTCCTCTCCCAGTCCTTGTCCTTCAGATGCAAATTGTTAGTTAATATGCCTATTATGATTTTTAGCTTTATTGAGGAATAATTAACCAATACAAATTGTGTATACACATAGTATGCAACATGATGATTTAATATATACATACACACTGTGAAATAATTATTCCAATCATTAACACATCTGTCACCACCCTTAGTTATCATCGTGCATGTCTGTGTATGTGTTGAGGGGGTGGTAAAGACACTTAAGATCTAGTGTCTTGGCAAATTTCAAATATATGTACAGCATTATTCACTACAGTCACCATGCTGTACATGAGATCTCCAGAACTCATTCATTATATAACTGAAAATTTATACCCTTTGAGCAATATCTCCCATACTCTCCCACCCCTACTTCCTGGCAGCTATCATTCTATTCTGTTTCTATGCGCTTTTTTTAGATTCCACATATGAATGACATCATACACTATTTGCCTTTCTGTGTCTGGCTTGTTTCACCTAGCCTAATATCCTTCAGGTCCATTCATGTTGTTGCAAATGGCAAGATTTACTTCTTTTTAGGGCTGAATAATATTTGTATGTTTGTGTGTGTATCACACTTTCTCTATCCATTCATCCACCTATGGACACTTAGGTTATTTCCATTTCTTGGCTATTGTGAATAGTGTTATAATGAAAATAGAGGAACAGGATATCTCTGAGATGCTGATTTCATTTCCATCATATAAATACTCAGAAGTAAGGTTGCTGGATTGTATAGTAGTTTCATTTATTTTTAGGAGCCACCATACTGTTTTCCATAATGGCTAATACAGTGCATGATAGTATACTGTACAGGCTTCTCCTCTTCTCCTCACCTTTGCCAATACTTGTTATCTCTCATCTTCTTGATAATAGCCATCCTAACAAGTGTGAGGCAGTATTTCGTTGTGGTTTTGATTTTCATATTCCTGATAATTAGAGATGCTGAGCACCTTTTTATATACCTGTTGGCCATTGGTATGTCTTTGCAAGAATATCTATTCATGTCCTTTGCCCATTCTTTAATTAAGTTATTTCTTTGTTTACTATTGAGTTTATGAGGTGCCCAAGTTTTGATGGGAGAAATGATGCCACCAGAATGTATATTATATGCATATATATGTGTGTGTGTATAAATACACATTTCTGTACATATATATTTAATAAAAACTTCCCAAATGTAATATATTTAAATCAACTGAATCTGACATCATGTATCCTTAGATACTAAAAGAAAACTATAGACCCCTTAGAAATCTCAGAAGTATTTCTAGGGAAGTTAACCCATAAAGTTAAGAACTGGTCAATTTAATATTAAAATTTGGAAACAGACTAATACAATTCAGCACACAATAATCTATCCCTGAAAGATTCAAAGATCGTAGGTGGCAGTCATTTGGCAGTGTAAAAATTAAATCATGCCACTAACAATTGAGTTTCCATTTTTAGGAAACTTTGAGACCGCATAAAAAATGTACAAGTTATACAAGTTTTCTGTTAATTTTAGACCCTTGCGACAATATCATAGGAAGGTTTGGAATATTCCAGGGCTGTTAGGTAGTAAAATAGTTGATCTCCCTCCAAAATACCTAAAAGCTTAAGACTAATCATAGAGGAAGTGTCACAGGTGGTCTACCAGGATCAAAATGATTCTATGTCTTTATCAATGACTTGGTAAAGACTTTGAAAAATATATTCATCAAATTGCTAATGTTCTTAAATTAAGAATTACTCAGGTTTAAAAAGACTTAATACACTTTAATCTTGAAAAAATTGGGGAGAATATTTTTGAAAAAGCTGATGTTTAATAGTTACAAACATAATATTGTCCACTTATATATATACACACATATATATACATATACAGACATACACACACATTCATGTATGTACATATATACACATAGATATAACACATGAGGAAAATGATGAGGCACAAGAATAAAAGGAAATTTCCAGGGGCTCAACTTATTTTTCTCCTATAATGCACAGTGGGGGTATAGTTGAGTATGTATTTTTATAAAGCACATGGAGAATCAGGATTAAGAAAAAAAGACATTGTTTATTAGAGAAAAGGCAACTGGAAAGATCATCAGGAAATTTTATGGAAAACTCTCCGATAGAAATAAGCGGAGTTTCCAGAAAGTACTACAGTAAGTCAGCTCAGAGAAATGGACAGACTTGTGGACTCTAAAGTTCATCTATCTTAATTCAAATCACATTTCCACTAGCACTGCCATCTCACCTCAGAAAGACTACTTATTTTCTTGAAGTTTCAGTTTCCTTATCTGTAAAGTGGTGATAACAAATTTAGCTATATTGCAACACTGTTATAAGGGAATGAATGGTATAAAAACTGTTAAGAGCTTACAACATTACCTGGCATCTAGAAAGAGCTATGCTAGAGGAAATCCTCCTAAGAGAGAAAGGCTATGAAGCTAGACTCTTACCAGAAACTGAAAGATAGGCAGGTGAGAAATCTTAATCCCATGGGATTAGAGACAGAGAACCATAAATCTGTGGCTCCAGGGAACATTCTAACTATGCTCCTATGATACATATTGTACCTAACAAGCAGTGGATTAAGGGGCTTCAATTAGGAAGATATGGCCAATTCACAGGAGGCACTAATGTATCTCTACATGTCTTTGTAAGGAACTTTTTGATAAATTGCTTAGGATGAGGAGCAGAGGTAAATACTTCACTGCCCCCCAACCTCAAACAAAGGGTAGGCCCAAGGAACCACAGATGATAGATGACCAGTAACTTGCCATCAAGAGGATGGGACTGGAAGGTCCACCTATCCATGAAGTGGCTATTTCACTGCATGGGCTGTGCCTATTTGGAGCAGAATTGCTGAAGATAAGACTGAGATCAACCAGAAGCACCATCCTTTTCCTCTGTTTCCTCATCAGTGCATGGCCTTTTCACTTAATAAATGCTGTTCGAACTTGTAAAGAAGATTTGCTTGATAAAATTCCAAATTACTATATTATTTTTTAGGATACTCTTATGCCTTAGTCTGGCCCTGACCACTTAATACACTTTCCTGGGACTGAATGTTACCCTGTCATATTACCTAGGTTCTTCTGTTAGTTCTAGGCTTGTTCATCATTTATGAACTGAAGGACATTCCTGGAGAAGAAAGGTAGGAAAAGAAACACAAAGAAAACAAATCAGAATAATTAAAAGTTGCCTCCCTTAAAAGAAATGTAGTAAGAGAAGAGAGAGAAAGAAATAATTCAAGTATTTAGGAACACAGTTTTCATGTGCAGGCTCTTTACTTTCTTATCAATAGAATCTTATCGTCCTTTTGCTCCCTAAAAGTCAAGATCCAGAGTCTGGAAGGGGTCTTGAAAGTTCAATTTTTACCTTCAATGCTGTAAGTCAGAATAGCATCTGGCTAGAAAAAAAAGTAACAGTCTTCCAGCCACGATTCAGACTCCAGGAATAGGGTGATATCCTTCGGGAGCATGTAGCTGCTTCACCAAGAGGACATCATGACGAGTTTGGGAGGCTCTTGGGGTTGCTTTGGAACAGAATTTCAATCATTCTTTGCATTTGAGCTTTATTTATATTCCCTAACATTAGCCACTCTCCTGTCCTTGGTACTTTTTCATTAGTGGGAATAAAATCTATGTCTGGGCTTATCATGAGTAGAGTAAAGACTTGGTTGTTACTGAACCAAAGCTTAAAACAAACTTCCCTGTGGCTACTCATTAAGCCTTTTTAATAGTGTTACTTCAAGGTACTAAGTCTACTATTACTAGAAAATTTTAAATCCACACAAAGCTCCTTAACTTCAGCTTTCTTGTTTATAAAATTGAAATTAAGGAATACAAAATAGATTTGTAAACTCCATTTTGCAAAATACCAATGTTCCTTTTTAGGTGCTTCAAGTACAACAGCACACAGAGAGTCCCCCAGAACAGCTCCCCCAAAAGCAGCTCTGCCTGTATCGATTTTAAGATGGCATTTAATAATATGATTCCACCGCTTAAAAATAAAGTTTGAAAATCCCTAAAGTTCCTTCCAGTTTAGGTATTCTCTTATTCTATTAATTAATTGGGGACTCTCTAACCAGAGAACAGAAGGCTAAGATGTGACTTGATTCATGTATTCAGTAGTTCCCCCCATTTATGAAAGAGAAGCTTATTGGCTTTTTCTAGTGCACAAGGGGGCCAACATGAAAGAAACAGGCTTAGATTAAAAGAGGTACATTTCCATTTGAGTTTAAGGCAAAGACATGACCATCATGATGGTGAACAAGGAAAATGGAGCAGGTATCATTAGCCTGGAAGAATCAGAAAACTTTTATTTTGAGAAGTGCATCCTGGCCACATGATGAGAGAGGTCAATAACTTTTAAGAAACTGATGAAGGATAGAAATCGTTCATATTTGATTCAAGGATCAATCTAAAATCTAACTGCAGAGGCAGTTCACTGCAGTCTGATCTTTCTGTGGAGTTTATTAATGTTGTCTGGATGCAAATAACATGGGCACGCTTGATTCATATGCAAAACAGATACATAGGTAGTGGTTCTCAACCTTGGCTGCAAATCAAAATTACCTAGAGAGCTTTGAAAAATACTTATGCCTGGGACCCACCCTAGACCATTCAAATAAGAATCTGTATAGGGAGTAACTCTTTGTGGGGGCTACAAATCACAAAAGCATAGGTTTTCATAACCAAGGAAAGAAGTTGCAGTCCAGGCTGGCTTTAGTATTTTGTATGAAAGACCAAGAAACCAGCTGGGAGACAAGTTGCAGAGAATGGTGCTGAAAGTTGTGGGAAGGAGTGTCTGTGTATTGGGAGAAACAAAAATGAAACCAGTGCTGATTTAGTTGATGATCAGGGAAGAGTAGCAGGGAAATTATAAGAAAATATAGGAAAGGACATCAAAAAAGAGAGAAAAGAGTCCTTGGTAAAGTAATAAAAGTATTGTGAAGAAGCTACTTTGTTAGAGGGTGGCAAAGGAGGGGCAGCCAGAACTTAGAGGGGAAAATGGGAGGAAAGTGGAGAGCAGCTTCGCCAGGAAAGAGCCAGGCATGGAATACTGAATGAGAAGACAGGTGAAGCAGAGGAAAAACTGAAAATGAGCCTTGCCTGGCCCAAAGTCAGTGAAGGGAGTGAAAGCTGATATGAAACAGAGTGCTGCCCAGAGATCAGGTTGACCTCATGTACTGGAGGCAAACAGGGTGCCTTGAGATTAAGTTAGTGAGTTGAGAGACTTGTTAAAGAAAAAGGGACAAGGACGTGGATAAAGCTGGAAACCATCGTTCTCAGCAAACTAACACAGGAAGAGAAAACCAAACACCACATGTTCTCACTCATAAGTGGGAATTGAACAATGAGAACACTTGGACACAGGGAGGGGAACATCACACACTGGGGCCTGTTGGTGGGTGGGGGGCAAGGGGAGAGAGAGCATTAGGAGAAATACCTAATGTAGATGATGGGTTGATGGGTGCAGCAAACCACCATGGCACGTGTATACCTAAGTAACAAACCTGCACGTTCTGCACATATATCCCAGAACTTAAAGTATAATTTTAAAAAATTAACATCAAAAAAAAAAAAAAGAAAGGAAAAAGGGACAGAGTAAAATGTCTCCTTAGGAACCGAGAACCTGATGCCAAGGAAATAACTAAGGAATAACACCTATTGAGTCACTTGTGTGAAGAGATCCTAATAAGAAAAGACAGATGGTCTAGAAGTGCCAGCTGCTCTGAACTCATCACGAGAGGAAAAAGGTGGGTGATTTTAAAGACTCCTTAAAGTCTAACCCCAAGGAAGGAGCAACATTCTCAAGCTTCTAATTTTGTTGAGAGATAAATGTGTCCTTGGCAGTTCCTCAAGGAGTTCAAGCTTCTCCTATAACTGCTCTTTGTGAATATGGAAAAATTGATTCATTGGCTCTATTTTCTAGGGAAGATGCTTACCCCATGGTAGCTGAAACTGCTTTTTAATAAAGGGCTTTCATCATTCTTCCTGGAATTTTCTTACAAAACTGGAAATTTGTAGGTAGCTTAATGTGGTATGAAATTATACTAAAGTGGGAATAAATGGACATATTTAGCCCTGAATTGCCTTCTTCAAAGGGAATTTCCTGAGCCTTTCCTTTAGACACTAGGACATGGAAACAGCGTGGCTTGGATTCAGTCTTGTCTCCTCTGGCCTTGGCTACCTCCTTTTCCTTCCATTTGCCTTGACAGGTACTTCCATCCATTTGCCCTGAAAGGTACCTCCTGTCACTAACGTGTCAGAGATCAGTGGTTCTTCACTAGTTATATCTATCTGTCTCTTAGCATGCTACTATGGACGGATCTCCAGGAAGCAGATTTCTTATCCTGATCTCAAATAGATGAATTTCAGAGCATCCTATAAATCATAGTAGATGTGTACATTAACACAAGCCCGTGCATATGCACCTTCTGGGAAAAGGATCCACAGCTTTCAAGACTCCAGTAAAAACTTTCGTGGCTATTGTTTCAAGTGAGTAACAATATCCACAGTCGGCCTGAGAGTCATTCTAGATTCTATTTCATGAAAATTAATGAGGTTGAGCCCCCTATTAGAAAATAAAACAAAAAGAAACTGAAAGAAGAATGGGACCCATTGACTCTTTATGTGTCTAAGAAAAAAGACTCCAAGTTTCTGATAGACATGATACAGGCTTCTTTATAACTTTTCTATACAGGCCTTCCTGAGCTTTTTCTTTCAAAGAATAAGTTCTCGCTGGCCTGGTCACAAGACATTGTCAAAAACATATTTATTTTCTCTTGAAACTTCAGCATGAAATACAGTTTGTCTCCTCTATTCAGGGGTTCTGATACTAAAGACAGGGACTGACAGACAAAATTCAAGTATAATAGGTGAAGAAGAGTAAGTCGAACAGTTAAAAAACAAAACTTAAAAGCAATAATTATCACTTAGAACAATGTTCTTCATCTTAATGTTTTGGGGCTATTGTTAGGTAATGTTAAGTATAACTTTGTTTCTTATAATAAACGTTTAGATTTGAAATCTAGGTTCTTTTCCTCACAGCATTTTGTCCTCACTTTTCTATGACAGGACAGAGGGAGCTGCGGGAGCAGTGCTAGAAGTGAATGGGGTAGAGCCACCCATCAGTGTGTTAAGAAAGCTTTAAAACAGCACAAGCAAATTCAAATACTTAGGACAGCTCAAATGCTAGGTTACCTATTTTGACTCCTGTCTGAGTCATTACTGTGGTCCAGCAGAGTTTTCTTAAGGGTCTGAGATTCCCAAAGTAAGCCAAGTGGAATAGCCATGTTATGGGAATACAGAAAAGAGACTCCTATCCCTAACTCTAAGAATATTCTGCATTAACTAATTTCTGCAGATTTACCCTGAGTTCAATTTACTCATACCAGTAACCATGTGGAAGGTATTCTGGGTAGGTCCTATAACATGAGATCCAGTCCATGCTTATTACCTTGATGGAAACTAGACACTAAATGTGATCCAACAGTATCTCTGCAGTGCTTTCCTTATCTTCTTGGTGACAGATGGTATGATAAAACTTCGTATTCTTAGAACAAACCGTGCTTGGTCACTATGAATATAGTTGTCCCCCAGTATCTCCAAGAAATTGGGTCCAGAACTCCACAGGGATACCAAAATCCGAAGATGCTCAAGCCCCTCATGTAAAATGGGGTATTTGCATATAGCCTACACACATCCTCCCATATACGTTAAACAATCTCTACATTATTTATAATACCTAATACAATGTGTTATGTAAATAATGGTTACACTGTATGGTTTTTATCAGCATTATTGTTTTATTGCTATTTTTATTGGGATTTTTTTGGGAATATTTTTGATCCATGGTTGGTTGAATCCACAGATGTAGAGCCCACAGAGACAGGGCTGACTGTACATTGGGCTGGCAAACATACTTAATCTTAGCCTGCTGACTGGGTTGCTAATAATGTAAAGCCTCCTCATTTACTTTTGGTCTATCTCAGTTTACCAACTTTTAGCTTTTCCAAAGGGAGGAATTTAAAAGCAACATTTTTAAATGTTTTAAATTGTAATCTAGATGTGATATTTAGCATCTTCCTGATTTGGGGGTAAGAATCCAGGCTTACTCTAAACCTGAGAGTGTCTCACATGAGCATTATTTTCCCTTTCTCCGTCCCCAGTGCTAACTTCCCTTCTGTAATTTTCCATCTTTCTCCCTCAGGCCTCAACCTTTCTTAAGATTCTCTCTTCAGGATAAGAAACCTGTATCTTCAGTCTCTCCCTGAGTGCTAATAATTATGCTTTAGGCCACAGACAATGAAGTTCATGTCTCTGTTTCTGCTTGTACTGCTGTGGTGGAAGTTTAAGGGTGGTCCCAGGAGGTGTTTCAACTCCATTTGTACATCTCAGTTATGGCTTCAGTAATTCCTGCCTAATGTTTTAAAGGCAAATATGTTACTTCTTTAATTTTGTCGATGATGCAATCTAGACTCAAATGTATAGTCTTCTTACAAATAACTTTGGTTCTTCACTCTCAGGATGAAAGGCTCACTTTGGGGACTGATGATTGCTATAAAAGTCATGCATTCACAGACATATCTTTACCTGAGCCTTCTGTAATAAATAGGATGGCTCATGTAGGCTCTGACACCAAAGTGTACTTTTCCACAGCAGTGTGTAGGTAGTCTAGGAGAATATTTTCCCCTGCCAAAAGCAAGGGTAAGGCAGAGAACGGAAGAAGTAATTATGTCCTCACAACAATGAGCACCAGATAAATGAATAAATCTCTCATGGGCTTCCTCCTATCTGGCCAGCTTTCCTGTAGTCTTACCTTCTCATCTCTCCAGACTCTTCTGTTTCAGAAGCCGTATTCTCCCCTCATCTGTTCTGTCTTTCCAAGTTGTGATTTATAATGTATGCCAAAGGCTTGGAATCAAGCCAGAGGATGACTAATGAAAACACAAGAGCTGAAGTCAACCTTTCAAGGAGTTGGAAATGGCCTTTTTTGGCTCTTTTAAAAGGCTTTTTTAAAACTTTGCCTTGTGCATTTTTAACAAGAATTCAAATTTGGATCAAAATTCCATTCCACAAGCCTCTCAATGGGCAGTGTTTTAATATGACATTTGTGTGCCTGTTTTTCTGTATAACTTGTACCAAAATTGATCAAAACTGGTGCTTATTACACAAGGTGCAATCTTGCACTCATATGTTTTATGCTTACTCAAGAGACACAAGCCATTCAGTAGAATTACATTCATAGTTTACAGATCCCAGAAATATATTTACCTGTCACTGATATTCTTCATATAGACTACTAAAAGAGAAAATAGATAAGGGACTTGAAGTTTATTCTTCTGCTTCTGTGGATTTTGCAGATGTCCACAGCTCTCTACCTGTTGCCCATCCTAAAATAGCAGTCAATGAGTACTCAGTGTTCTCTCATAAGAATCTGAGTGACACTGTGCACAGAGAGTAGAAAAGGTCTACATTGCCTTATCTTCCCTCTCAATCAAGGCACAAATTCCCAAGATGTTCAACAATGTACTGTTAAATGGTTTTCCAGTGGTGGATCCCCTTGTGAGTAATTAACAATGGTACTAGAATTTTATTTTTACTCATAAGGTATTATATAGAAACTGGCTTCCCCTTCATCTGAATGAACTCAATCTAGAAATGCATGTACTAATCTTTCTTCCCCCACACCCCTCCTCAAAAAAATACTTAGGTAATTTGTGAGGTGTGTCGGTCACTGGTTGGATCTGCCTAAGCCCAGTCAATGAAGTAGTCTTTCACCATGGAAATGATTTGGATTCTAGACTATCTCTAAGACATAAAAACAACAGCTTCTATGTAGAGATGCCAATTTGAGCTTGTCATTATCTGCCAATGTTGTCCGATGACTGTACTCCTCTGTTCTAATATCTGTTCCTACCCCAAATATCAAAAATTAAACATTCTTCTCATGCCCTCAGAATTGTGTGTTTTGTGCAGAATCAACTGCTTCCCCCAGATTGTTCAGAGCACTGCAATCCTCAGTATAGAACACTGCTTGAGATAAATCGTTCTGGTCTCAGTAGGGCCCTCTATATGTACTAGAAGAAAAGCAGACTCTACCTAACTGGATAGTGAACTTTTTCCCTCTGACTATCTTATGCAATTGGGAGTTTTCCCACTGAACTTTTCTCAGTCCTCTCTCCATCTAGACAAGCAATGACTGAGACTTGGGGCTTGTTACCTGAAGCTTATTCTTTGCTGCGGAACTGTGCCCTCAACTCCACTGAGGGGAATGATTCTCATTCATCAAGTGAATCAAAGATACATTCCATACATAAAGAGTTTTGCTCTTCCACAATCTTGCTGAACAAATTACGGTCCAGGTAAATTACGCTTTGCAAATAATGTGATTCCATAAAGCCTAATTCCATTAGTCACTGGAAGGTTTTCTTGATATGTACTGTTCATACTGAAGAAAACTCTCTTGAACACATAAATGCTGTTTTATCTTTGCCAGCCATGGAGATATTATAACTGTTCCTTAATTTTAACACAGGGGCACTGAATGCTCCCTCTATGGTTTGAATACATCCCCCAAAGTTCATGTGTTGGGAACTTAATTGTAACCATATTAAGAGGTAAAGCTTTAAGATGTGATTAGGCCATGAGAGGACTATCCTCATGAAGGGATAAATGCTGTTATTGATGAAGTTGATTAGTTATCACAAAGCTTTTCCTTCCATAAAAGGAGAAGTTCAGCTCAAAATCTCTCTGCCTCACATGTTTACGTGCCCTCTGCCATGAGATAATGCAGAAAGAAGGTCATTACAAGATTTAACCCTTAATCTTAAGCTTCCCAACCTCTAGACACATGAACCAAATAGAATCTATTTTATTAATTACTCATTCTATGGTATTCTGTTATAGCAACAGAAAATGGACTAAGACATCTCCCCACTTTCATTACATGTTTAGATACTATTGATAGACATGTCACTCTGAACCTGTGCTATTTGAACACGAAGGTGTGCTTATGAAGGTTTGCTATTTCAACAAGAGAGATAGTAGTGAATAGAGTTTTGAATTACCCATTGGTTGCATGAAGTTCTGGGAAGAAATTATTTTTCCCTAATAGTACTTGGATATTGCTTTGAAATATGTCAAATGTCAGTTTCTTTCCAAATAAAGTATAAAAGTCTTGGTAATAGAGCAACAACTTACCAACAATCCACTGGAGAAATTTTGATCTTACTGAATAAATATCAGTTTCAAACTTAGAGTAATAAGCTTGAGTTTTCTTAGATATTATCAGTGAAAACTCACTTGAAGAAAAATAACTTTTAAAAAATATTTGATGTTAGGAATTAATGTTTCTTATATCTCATTAAAAGCAAAAAAATTTGAGTAGCTTTTCTTTTGGACAGCCTGAAAATTTGGTTCAAACTGGTTCACACCATACAATTTATTGTACATTATATTTCAAGACATATTGAGTAGATGTGTTTCTAACTTTTACTTTCATTCGATGCTGCATCAAGATTTAGAAGAACTGCTGGCTAACAGCTATTTCCTGTGAACAAAATAATATGCATTGGCTTGTAGAAGCAACCTCTTGCTCATCTAGCAATCTTATCAAACACTTCAGACCTGGCTAAAACTCAGTACTTATCTCTACACACCTTTCCAAGACTTCATTGTGGCTCACATTAGTTCAAACACATAGGAAAAGAAATCACAACTGTTTTCATATGACATGAGTCTTCAGTAATAAACAGAAGTCACTGAAGAGTTCTCCCCCTATAAAGCTTATTGATAGCTAATTTGTACTCTGAATCTCAGTGGTTTTTGTCTCACTATAGACATACCTGAAAGTACAAATGTTGCTTGATCACTTACCTTATCATTGATAAGTGATCTTTTGCTAGTAACTCATCCTGATTTTTCTCTGAGCATAAATGTTTATCACTAACTCACTATTGATCCTACAAAGTTATTAGCAGTAGGGACACCCATCTGTTTTTCCTACGCAGGGTGTATGTAAGGGCCTCTGGTTTCAGATTTTCTACCTCTTAGGACAAAATTTAATAATTTCATGCTAGAAAACATTATTATTTTACCTGGAAAGAGTCAAATGGCCTACCAGAATGTTGTGCCTGAATTGAAAATGGTGTAAAAGCTTCTGAGACTTCATGCAAACTTCTTGACAAATAAGGAGCTGTGGGCAAACTGCCAATCCAACAAAACTCAATTCATATTTTCATTTCTTGCCACCTTTTTGGCTGCTTGAATTAAGTAATTACTCATTCTCTTGCCTCAGAACATAAAAACTGACATAACTTGCATTAAAGGCCTGTTAACTATTTCTTAATGATGTTCTAACTTGTAGGATTTCACTTTCATTATTATGAAAATGTCATAAAATATTCATTTATTTAATTGGCAATAACAATAACAAGCATACTTTAGTGGCAGCTGTGTGCCTGCATGTGTGGATGATGACTGTTTCCAAATGTCTTGATATGGTTTGGCTGTGTTGCCACCCAAGTCTCATCTTGAATTGTAGTTCCCATAATCCCCATGTGTTGTGAGAGGGATCTGGTGGGAGGTAATTGAATCGTGACAGTTGTTACCCCCATGCTATTCTCATGATAATGAGTGAGTTCTCATGAGATCTGATGGTTTTACAAGGGGCTTTTCCCCCTTTGCTCAGCACTTCTCCTTCCTGCAGCCATGTGAAGAAGGACATGTTTTAGATGTTTTCGGACATAGTGGTAGTAGAACTGCAGAGACTAAAGCAAGGCTCTTATTGATTTCTCAACAGTTCTATTCTTATACAACCAAGAGTTTCTAGAGTCCCTGATATTTGAGATCCATGCCTTCCCTGAGCACTCAAACTAGAAAACTGATAAAATTAGGACAGAATATTTCTTAATTTATCATTGCCTTAAGATCACAGATGTGGCACAGCCATGACAACTTCTTTCTCAAACAGCACTGGGAAGCATATGCT
Source organism: Colobus angolensis palliatus (assembly GCF_000951035.1). Classification (NCBI taxonomy): domain Eukaryota; kingdom Metazoa; phylum Chordata; class Mammalia; order Primates; family Cercopithecidae; genus Colobus; species Colobus angolensis. Next base: position 1,367,361 of record NW_012121598.1, on the reverse strand, counting down.
CACACACAAACCTTGTATGATCCCCCATAAATTCCTGATTTCTTGCCCAGAAGAAAATAGAGAATACCCTCTACAGAATCAAGCTGTTAGAATGAGTCTTTCCATCAAAGACCTCTATCCTTAACTTTTTCAATGGATAGAAGACAGATTTTTGTGTTAGCTATCACAAATGATACATTCTTACAGTATGTATATTCTAATTAAGTAGGTATCCATCGTCAGAAGAACCATATAATATGGAAGTAAAAAGGTATCTTTCTATAGGCTTTTCTTTGAAAAATAGGAGATATATTCATATGTCATCCTTTTTTTTATTTCAATAGGTTTTTGGGAAACAGGTGGTATTTGGTTTAAGTTCTTTGGTGATTTCTGAGATTTTGGTGCACCCATCACCAAAGGAGTGTACACTGTACCCATGTGTAGTCTTTTATCCCTCATCCCCCGTAACCCTTTCCTCCGAGTCCCCAAAGTCCATTGTATCATTCTTATGCCTTTGCGTTCTCATGGCTTAGCTCCCACATATCAGTGAGAACATATGATGTTTGCTTTTCCATGCCTGAGTTAATTCACTTAGAATAGTGGTCTCCAATTCCATCCGGGTTGCTGCAAATGCTATTATTTTGTTTCTTTTTATGGCTGAGTACTATTACATGGTATATATATATGTCACATTGTCTTATCCACTCCTTGATTGATGGGCACTTGCGCTGGCTCCATATTTTTGCAATGGCGAATTGTGCTGCTATAAACATGAGCGCACAAGTATCTTTTTCATATAATGACTTCCTTTCTTCTGGATAGATACCCAGGAATGGGACTTCTAGATCAAATGCTGGATCTACTTCTAGTTCTTTCAGGAATCTCCACACTGTTTTTCCATAGTGGCTGTACTAGTTTACATTCCCATCAGCAGTGTAAAAGTGTTCCCTTTTCACCACATCCATGCCAACATCTATCATTTTTAAATTTTTTTATTATGGCCATTCTTGCAGGAGTGAAGTGGTATCACATTGTGGTTTTTATTTGCATTTCCCTGATAATTAGAGACATTGAGCATCTTTTTTTTTTTTTTTTTTTTTTTGAGACGGAGTCTTGCTCTGTC
>NW_012121598.1:1341397-1366023 GCF_000951035.1 Colobus angolensis palliatus | reverse complement strand
GCTGGGATTACAGGCTTGAGCCACCGTGCCCGGCCGACATTGAGCATCTTTTACGTGTTTCTTGGCCATTTGTATTTCTTCTTTTGAAAATGGCTTATTCATGTCTTTCACCCACTTTCTGATGGAATTGTTTGTTTTGTTGTTATTGATTAGTTTTAGTTCCTTGTAGATTCTGGATATTGGTCCTCTGTCAGATGTGAAGATTTTCTCCCACTCTGTAGGTTGCCTGTTTACTCTGCTGATCATTTATTTTGCTGTGCCCAAGCTTTTTAGCTTAAGTCCCATCTATTTATCTTTGTTTTCGTTGCATTTGCTTTTGGGTTCTTGGTCATGAAGTCTTTGCCTAAGCCAATGTCTAGAAGAGTTTTTCAAGATTTTATATATAATTTGATTATGCATATAATCAGATTATAATTTAATTATATATATAATCTGATTATTTCAATCATATATATACACAATCCAATTGGAATTGAAATACTTGGAATATATATGATTAAATTATATAATCACATATGCATGATTAATTTATATAATATCAAGTTTATATATAATATACAATCAGATCATATATTAAGATTATCTGTATATAATGTTAATATTTTATACATTCCTAACATCACTAATGATCTCATTTTAAATTGTTCTTAACTCACTTTAATATGAGGACATCACTAACTTCATAAAATAAATTAGGCCTCTAGATCCTTCCTACTGTAACAGCCTTCAACTCAGGTCAACAAACCAAAGTGTAGACTCTGTCAAGGCTAAACACAACCATTCCTGTAATACATAAATATTAGGGGAAACCAACCAAAAGTATAGGTCTACTGTAGTTTGGACTTGGATCATGAATCAATCAAATAACATGTACAAGCCTCCTCTTACAACAGTGGAATATGGTAAATTTTTTTGTTTCAAAAAATCATTGTTAAATTATCCAATAACTAAACATCCTAGAATAATGGGTACCTGTTGTATATTCACTCTGTTTTGCAGCTCCAAAATTATTACTTGTGAACCATGAATCTGCCTTTGGAACACGGCCTTCTTTTGGCACATGGCCATCTTGCAGCAGCAGATGAGGAAATAAGGCTCAACACACCTTGTGTTCAAAGCTGGCTGATAATAGTCTGTTTTTCTTATTTTTGGTGATCATGTCTAAGTAGGTTACAAAACACAGCAAACTTCACAATCCTTACTACTACTGCCTCTCTGCCATTCAAGTAATAGGTTTGCTGTCACTTCCTCTTCTATCTGTACATCATCATAATCCCCCTAAAGGTCAACCATAAGTATTGGAATGCTGTTACAATAATTATTGTTACTCTAATCAACTGGGGCTTCTTTTGCTCTCTTATCATCAAATGATCTAATATCTGTACTCATTTCTGTGTGTATGCTTTCTAATAACACTTCTACTATATAAACTGATCTAATATGAGTAACCCCAAAGGTCTAGAAAGAGATGTTTTTGAATACAATTATTTTATTTGAGAGTTGATGCCAAAGATAATTGTGAAAGGAGAAAGAAAGTGATGAGAAAAAGCCAATGTAAGAGTATGTTTTTAAAAAGATCAATCTGGTCAGTGAGGTGTCTTACTTGATCAGAATCTTCTGAGACTGGTAGAGGATACATCCCAATACATTTTGACTACTGGGGACTAGAATATTGATCCACTGACTCCTGTCTCTAATTGGTCAAAATTTCACCCCAATGTTATTAACTTCATACTTCCGTGCTATATTTGCTTGAGGGCACATCAGGTTGACTTGGTGTCAGAAGGCCCAGGAGCAGAAAGTGGAAAGAAGCAGGGCATATAACTTGAAGTAATGGGTAATGTGCTCTTAACAAGAAATAAGTGAGTTTCCACCAATGTCTACTACAACTGAGGTCAAGGAACAAAAGAGATATGACAAGGGGCACTAGGATTATCTGCAGTAATGGGTAAGGGAGTGAAGAAAGCTATCACGAATGTAAATGTGACAGTGGAGGGTCCCACGTATGTTAACGGCCTAAAAATATTACACAAGATTCTGCATTGGAGATTTTTCTGAAGATTCTTAAGCACAACATTGCCCCTAAATTTATGAATGAATCTTTAAGGCTGAAGTAGTCCAAGTGTGAGAATAAGGTCTATCACTTATAACACAGAGGCTCCAGTCTATTAACATAAACAAGTGAATGAGGTTAACAACTTTTTAATTTACTAAATGTAAACACTGAATTTAAATATTATTTATTTGGCTCATAGGGTGTTTCAAGTTCTATAAGAATCAATTCATTATGGTCTACTGACAGTTCGAAGCAGAAACAGTAGTCAAGTTTGAAGTTGCCTACCCGAAGAGTCACACAAATGGCCAACGTGTACATGAAAAGGTGTTCAACATTACTAACCATCAGAGAAATGTAAATAAAATACTCAGTGAGACATCACCTCACACACCTCTTACGATAGCTATTATTCAAAAGAGAAACAAAAGATAACAAGCGTTGGCAAGGTTGAGGAGTAACTGGGACCCTTGTACGCCGCTGGTAGGAAGGTAAAATGTGTACCCACTATGGAAAACAGTATGGAAGTTTCTTTTAAAATTAAAAATAGAACTACTAAATGATCTAGAAATCCCACTTCTGAGCACACACCACAAGAACTGAAATCAGGATATCGAAAGAGATAGTTGCATTCCCATGTTCACTGCCACATTACTCACAATTGCCAAGATATAACCTAAATGTCTATCAAAAAATGAATGGATAAATATCATAAAAATATATATATTACACATACACAATGTATGTAATGTATGTGCATGTATAAAAAATAAAATACTATTCAGCCTTAAAAAAGAAAAAAAAGTACTGCTATTTACAACAACATGGATGAATCCGGGGGAAATTATGCCAAGTGAAATAAACCAGGCACAGAAAGACAAATTCATGCTCTCATCTATATGTGGAATCTAAAAGAGTCAAACTCATAGAAACAGAGAGTAGTTGGGTAGTTGTCAGGGTCCAGGAGTGTGGAAGATGGGGACATGTTAGTCAAAGGATACAAACATGCAATTATAAAATGAGTAAGTTCTAGAGATCTAATATACAATATGGTGACTATACCTAATAAAGTATACTTGGAATTTGCTAAGAGTATTTGCTAAGAAAGATCATAGTATTCTCCCCTCACCACACACACACACCATAACGTAATTACGTAAGGCGATGGATATGTTAGCTTGATTTATTTCATAATGTATACGTATATCAAAACATATTCACCTTGAATATATGTATTTGTCAGTTATACCTCAATAAAGATAAAAATTCAGACTCTTTGTCTTTCAGAAGACACTTGTCTTTCGATATGTCAGTTTCTCTGACTGCATAATCACACGTGGCAAAAACACTGCAAATCTACATTTGAGGCCATTCATAATTGATGCACCGACTAAAAGGACCCGGAATGATGGTCTCTAGATGGAGTGGAAAAGGAATGAATGCCTTAGAGATAACTTGGCTGACTGATTAGCCAAGAGGAAGCTTTTTGGCAATGACTATGGTTAAGTTCTAAGTCTACAACATAAAAGTCCTCCCACTTCTTGTCGTTTTCCTGTATTCTACCCCAAAAGAAGTGTAGAGGTAATCTTTCAATACTTTGTCTACTCTTTCAGTTGAAAGTACTTAAATTTTCCAATCTTCTCGGTTAAAGAATCTTTACCAAACTTCAACTAAAATGGGTTTATCTTGATTCTGCTATTACTCCTGATTTTGGACCCCTGTGTTAGTCTCCTTTAGCCACCTTTATTTCATCCCATCTGTCTTCACTCTACCAATCTACAAGGTGGTGTCATTTGAAGAGTAACAATATTAAATATATAATATTTACAACTTCTGAATTAGTAAAACATACAGAGCCTTATGTCATTATTTTTTCCAGGCAGCTCTACCTAAAAAAGATGTGGGAAGATGCTTTCATCAGATAGAACAGAATACTGTTATGTAAGTACACTGTACAAAGCTCTTGAATGTCTTCCAGAGGCATAGCACAGAAATCAGTCCTGAAGTTTCCTATCCAAAAATAACGCAACCTGCATTATTCTATATCTTCTGCTTAAGATGACTCTTCTCAAGAATGACAAGGGAAAGTAAGGAAACTCATTTACTTTTTATTTTACATTCTGATTAACAGTAATAAAAAGTAAATTTTTCCTCAAATCTTTTCTAAAATACAAAAATACAAAAAATGTTAGCAATTATTAAGAATTTAGTATAAATAACTTTACTGTAGGAAAAATCTTTGTAAACTACAGAAAAACTTGCAGTGACTTAAACGGTATTACAGGACATAAAAATAAAAAGAAATGAAGTTAAAAAATAATAAATCATATGTTGAACCTATATGCTAACCTAAGAAAAAACTTAAGTGAAATAAACCAAAATTAACTAAGTGAAATGAATTCAAGCCAAAGAAAATAAATTTAATTTGAATGAACTAAATGTAACACAATTTAACTTTAATGCAACTAATGAATAACTATATAAACGTCATAAATTAAATTAAACTAGATTAAATTATAGGAGGAAAAAATCTTATCTACTTTGCAGATGCAAGGAAGAAACTCTCCCACCTTGAGTTACCCAAGACAGGTGCTCACAGGTCTGGAGCAGAGTATGGTTACTTAAACCACAGGAGGAAAGACTCCAAGAGCGCCGTAAACTTGCAGCCAGATCTTATCTTGGCCTTCCCAAGAGGCTTTGGAGCAGCCCCTCCAGGTCCCCGTCAGCACCTTTGTCTGTGGGAGAATCTGGGAGCATTCCCATTCTGCATCTCTGGCATGGTTCAGGGCAGATGGGCCTCTTTGAGGTGTTCAAACAAGCTTTGTGGTAAGGCTGAGGCAGCAATGGCAAGGAGGAAGGTGCAGCCACAGCGCACCCCTGAACAGGAGAAACACAAGCATTAGGGCAGCACTAGTGGTGGCAGTGACAGGAGCAACAGTAGCAGGAGTGTCAAGAGGCCAGAGAGGAGCCCAGAATGTGGTCGCAGGCTGCCCGGAGCCCAGATGCAGGCCAGGGCTGATGCCCTCATGGGCCAGCAGGGTAGCCAGACTGAGCCCACCTAGTCGCTGTCCAAGAAGCAGAAGTGCAATTGTGTCCGGAGTTGGTTCCTTCCTGAGTTCGTGGTCTTGCTGACTTCAAGAATGAAGCCGCAGACTTTCCTGGTGAGTATTACAGCTCTGAAAGGTGAGGCGGACCTAAAGACTGAGCAGCAGCAAGATTTATTGAAAAGAGCAAAAGAACAATACCACCACAGCATGGAAGGGGACCCCAGCGGTTGCAGCGGCTGGTTGGGGTGGCCAGTTTTTATTCCCTTATTTGTCCCTGCCCATGTCCTGCTGATTGGTCCATTTTAAAGAGTGCTGATTGGTCCATTTTTCGGAGCACTCATTGGTCCATTTTACAGTGTGCTGATTGGTCTATTTTATAGAGCATTGATTGGTCCATTTTACAAACCTCTAGCTAGTCAAAGAGTTGATTGGTGCATTTTTACAGAGTGCTGATTGGCACATTTTACAAACCTCTAGCTAGCCACAGAGTGCTGATTGGTATGTTTTACAATCCTAGCTACAGAGAGCTCAGAGGTACATATTACAATCCTCTCCTAAGACAGAAAAGTTCTCTAAGTTCCCACCTGACCCAGAAGTCCAGCTGGCTTCACCTCTCACAATGATAGCTTCCAGGCTGCTGCCAGTTCCAAACCCAACCCAGGACATGGCCTGTCACTCTGTAGAGAAGATACCTGCCTTTGGGGTAGCCTCCCAGGCCAACTCTGAAGGTTGCTATTGGTATCCTGCAAGGATACAGCTGTGGCAGGGCCACCAAGAATTGTTCCCATTTTGTGTCAGAGGACAGACTCCAGGCATTTGTGCCACATTTGTCCCTTGATACATTCTAGTAGCTGATTCAGCTTTTCATCTCACAACTCTTCCGAACCTGAGGGATGATTTCCATGATGGCATGCTCAGCAGTAAAGCAATGTTGAGCTACTTCCTCCAACCTCCTTCAATCTATGTGTCATACCTTCTCAACCCGGTCTCCCTTTATCTACAGACTTCATCCTGACTACTCAAATCTTCTGCAGTCGCATGGGAGCCTCTGATAAGGGGGAAAAAGATCTTTGACAGGAGACAAGTGTTCTTCAGCAGCACAAAAAGAAATAGGATCACAGTCCTATGAACACTGGGATGACCTATTAGAGCAGGAGGTCTGTGCATTAAGTTCTGGATAATAGCAGATCACATAAAGAATTTTGCAGGAGGTAGAAATGAAGTAACAACCTATTTTAATGTATTGGAGGCCCTGTAAGAGCTCATGCTCATCTTCATGATCTGCTGGCCTTTCTTAATTTGGGGACTCTTGGGGACCTGTAGCTTTTTCAGGTCCATGAGATCTCTTCCTTCAGCTTTCAAGTTATGGGCCAGGCACATTATAGCTCTGCAGAAAAAGACACCAGTTTCTCCTATATGTTACCCATTTCATAGTGGTTGGAAGTTGTGAAACAGTGATATACTAGCTTATCTTTACAATTCCTCAGCTGTATATTTACTTTTCAATTCTAACTGCCAGACTAGCCCACTTAAAGCATATTCAGATGCAGCATCACTTTCAGGTGCAACAGCCTGGTATAGAATTCTCCAGAGCTGCTGTAATTGTACAAATTCTAATCCCTATGGTAAATTCCTTCTATATTGTTTTTACCAACTCTGTTTCTCCAATCAAATCTTGAATGAGACAAAAGACCACACAAAAACCAAAGCACAAGGGGCTCCATTGGGATGGGAAGACTGAGGCTTTTTCCAACCTTAGGGATGAGTCTGCTTCAGCCCTGGGTTTGGTCCTACTTATCAGTTGGTTCATATAAAATATGTGTGAATGCGCTTTCTGGCCTCACTTGAAATTCTCTAAGAACAGTCCTTATTCCGCCAAGAATCTCAGAGAGGACTTCTGTGTGTATACTTCCCAGATGAGAAAATTTAGGCTGACCTATCCCTTCCGCCAGGGGAGAAAGCCAAGAATTTTCTACAGCCTATGTGAATGAGCAGCAGAATAGTTCTTCCCAGCTTGATTCAAGCAACTTCTCACCTCTAGTTCAGGTTTAAAAAAAAAAAAAAATTCTGTTTGAATTACATTAGGTTACATGACTTTTACTAACACAGAAGTGACATATAGTCTACACCCTTTTATGACTTCTCAAAAGTCAGCACCTTCTATATTGGTGGAGTGAAGATACATGGAATGTAGGAAAAGGCAGTTCCAGCTAATAAAGCAAGTGGCCCAAGATCAGGGATAGTAGCAGAACCAAGATAAGAATACTTGAGTTCAAGATTTTCCCACCAGAACATTTGCATTATGACATTGAAAATTCTAATCACTTTAAGGTAGAAAAGTTGAGGAGGCAAAGATCACCTTTCCAAATATTTGTAGAATTAAATATAGGAAACATTGACAGTGAGTTGCCTCCTGCTTATACTACCCCAGCCAAGAAAGGATCATGTGTGTGGAAGAGGAGGTGTTTTGGTGACTTAGGCTCAACCATGGTAGTAAACAAAAATCTTCCCCTTGACCATCAAAGGCAAATTTATTTATAAAGTAATCCACTCCAACCCATCATCCTGGGGCCTTTTAGTCCTCACCACTATTGATGAGGGTCTCAAATACATATTTGAGCTGTTATTGCTAGGTGAAATTATGTAGTCAGAAATTTTGATAGATTGAAGGACAAAGGTCATTAGAAAACTTAAACAACTATTATATCTGATTTTCAGTACCAGTGGACCATTGTGAATTGATTGATTGATTGAGACAGAGTCTTGTTCTGTCATCCAGGCTGGAGTGCAGTGGTGCGATCTCAGCTCACTGCAACCTCCACCTCCTGATTTCAAGTGATCCTCCTGCCTCAGTCACCCAAGTAGCTGGAATTAGAGGTGTGGGCCACCACGCCCAGCTAATTTTTGTATTTTCAGTAGAGACAGGGTTTCACCATGTTGGCCAGGCTGTCTTGAACTCCTGGCCTCAAGTGATCTGCCCACCTCAGCCTCCCAAAGTGCTGGGATTACAGACATGAGCCACTGTGCCTGGCCAATTTTTATAAATACTGCAACTACCCTATGAGCCAAATACATAGTATTTTAATTACATGTTTATATTTAACAAATTAAAATATGTTTTAATTCATTTCATTTATTCATCTTTTTTGTATGGAAGCCCTGTATTATATATGATGAGCCTTATCTCCAAGCATACACTGTATCAGCATTAAAAGACTAATCTACATATTTAAGGGCAATGTTGTTCTTAAGAAGCCTCAGAAAAAAAAAATTCCCTGTATGGAAATTTACATGGTATTTCTAGGCCCTTAACAGACATGAAATCCTGCTTCATCATTTCTACACTTATGGTTGCCTTGTCTGCTCAGTTATCCATCTGTGCAGATAAGCCTGACACTCCTTGTCATGTTCCATCTGCCCACTTGATTTCAATCTTCATGGACAGTTCATGGATGTGCACACTCATATCTTGCTAATTTAGAGCATGTTACCTCAAGTGTCCACTGTGCATATCTCCTGGACCTTCTAATGCCAAATAGTCTTGCTGGGTACTTAGGTAAGTACAGCAGAAACATGCACAGTTAACAACTTTGATGAAAACTTTTGACTCATTAGAGATAGAAGTCATGGATAAATATTCCAGCCTCCAATAGTCCAAGTATGTATATTGGAAGGTAACCTGGATGATTCAGAAGATCCTCCTGGGATTGAGCCCTTCATTACTCATATTTGTCACCTTAAAATTACATTATTTCACTGGCTTTTCTGCAACAGTTTCTGCTACCTCAATCTTCTATACTTGTACCACCTCTCAAATAAAATAACTGTACTCATATCCCTGTCTCAGAACATACTCTTGAGCTACCCATACTAAAGAAACTGGCAGCAGAAGTAGTGCTAGAAGGTAGACCTTGAGGATTATATTCAGACACTGGGTCATTTGAACGTCATAGAGTAAGGGCTCCCTTGCCTAGGAATATATGTTTATAATAATCCTTAGCACTTTATAGCATTCCAGTACTTGGAGTCTCATGGGTAGTGGATAAGAATGATCAGGAGGCAGAATTAGAAGTAACTACAAACCTACCACTTGAATGACACAGAAGTAACTGTAATAAAGACTGCAGAGTTCACTGGCTTTCACTGACTTATACGTCTTTTTAAAAAGAGAAAAGCTCTTGGCCACCAGCTACGAACCCAGTGTGTGCTGTGCCACATGGTCTACATAGTTCTTCACTTCTGGCTGCTGTAGGGCAATGGGCCTAAAAAGTAGGTCCAGAATTCACTAGTAAGTACAGTGTGGCTGCAAAAGTGACTGAATGCACACAGACAGTTCTACTTGTTAAAGGCAAAGTCAAAAGATGGAAAAGATAGAACCATTGTAAGTAATATGGGGCTTTGAGCAGACAAACCTGAGAACCCTGAACCCCTATTTATTCTGAACGCTCTCCATATCAGGAGAAGAAGCAACAAATGTCAAGTCCATGTATGTAGCTCCTGGATTTGTCCTCAAAACTAGCTTTGCCTTTCTTCTTCATCTCTAACCCATTAACTAGGATCAGGTGTTTTGTTTTGTTTCATTTTGTTTTGTTTTTGAGATGGAGTCTTGCTCTGTCGCCCAGGCTTGAGTGTAGCGGCACCATCTTGGCTCACTGCAAGCTCTGCCTCCCAGGTTCACACCATTCTCCTGCCTCAGCCTCCCGAGTAGCTGAGACTACAGACGCTCGCCACCATGCCTGGCTATTTTTTTTGTATTTTTAATACAGACAGGGTTTCACCGTGTTAGCCAGGATGGTCTGGATCTCCTGACCTCGTGATCCGCCCACCTCAGCCTTCCAAAGTGCTGGGATTACACGCATGAGCCACTGCGCCTGGCCAGGATCAGGTTCTAACAAAGCTTCTGTAGGGCAAAAAGTCCCTTCTGGTCCCTGCAGTTCTGAGGATAATAACTTTTTTTCTGAGCTTGCTTCCCTGTGGGTATCTTAACATCCCGTTTTGATTTAGTTGGCTATGTTGTGTGCTGGCCCTTTCCATAAATTCTTTTCAGAATCTGCCTTCTATTCCTAATCTAAATCCTTAGTGATCTAGAGTTTGATATTAGAAACAGCCTCAGCAAATAGGCCTTCAGCTGGGACTTGGGAATTTTGTTGGTTGGTATATTGAGGCATGGATAACCTTCTTCCAGGAACGGTGGGACACTGGTAATTCGAAGCATTAAGTGGCATAATAGTTCTTCAAAGCAGTACTGAGAAGTGTATATAATGGAATGTCATTGTAGAAAAAGGAGTTAGGAAATCCTCATAGCCATCTGATGACAATGGAACAATGGTTAGTATGAAGGTTATAGACTGGCTGCCTCTGAATATATTTTTAAAACTTATTAAAGGGTAACAGGCTAGAGGCTTGATTTTCATCACTAAAGTTACTGGTGGAGAATCTCAGAAAAATTTTTTATAAACCATAAAGGAATCTTATTATATGTTGCCACCAGCAAAATGTGGTTGAACATCATGTCTAATACCTAATTGTACAGCATGTAGAGTTGTATAACTTTGTTAAATCTATGCCAATATTAGGGTATTAAGATAAGTTGATATCTTGAAACTTAGCATGCAAATATTTGATTAAACAGAGGAGGTTGGAACTATGGTTCTCCCAAATCCCTCTGAAACTTGTTTTCCAGGGAAACAACCCCACCCCTATCTAAGGAAACCAGCCTTCATCTGATGAAAGAACTTTGAAAGACCTTATGCTAGGTCACAAACAATTCTCGATACATTTAAAATATTTAAATCAGAAAAAAGCATCTTCTCTAACCCCAATGGAATGAAACTAGAAATCAATAACACAGAAAACTAGAAAATCCACAAAAACTGAAATTAGGTGGAAATGAAGTCAGCACTCCTAAATAACCAGTGGGTCAAAGGCAATATTATATGTGAAATTAGAATGTATTTTGAGATGAATTTTTCTAAAAAACATGCACAACATACCAAAACCTAAAGAATGCAACAAAAGTGGTGTTCAGAGGGAAATTTACAGTGTTAAACACTTATGTTTTAAAAATGAAGGAAATTTTGAATCAATTACCTAACTTCATACCTGAAGGAACTAGAAAATGAAAAAACAAAACAAATGTAAAGCTGACAGAAGGAAGGAAATAATGCAGATTGGAATGGAAATAAACAAAATAGAAAATCAAAAAACAGTAACAAAAATCAACAGAACAAAAAGTTTGTTCTTTGAAAAAATTGACAAAATTGATAGATTTTTAGCGAGATTGACCAAGAAAATAGAGCTAAGACTCAAATTACTAAAATTAAAAATGAAATTTGAGATATTACAATGGCTTTACAGAAATAAAAACTATTATTTAAAAATATAAACAGGCCTAGAATGAGTAAGCAAATTGAATCCATAATCACAAAGAAAAGCACGGGACAGATGTCACTTGTAAATTATGCTAAACATTTAAAGAAGAAATAATGCCAGTGCTTCTCACACTCTTCCAAAAATTAGAAGAGGAGAGAATAATTCTCTTTCTATAAGGGTAGCATAACCTGATACTAAAGTCATATAAAGTCATCTCAAGGAAAGAAAACTATAGCCCAATATCTCTTATGAATATCAATGCAAAATTCTCAACAAAATACTAGCAAAACAAATACAGCAGCATATTAAAAAGGATTATACAGAACAAGTGAGATTAATCCCAGGATTGCAAAAGTGACTGAATGTGTGTAAATTAATCGATGTAATAAACAGAGAGTAAAATGATGGTTACTAGAGGCCAGGGGAAGGGGTATTGGGGAAAAGTTAGTCAAAGGATGAAAAATTTCAACTGAACAGGAGAAATAAGTTCAAGAGATCTAATGTACATTATAGTAGGTATAGTTAATCTATTATATGCTTAAAAATTGCTAAGAGGGTAGATTTTAAATTTTCTCACTACAAAAAAATTGATATGTGATGTAACACATGTGTTAGTTTGGTTTAGCTATTCCACAATGCATGCATATACCAAATGATAATGTAATCTCAATTGTCTATTTTTGTTTTGATTGCCTGTTTTTGAGGTTTTACACAAAAAAAAACTTTGCCCAGGCCAATGTCCTGGAACATTTTCCCAATGTTTCCTTCAGTAGTTTCATCATTTTAGGTCTTAGATTTAAGTCTTTATGCCATTTTGATTAAATTTTTGTGTAGATGAGAGATAGGGGTCTACTTTTACTCTTCTGCATGCAGTTAGCCCATTTTCTCAGAACCATTTATTGAAAAGACTGTTCTTTCCCCTCATTGTATGTTCTCGACAGCTTTGCCAAGATAAGTTGGTTGTAAATGCATGAATTTATATCAGTGTTCTCTATTATCTTCCACTAATCTATTAGTTTGTTTTTATGCCAGTGGTGTACTTTTGGTTACTATAGTTTTGTAGTAAATTTTTGCACAGCAAAGTAAACAGTGAACAAAGTAAAGAGACAACACACAGAATGGGAGAAAATAGTTTCAAACTCTGTATCTGACAAGAGATTAATAACAAGAATATATAGGGAGCTCAAACAATTCAATAGCAAAATAATAATCATCATCATCTGATTTTAAAATGGGCTAAAAATCTGAACATACATTTCTCAAAAGAAGACATATAAGTGGCCAACAGCTATACAGAAAAAGTTCAGCATCACTAATTATTAGAGAAATGCAAATCAAAACCACAGTAAGATATCACCTGACCCCAGTCAAAATGGTTTATGTCAAAAAGATAGGTAAAAACAGATGCTAGTGAGCATATGGAGAAAGAGGAACACTTGGACACAACTGGTGGAAATGTAAATTAGTACAGCCACTATTGAGAACAATATGAAGCTTCCCCCGCCCAAAGAAAAAGCAAACCTAAAAATAGACATACCATATCATCCAGTAATTCCACTGCTTGGTATATACCTAAAAGAGAGGGAATCAATATATTAAAATAATTCCTGCATTTCCATGTTTACTGTAACACTCTTCATAATAGCCAAAACACGGGATCAACCTAAGTGTCCATCAGCAGATGAATGGATAAATAAAATATGGGATTTATGCACTATGGAATATGATTCAGCCATAAAAGGAATGAAATCTTGTCATTTTCAGCAAAATGAATGGAACTGGATGCCAATATATTAAATATAATGAGTTAAACACAGAAAGCAAAATATTTCATGTTCTCACTCATTTGTGAGACCTAAAAAAGTGGACCTCAAGAAGATATAGAGTAGATTGGTGGTAACTCAGGGCCAGGAAAGGGAAGGTAAATTAATAAATATATAATTTTTAGCACCTTTATCATTATTATGTATACAGCTTAATGATAATAAACTGTATTATGGTAATAATAAACTCTATAGTGGTAATAAACTTAATTATATATGTATATTTTACCTCAGTAAAAATACCATCATGTTGCACATCATAAATACATACAACTTTTACTTGTCAATTAAAAATAATTTTAAAGAAACTTTCTACAAAGCTATAGTAATCAAAGCAGTATTGTACCAGCATAAAGATAGGCATATAGATGAATGGAATAAAATATATAATAAAGAAATAAATCTATATATCTAAGGTCAATCTATTTTTGACAAGGATGCTAAGCTCATTTAATGGGGAAATAATTGTTTCCTCAACAAATAGTGCTGGGACAAATTGATATCCATGCAAAAGAATGAAGTTATACCCTTATATAAAATTAATATATATATTATACATAAACATATACATAATATAAAGAAATAAAAATTAACTCAAAATGAATCAAAGATCTAAATTTTAGAGCTAAAACTAAAGCTCACAAAAGAAAACATATGGTAAATCTCCATGCCCTTGGACTTGACAACAGATTCTTACATGTAACACCAAAAGCAAAAGTGACAAAAAACAGACATAGCAGACTTCACCAAGTTAAAAACTTTTGTTCACAAAAATACATTATCTAGAAAGTAAAAATACAACCTATGGAATGGAAGAAAATATTTGCAAATCTTCTATTTGATGAGCCTAGTATACAGAATATATAAAGAACTCTTATCACTCATCAACAAAAGCACAAAACAACCCAACTGAAAAACAGACAAAGGACTTGAACAGACACTTTTCTAAGAATATACAGGGGAAGCAGACAAGATATTCAGCTATAGAAACACCTCCATTCTGCAGCTCCCACCAAGAAGGACAAAAATGACAAGTGAACTCTGCACCTTCAACTGAGGTACCAAGGTTCTCGCATTGGGACTGACTAGGTGGTTGGTGTGACCTAGAGAGCAAGAAAAACCTGAGTGGAGTGAGGGCCCACCCAGGAGCTGCACAGGGCAAAGGAAGCTCCCCTCCCTAGCCAAGAGAGGTGGTGAGGGATTGTGCTACCCCTCCCTGAAAATCATGCTTTTCCTACTGATTCTTGTGACCCATGGATCAGAAGGACCTCTCATTAGCCCATTCCACTAGGGCTTTGGGTATCAAGCACAGAGCTGTGAGGACTCACAGCGGCTGCTCAGGTGAATGACCATTTGAGCAGGCACTAAGACACAGGAGTATTTGAATACTCCAGCTCTGGGAATTCCTGTGAGGCAGGAAAACCATCCAGTCTTATGGGAAGGGAGCTGAAGCCAAGAAGCCAAGCAGCCTGGCTACCATGGAACCCCAGAAGCTAAGACCCACTGGCTTAGAATCCCTGCCACCCAGCGCAGCAGGCTGGAGACTGCCTGAGAAGACTGAGTTCCCAGTGGGAAGGGGTGGCCACCATCACTGTGGCTCCAGTTGGCCATTTTTCCCTGCTGCTGGTGCCAGTGAGACTGGGAAGTCTGGACCAGGAGCAATTCCCCACGGTGTAGGACAGTGGCTAGATCAGTTCATGGCCACACTGCTTCTTTAAGCCAAACCCCAGTCCACTTTTCCTCACTGAGTGGAGCCTCTCTGTGGGAATTTCAGCATCCCCAGTCAGGAGTTTATGGAAAGAACTCTGATATCCCTGAGAGGAGCTCCTAGGAGAAAAGATGGCTGTGGTTTCATGGATCAGTGGTCTTAGTCTTTTCTGCCTGCTGGCTCTGGGGAATCAGGAGAACCCAGATTCCCCCCAGGGCAGCACACCTGCTCCACCAAGGGGCAGCCAGACTGCTTACTTAAGCAGGTTCTTGATCCTGCTCCTCTTGACTGGGTAAGACCTCCCAACAGGAGTCTCCAGACATCTCATACTAGAGCATTCTAGCTGGCACCGGATCGATACATTGTGAGACAGAGCTCCCAGAGGAAGAAACAGGCTGCCGTCTTTGCTAGTCCACTGGTGATACCTCCAGGGACAGGAAGGACCAAGACGAATAGGGTCTGGAGCAAACCACAGCAGCCCTACAGAAGAGGGGTCTGACTGCTAAAAGAGAAAAAAGAAAGCAACAACAATATAAATGACAAAGACCCCATAAAACCCCATTCAAAGGTCAGCAGCCTCAAAGGTCAGCAGCCTCAAAGATCAAAGGCAGATAAGCACATGAAGATGAGAAAGAATCAATGCAAAAATGCTGAAAACTCAAAAATCCAGAGTGTCTCTTCTCCTACAAATGATCGTAACACATCACCAATAGCACAGAACTGGGCTGATGCTGAGATGCATGAAGTGACAGAAGTAGGCTTCAGAAGATGGGTAATAATAAACTTCACTGAACTAAAGGATTATGTTTTAACTCATTGCAAAGAAGCTAAGAACCATGATAAAACCATTACAGGAGGTATTAACCATAATAACCAGTTTAGAGAGGAACATAAATGACCCAATGGAGGTGAAAAACAAAACGCAAGAACTTTACAATGCAAACACAAGTATCAATAGCCAAATAGACCAAGCAGAAGAAACAATATCAGAGCTTGAAGACTATCTTGCTGAAATAAGGCAGGCAGACAAGATTAGAGAAAAAATAAAAAGGAATGAACAAAATCTCTGAGAACTATGCGATTATGTTAAAAGACCAAACCTCTGACTGATATGGGTACCTGAAGGAGATGGGGAAAATGGACCCATGTTTGAAAACACACTTCAGGATATCATCCAGAAGAACTTTGTCAACCTAGCCAGACAGGTCAATATTCAAATTCAGGAAACCCAGAGAACCCCAGTAAGATATTCAATGGGAAGATCATTCCCAAGACACATGATCATCAGATTATCCAAGGTCGAAATGAAGGAAAAAATGTTAAGGGCATCCAGAGAGAAAGGCCAGGTGACCTATAAAGGGAAGCCCATCAGACTAACAGCAGACCTCTCAGCGGAAACTCTACAAACCAGAAGAGATTGGGAGCCAATATTCAACATTGTTAAAGAAAATAATTTCCAATCTAGAATTTCATATCCAGTTAAACTAAGCTTTATAAGCAAAGGAGAAATAGAGTTTGTTTCAGACAAGCAAATGCTGAAGGAATTAATCACAACCAGGCCTGCCTTGCAAGAGCTCCTGAAGAAAGCACTAAATATGGAAAGGAAAAACCATTACCAGCCACTATAAAAACACACTGAAGTACACAGATGACTGACACTATAAAGCAACTACCTGAAAGAGTCTGCAAAATAACCTGCGAGCATGATGATGACAGAATCAAATTCACAAACAACAATGTTAACCTTAAATGTAAATGGAATAAACACCCTAATTAAAAGACACAGAATGAAAAGCTGGATAAAGGGTCGAGGTCCATCTGTGTGTTGCATTCAAGAGACCCATCTCACATGCAAAGACACATATAGACTCAAAATCAAAGAATGAAGGAAACTTTACCAAGCAAATGGAAAACAGAAAAGAACAGAGGTTGCAATCGTAGTTTCTGACACAATAGACTTTAAACCAACAAATATTTAAAAACATAAAGGCATTACATAATGGTAAAGAGGTCAATTCAACAAGAAAAGCTAACTATGCTAAATATATATGCACCCAATACAGGAGCACCTGGATTCATAAACAAGTTCTTAGAGACCTACAAAGAGACTTAACCTCTCACAGATTAATAGTGGTAGATTGTAACAACCCCCTGTCTGTATGAGATCATCAAAAAAGAATATTAACAATGATAATCAGGACTTAAAACTCAGCTCTGTATCAAGAGGACCTGATAGATTAGCTACAGAACTCTCCACCCCAAAACAACAGAATATACATTCTTCTTGGTGACACATGGCATCTACTCTAAAATTGATCACATAATTGGAAGTAAATCACTCTTCAGCAAATGCAAAAGAATTGAAATCATAGAAAGCAGAACACAGTGCAATCAAATTAGAACTTAAAATTAAGAAACTCACTCAAAACCACACAACTACATGAAAATTGAACAACCTGCTTCTGAATTACTCCTGGGTAAATAATGAAATTAAGGCAGAAATCAAGAAGTTCTTTGAAACTAATAAGAAATAAGAAACAATGTACCAGAATCTCTGGGATGCAAATAAAGCAGTGTTATAAGGGAAATTTACAGCACTAAATGTCCACATCAAAAAGCTAGAAAGATCTTAAATTTACATCTTAGTATCACAACTAAAAGAACTAGAGAACCAAGAGCAAACAAACATCAGAGCTGGCAGAAGACAAGAAATAACCAAGATGAGAGCAGTACTAAAGGAGATAGAGACATGAAAAACTTTCAAAAAATCAATGAATCCGGGGCAGGTTTTTTGAAAACATTAGTAAAATAGATAACCTGCTAGACAGACTAATAAAGAAGAAAAAAGAGAAGAATCAAATAGATACAACAAAAATTGATAAAGGGATCTCACCAGTCACCCCACAGAAATACAAACAACCATCAGAGAATACTATAAACACCTCTATGCAAATAAACTAGAAAATCTAGAAGAAATGTATAAATTCCTGGATACATACACCCTCCCAAGACTGAGGCAGGAAGAAGTTGAATCCCTGAATAGAACAATAACAAGCTCTGAAATTGTGGCAGTAATAAATAGTCTACCAACCAAAAAGAGCCCAGGACCAGATGGATTTACAGATGAATTCTACCAGAAATATAAAACGGAGCTGATACTCTTTCTTTTGAAACTATCCCAAACAACTGAAAGAAAGGGACTCCTCCCTTACTCATTCTATGAGGCCATCATCCTCCTGATACCAAAATCTGGCAGAGATACAACCAAAGTTGAAAGCTTCAGGCCAATATCCCTGATGAACATCAATGTAATAATTCTCAATAAAATACTGGCAAACCAAATACAGCAGTACATCAAAAAGCTTATCCAACATGATCAAGTTGGCTTCATTGCTGGGATGCAAGGATGGTTCAACATATGCAAATCAGTAAATGTAATTAATCCATAAACAGATCTAAATACAAAAATCACATGATTATCTCAATACATGCAGAGAAGGCCTTCGATAAAATTCAACATCCCTTCATGTTAAAAACTCTTGGTTGGGCACAGTGGCTCACGCCTGTCATGCCTGCACTTTGGGAAGCCGAGGCAGGCAGATCACCTGAGGTCAGGAGTTCAAGACCAGCCTGACCCATATGGTGAAACCCCATCTCTAATAAAAATACAAAAATTAGCTGGGCATGGTGGCGGGTGCCTGTAGTCCCAGCTACTCAGGAGGCAGAAGTTGCAGTGAGCCAGATCACACCATTTTCACTCCAGCCTGGGCAACAAAAGCAAGACAACATCTCAAAAAAAAAAAACTCTCTCAATAAACTAGGTACTGAAAGCTGAAGGAACATACCTCAAAATAATAAGGGCCATTTATGACAAACCCACAGCCAATATCACACTAAATGGGCAACAGCTAGAAGCATTTGCCTTGAAAACTGGCACAGGACAAGGATGCCCTCTCTCACCACTCCTATTCAACACAGTATTGGAAGTTCTGGCCAAGGCAATCAGGCAAGAAAAAGAAATAAAGGATAATCAAATAGGAAGACAGGAAGTCAAATTGTCTTTGCTGATTACATGATCCTATATCTAAACAACCCCTTTGTCTCAGCCCAAAAGCTTCTGAAGCTGATAAGCAGCTTCAGCAAAGTCTCAGGATACAAAATCAATGTGCAGAAATCACAAGCATTTCTATACCCCAACAACAGTGAAGCTGAGAGTCAAATTGTGAATGAACTCCTGTTCACAATTGCTACAAAGAGAATAAAAAACCTAGGAATACAGCTAACAAGGGAAGTGAAGGACCTCTTCAAGGAGAACGACGAATCACTTCTCAAAGAAATCAGAGAGGACACAAACAAATAGAAAAATATTCCATGCTAATAGATAGAAAGAATTATAGCATGAAAATGGCCATATTCATAATTCAGGAAATATATTTCTTAAAGCTACAGCTGCCATAGATAATGGTTCCTCCCAAAGATAGGATCTGGAGGATCTGGGAAAATTAAATTTAAAACTTTGGGGAGATGACTCATCATTCTAGATTCCATTAAGAACATTTGTGATGCATGGGAGGAGGTCAAAATATCAACATAAACAGGAGTTTGAGAGAAGTTGATTCCAACTCTCATGGATCACTTTGAGGGGTTGAAGACTTTTCAGTGTAGAAAGTGACAGCAGACGTGGAAATAGCAAAATAACTAGAATTAGAAGTGGAGCCTGACGATATGGGTGAATTGCTGCAATCTCATGATAAAACTTGAACAGATGAGCAGCTGCTTCTTATGAATAAGCAAAGAAAGGTTTTTGAGATGGAATCCACTCCTGGTGAAGATTCTATGAACACTGTTGAAATGACAACAAAGAGTTTAGAATATCACATAGAAAAGTGTGGTGGCTTACACCCGTAATCTCAACTATTTGGAAAGCTGAGGCGAGATGATCACTTGATACCAGGAATTCGTGGCCAGCCTGGGCAATATACAAGACCCCATCTCTAAAAAATATAAAATAAATAAGAATTTATAATATTACATAAATGTAGTTAATAAAACAGCAGCTGAATTTGAGAGGATTGACTCTATTTTTTCTATTCTAATTTTGAAAGAAGTTTTACCATGAGTAAAATGTTATCAAATAGCATTGCATCCTGCAAAGAACTCTTTTATGAATAGAAGAGTCAATCTATGTGGCAAACTTCATTGCTGTCCTATTTTTAGAAATTGTCATAGCTAGCACAATCTTGAGCAGTCTGATCAGTTAATGACCCTCAGCACTGAAGCGAGACCCTTCCCCACAAATTGCTGTAGTCTGAGATGATGGTTTTTAAGCAATAAAGTATTTTAATTAATGTACTTTTTTTTTTTACATAATGCTATTACATACTTAATAGACTACAACATAGGGTAAACATAACTTTAATATGCATTGGAACACCCAAAATAATTGAGTAAATTTTGTGTTAATTTTGATATTACCAACCATTAGATTCACTTTATTGCAGTGGTCTACAACTGAACCTACAAGTCCAAGGTATGCCTGTATGTAAATTGCCAACTAGCACATGAAAAGATGCTGAACTCTTGTAGTCATCAGGAAAATATAAATCAAAATTATAATGAGATACCGATTCACACTGTCAACCTACAAGAAAGAAACTGAGGCAAAATTAATATAAGTAGAGAGTTTGTTGGGGCAAAGCTTGAGCATTGCAACCTATGAGCATAGATTTGAGTTGCCCTGAATATACACTCCAGTTACAAGTGAATTTTTAAAGGTTTTCTTAAAAGAAAAAAAAACAGACAGGGAGTGGGCTGACACAAAGTTGTACACCGGGAATTCTCACTGGTTTACAGAAATAACATTGAGTAGTGATTGGGCATATGTTAAGTTAAGCTATATAATGTAGGTTATAGTGTCCAATGTGGCATTATTAGGTTAATTTATAGTTACTTGTGGCAATAGCCTGCAGTTTCAAGAGATGAATACATAGCTGAAAGCAAGAAGCAGAGCATAATTTTAATCTCATTTTAATGTATATGTGGACCTGGTAAGTAAAAGGACTTGCATTCTTCAGATAAAAATTTCTTTCTTTTCTTAATGCCCGCTGGGACTGCTATTTTTTAAAGAGGAAAACAAGTGTTGGTATATAAAGAAATTGAAAACCTCATACATGACTAGAAGAAATGGAAAATAGTGAAGCCACTGGAAAACAGTTTAGCACTTCCTCAAAGTTAAACATGGAATTACCATGTGACCCAGCAATTCCACTCTTAGGTATGTACCCCCAAAGGACTGAAAACAGATATTCTAACAAGCTGCTATACACAAATATTTATAGCAGCACTATTCACAAAAGATAAAAGGCAGAAACAACCCAAATACCTATCAACTGGTAAATAGGTAAACAACTTAGTGTATATCCCTATAATTGAATGTTGTTCAGCCATAAAAGAGAAAAAAGGGCTAATCCATGCCACAATGTGGGTAAACACAGAAAACATTGTAAGTACCCACCATGGTTAGGGTCTCAGCTCTCTGTTCTTGACCACATGAGTTTTAATAATCATGAGAATTTGGCCTAATCCATTGATCACTCCTTGCTGTAGCTCTTTTGGCGGTTATATAATCCTTTGGCTCAGCCAAGCCTAAAGTATCCTCTCTAGGGGATAAGCTATCATGGAATCGAACATGGAAGACTATGGCATTCCTTGCCACAATTATATATTTTTTAAGTTAATAACCTGTATATAAAATCTAGGATTTCCAGAAGAAGGATCCATAATATAAGAGTCATCCATGAGACAGAATAAATCCTGGGCCCTGCCAACTTACTTGGTGGGCAGGGACAAGAGCAGCAATTTCTTCATACACATATTGTTAAATCTCATGTCACTTACCTTTCATGACTTTAACAATGCATTCTACATTTTAAGGTAAGATATATAAAATATTTTCTCACCCTACCCATTCTGGACCTTTTTCTCTACCCAGTATAAAGTTAGCACTTGCCTTAGCTTATTATGGGTTCTGAGGAGGGCATTCTGGAAGTGTACCACTTCCCATTCAGCATGGTCCTTTGTCCTTGGTAAAATCAGGTATTATAAGATGAAGGATACCATGTGTTTGCTCCCTGTGTGTGTATGGCATGGAGTGAAAAACTGAAATAACAAAAGGTAGGAGATTCTAGTAGAACAGTGAAAGAAGCATGAAGTGAAGCTGTAGGCAAGCATCTTGTTTATGTAAGACATACAATATCCCTTCTGACTCCAAAGCTGAGTCAGTTTGTACAGCCAGGTCTAATCCCATCATTGGTTTCCCTTAATGGTATATGTGTACATTTTTTAAGTTCTCTGTCATGCTGGCAAGAATCATATTGTATTCCTCACATCATACTTCTATCTAATGATTACCAACCATGATGAACTTAGGAGAGAGACCATCAAGAAGGTAAAATCTTTGGCAGCAGTGGTGAGATCGCTAAAGATTGGTAGAGAATCTTTGCATGCTTTGCATGCAGATAGCTCTATAGGACAAAAGGTGAAAGGCTATCTAACAGTATTTGGAAAAGGCTCTGAGATATTCTAATACAGAGGTGAGCAAATATCTGAAGATGAAATAATTTATAAAGATGCCCTAATATGAAGAACACCCTGTTTTACCATAGAAAGATCTGGTTTGAGAATTTTGTTTCAAAATGTGGTAGTATAATTTGGGACCAACCAGTTTAATCTCAGATAGATTTGTGAAAATACATAATAAACTTAACTATTCTGAACTAGCTATTTTTAAAGAGATTGTTTAGTCAAAGCGTTTATAGCCCTGAATGTGTGTGTGGTAGAAATCAGAGCCTGGCGTCTCTAGCTTAATAAGAAAACTGGACTTGTACCATTTAAATTTATACCAAAAAAGGAATAAATATTGCCCCATCTACTGAATAGATTAACTTGCTAGATGGCTAAATTTTTCCACTAAATCTCATTATATACCTGAGAGGACACATGTCTATTTCGGATAAAGCTAAAACTGTGTCACTAAGTGATTTACCAGAAGTCATTAAGTGGTAATGCTAAGATTAAATTCTAATACTTTCAATTATACCATTATTATGTTCAACTATACAGTCAGCTTTTTGTTCATGCCACTGAAGGCTTTTCAGTAGATTTGAGACATTGTGTTAACACTGGAGGCCAAACGGCTTGACTGGTGGCCAAATTATCAAATGCTGGTCTGCAAAGTGCAGTGGAAACAACTGAAAAGCAGAAGAAGGTTCCCTACAAACTTTGGTAAAAGAAGAATTTGACTATTGTTACACTAAGAGAAGGATCAGTTAGAGGTGGTCATCATTGACAAAGCAAAGAGGCTCGTATCAGTGAGAGAAGAGATAGTTGACAACCTATTTGGAAGGTAGTGAGGAAGTCTAGGTCTCTTCATCTGTGTAATACTGATGTTACTCTCATATATAAATAATAAACTCACCATCTAGTCCTAAAACTAAGGCATTTCTAATTAATTACATGTACGTTTTCTTACCAAATCTCATTTTCCTGACTTTTCTCACCATAATCACTCTCATGATCTTCATTGTACCCTTTCTTTTAGTTTCATAACATATGCCTAAGCAATATTTAGTTTTGTTAGTTTTAATGTTATCAATAAAAGATATTCTATGCAATTGTTATGGATTTGTTTTTATTAACTTCCAAGTTATGTGTAGCTTTACTTCAGTTATTTTTATTGCTGTATAATATCCCTTAGGTTTTGTATTTATTAAACATTTAGTATTTTCTTTCATCAAACTTTCTGTTCCTACAAGGAATGTGAAAAAATAAACTCTCCATTTAGTCCTAGGGAAAAAAAGTCCTAGATCATGACAAAGTTCCCATTTAACCTGATACCTATATAGACACAAACATGCCTGATGGAGCCAGTGACACTTTCTCATAGTTCTCAGCTTGAGATAGGAAGCTTATTTAAAATGCTGGTTATCTGGAGCTCATTTTGGAGGGATATAACCCCAGCCCCATACTGTTCTCTAGTTTTGATACATTCAGAGGTTTAAATTGATCTTAGCATGTACTCATCTCTCATGGGTTGCTCACTACAAGGGATGCAAGTTTACTAAATTAGGTGGATGTATTAATTCATTCTCATGTTATTATAAATACCTGAAACTGGGTAATTTATTTTAAAAAAAAGAGGTTTGACTGGTTCATGGTTTCACAGGCTGTACAGGAAGCATGATGCTGGCATCTGCTTGACTTCTGGAGAGACCTCAGGAAACTTTTAATAATGGAAGGCGAAGGGGAAGCAGGCACGTCTTACATGAGTGGAGCAGGAGGAAAAACATCAATTTTCAAATGATATCCCTTTAAATCTGACATGTAATTACACTAATTTATAGCATCTAGGGAAATGAATGTCCTCATAAACTCAACCTTAGATGTGGGCGACTGGAAGACTGGCTCAGTCATTTGTGCTCAAGATTCTATAATCTATATGATTTTATACCTAACATATTAATACACAAACAAACCCTTCCACCCCAATCAATACCTGCAGGTCTATGATAAAAGTTAAATTAATCTCCCTTTCCTTCTACCTGCATATTTTTTTTTTTTTTTTT
>NW_012121598.1:1309130-1341192 GCF_000951035.1 Colobus angolensis palliatus | reverse complement strand
TGTTTTTAGTAGAGATGGGGTTTCACCGTGTTAGCCAGGATGGTCTCAATCTCCTGATCTCGTGATCCACCCACCTTGGCCTCCCCAAGTGCTGGGATTACTGGCATGAGCCACCACGCCTGGCCTGCTGGGACCCACTTCTGAAGATTCACCTCTACCATCCATATGCCAGAACCCATGCAAATTTTTGTTATGATAGTTCAGTTTAGGAATTCACTGTAGCCTTTTAAAGTTCAGCAGTTACCAAGACTATCCTGTTCTTCTTGTACTGTGCTAGGCATTCTTTTAAAAATCCTTACAATAAATCTCACTGGTAGATGATATCTTGATTTTATTAAGGAGGAAGCTAAAGTTCTGTTACTAACTGATCTGCCCAGAATTACTCCACCCTTTAGATATTCCCTGCTTATATGCTTCTGGGCTAGAATCTATCATTTATTTCAGGTAATATTAGAGTTCAGGAGATATGAGTTCACCTGCTCTGCCATTTAGCACTGGCCTTGAGAACTTAGACAATGAATTGTGGCACAGGATCTATCACCCCACAAGAAAAATTACATCGTTACATCATCCTAATTTTCCAAGTCTTTGGGGAGGCAAGAGGCAGAGTTGCCTGTTCAGATTGTGATGTTGTGTCAAAATGATACCACCTTGACATTTTGTTGGGGTAAACAACTTGGCAAGGGGATCAAAATGAGTGCAAAACTGACCCTGAAGGAAGTCACCATATCTGAATAAGCATCTTGGTACAATCCTTTGAGCAAGTCCCAGGTGAGTTCTTAAGAATAAACTGTGCTCCATTTCTAAGAGAAAAAAATTCCTCTCTACGGAGATAATCAGCCAGGGGCAAGGACTCAGATATTGACAGACACCAGGTATTTGAAAGCTTATGGCACCACAAAATAAAAAAAAAAAAAATCAAAAGTATTCCAAAGTCTAAGGCTGATTTTAAAGGTTAGTGTCTTAGATGTAAACATTAATTTGCATTATATTTGTATTAAATTGTATAGTTTATAAAAGATTTGCAGGATTTGCAAAGGAAATACTGTTACTAAAAGCAGTGGGGTCCATAATGGGTATTACGTTTAAAGCGGGTTAGTGACTTTTAATTTCCATCTGTAGGTATTTTTCTGACTTGACAATTTATTGCCAATATCTTTATGCCAGCATAAAATCTCTATTTGAAGTTCTTCTGTTATGTGAGGTCAAAAGAACCAGTGCTTGCAGGGTATCATAGCCTCTACCTTAGTTTATGTAACCTAAGAACAAAGCCCAAGACAGGTCATGATTCCATATTGTTTTCTGGGAGGGCTTTCCCGAGGAAACGGGGTGAGGGAGGTGGGCCAGTAAGGCAGGAGAGGAAGAAAATCTAAGAAGGGCCAAATGCCCTGACCTTATTTGCCTTCATTGTCATCTGGAACACTCCCTGTTCCAATAAACCAACAGGCTCTTTGATTCTATACGGCCTTTGGTGCTACCATAGACATTGACCAGGAGGCAGAGATTTAATGAAAGAAAAGGAATACCCTTTAGCATACTGTAGATATCCAGGGTTCCAGTCCTCTGGTGACCCTTAGAGGAACCATGTGGAACACACCTCAGATCCTTTCCACTGAGGAACAAGGATATTAAAGCATTTATCAATCTATTCCCATAACTCATTGGTTGATGTTCCTGACCTTTCAGACTGTACCTATAAGTAGACTGGGACTTCTTTGGCTTCAGAGAAAGCCCTAAAGCAAGAAAGCAGAGTGCAATTAATAAGCACGTGTAATAAGTTCAATAAGTATAAAAGTTTGCACCAAAGATGTACTTAAATAAGGGGATGGAGGGATCAGGGATCCATTCACCACAGTATTCTGCTATAAACCTGCAGAATGAATGTGAAAGAGGGAATCTGGCTTTAACATATGTTTGTTAGCTGGGAATGTCTAGGCTCTTGGGGGCTGTCAGTAATTATTAGAAATGCACGAAAACTTTCTCATGTGATTTAGGCAAATGGAGCTCTGGATCATTGCCTTTTCTCCTCTATGATGTAGCCACCATGCTTTACAACTAGCCCAAGCAGGATTAGGCTTTTGAGAGGAGACAGGGCCATGGCACTCATGGTATGGATCTATTTGTTGAGCAGGTAATGACAAGAGAAATTCCCCTGCAGGTTGTTAGTAAAGTTGTCTGTTTAAACTGAGTTACTTTTCTGTATTTAAATTCAACAATAATTACTAAACACCTGCTATGTGTCAGGCCCCATATTATATTAAGTTCTATATGCACATTATAAAGGCTGTAGTAGATGCCAGCTGCGTCTTATAGAGGAAGAGGCTGAAGCTGTGTCATCAGGTAATTCATCCTATGTGACGCAGATTATCATGATTTTAGCACCTTTAAGTTATAAAGCCACCCTTGTTTCACAGACTCTAATAATCTAATGTCTTAATATGTAATTATTATGAAGTCTTCAACATAATTTTGCTTTAATTACAATAGTTAAACCTAAATAAATCAAAGAACTTAGTTTTTTTTTTTTTAAGTTGTAAACAGCAAAATAGGTTTCAGGCTATTTTAAAATTTGTACAACAAATCTTCAGGGCACTATAGCTTGCTTCCCTACTATGCAACAGAGGAATTTTTTTCTATATATCTATGAAGAAAGTGACCCAAACTTAGAATCTGTACTCCAGCAAGTCTGTGTCTCCTGCTCAGGAGACTATTGGCCCAATCCTTGATTACTTAGGATGAAATGCATGTAGGCCCAACAGCGAGTGGGGTAAAATGGGAAGATGGTAGGCAAAGGGAGAAAACATCTTTCTTGGCATCTTGCTGATAGAATGTTCTCATAAATCATAAACTTTGCCTATGTGTGGACATGCGTGATACAATGCTGGCTGCCAAGTATAGATTTGAATATAATGGCAGAAGGGAATTGAGCACTTGCTTCCCAAAATGAAAGGCCCAGGAGACACAAAAGAGCACTTCTCCACAAAAACATCTTAAGCATCGTGATAGCTAACTGAAGATGAACCTCTGGATATAAACTCCCTACATGGAGATCATATGAAATGTGAATAGGTAGAAAGGGGGAAAATATATGATCACAAGCTTGGCCCTGATTTTTAGAGATTTACACCCCCCTCAAGCTATCATGTTCTAGTGGTAGGTACTCAAGTAAAAGAAGCCAGACAGAGTTTCCTCCTTTTTCATAAAGCAAGCAGAATTGACACCTGACAACAAACTCATTCATCTTAGAAAGTTGTGATGGGACCTCAAAATCTTGATGCATCAATTCCTCCTAGTTCAAGCTGCATGTTGAGCATTATAGCATGATGTGGAGGCTTCAAGATGACACCCTGGCTAACTAAATACCACGAGGAGCTTTCCAAGCTTTATGGGAACTTTGAACAGAAGGTTGTTACATTTCATTCTACTTTGGGGTAGGGGAAAGTGCCAATATTTAACAGCAGAATTTCTGACACTTGAGGAGAGGTTGGCAGTAACAATAGGTACTTATTTCTAAGTAAGGACCTCATGTCTCAGAATGATTATGTTTACCTCCAGTAACAGAGCACTGATATTCCTTTACCCAGCTTTTAGTGCTCTAGAAATGGACTGTGGATCCTCTATTACCTTGGTATTGCTCACTCCTATAGGGTATTTAAGCACTATTTGGGGTCTTGATCCTATCTAAATGCATACTTTCACATAATTCCAAAAGGGAACAATAAGGAGCAACATCAGCAAGATAGCAAAACCAGACTTTCCAGCACTCATTCTCTCACAGAAAAATTAATTCAAACAAATATCTGTGCACAAAAATGCCTTCAGAAGAGCTGAGGAATCAAGATAAGAGGTTAGAGCACCGTAGTATAGCAGAGAAACAAGAGAAGATACATTAAAGAAGAATAATAGTTTTATATTACCATGTAACCCCTCCCCATAAGCACAGGCAGCACAGTCCACAGAGATATACCCACTGAGTAGAGGAATGAGAGCGAAGTAAACACTAGACATTGCTGTTGAACCCAGCACCAGGCCTGCCCCAGTGAAATCCAGAACCAGGCCAACCCCACAACCCCAGGCCCTAGAAACAGAGATCAAGATTCCAAGCACAACTTAATGATGCCAGGCCAGCTCTTGCTACTTCGGGCTCTAGGCAGCCTCCTGCAGCCTCAGGTTTCAGGCCAGCCCACATGGCCCCAGAATCCATGCCACTGTTAACCAGGCCAGCACCTGCAGCTCACCAGGCCAGCAGCCATGGACCCAAGAACCAGGCCTGCCACAGGGGACCCAAGTTCCAGTCTTGCTCTGGTGGATCCAGGCACTAGGCCATCCTCTAAGGACCCAAGTGCCAGACCAGCCTACCTGCTGATCCAGTGGCCAGGACAGCCTGCTGAGGGGCTGCAGCCACAACCTGACCTGCAGATTCTGCCAGATGCCCTTCCCAGAATCTCTGGACAGTGAGTGGAGAAGAGCTTTCCCTGACAAAACTAGGTTGTAAACTGGAATAGATGACTACTTCCTCAAATATGCAGACACCAATGCAAAGCCACACAGACTATGAATAAACAGGGAAACATACTGCCAAAGGGAAAAAAAGATAAAGAATCAGTACTTAGCCCTAAAGAAATGGAGATCCACAAACTGCCTGACAAATAATTTAAAATAATTACCTTAAGGAAACTCAGTGAGCTACAGGAGAGCACATGTAGACAACTAAACAAAATGTATAGTTTGCAAGAAAAATAAGAAATTCAACAAAGAGAAACAATTAAAAAAAAACAAAATTCAGGAGCTAAAGAACACAGTGAACAAACTAAAAAAATTCCATTGAGAGCTTCAACAGAAGACTTGACAGAGCAGAAAAAAGAATCTATCAACTTGAAGACAGGTCGTTTGAAATTACCCAATGAGACCAAGAGAGGAAAGAATGAAGGAGTAAACAAAGCCTACAGGGCTTACAGGACACCATCAAACCAGCTAATGCATACATTATGTCCCAAAAGGGCAGAGAAAGAGATAGGGGCAAAAAGCTTATTTAAAGAAATAATGACAGAAAACTTCCCAAATCTGAGGAGAAGAATGAATATACAAATGGATCCATGAAGCCCAAAGAAGCTCAAATATAAAGAAATCTTTACTGAGACATCATAAAATTGTCAAAGACAAAGAATCTTGAAAGCAGTAAGAGAAAAGTAACTCATCACACACAAAGGAACTTTCATGAGACCATCAGCAGATTTTCAGTGGAAACCAGGAAGCCTTCCAGGCCAGGAGGAAGTGGGATGTTATATTCCAACTGTGAAAGAAAACAACTGTCAACTAAGAATACTATACACAGAAGGCTGTCCTTCCAAAATGAAGGCAAGATAAAGACTTTCTCAGACAAACACAAGCTATGGCATTTCACCATCACTAAATCTGCTTTATAAGAAATGCCAAAGGAAGTTTTTCCAGGTTAAACAAAAGGATGCCACCAATATGAAAACAGATTAAAATATAAAACTCAATGTAAAAGTAGGAATATTATCAAATTCAGATTACTCTGATACTGTAATACTTATATGTGGCATAAGTCACTTTTATTGTATTATAAAAGCTAAAAAGCAAAAATAAAAATAATTCTAGGTACAATAACTGTGGTAATGGATAGATTGTATAAAAGGATGTAAATTGTGAAATAAAAACATAAAACGTGATGGGAGGAGAAGTTAAAGTATAGAGTTTTTGTACACAAAGTTAAGCTGCTTATCAGCTTAAAATACAGTTACCTAATACTATAAGATATTTTTGTGAGCTTTAGGGTAACCACAAAGAAAAACTAAACTAGATATACAAAAGATAAATCAAAGAAAGCCACTAGAAATAAATTACAAAGTATGACATTGATACAGTTTGGATATTTGTCCCCTCCAAATCTCATGTTGAAATTTGATCCATAATGTTGGAAGTAAGGCCTAGTGAAAGGTGTTTGGGTCAGAAGGGCACATCCTTCATGAATGGTTTAGCATTGTCCTTGCAATAATGAGTAAGTTTCCACTCTGTGAGTTCATGGAAGAGCTGGTTGTTTTAAAAAGCCTGGCACATCCTTCCCCATCTCTCTTGCTCCCTCTCTTTCCATGTGACGCACTGATTCTCTTCACCTCCCAATATGACTGGAAGCTCCCATAAGCCCTTACAGGAGCAGATGCTGGTGGCATGCATCTTATACAGCCTTCCGAACTATGGGGAAAACAAACCTCTTTTCTTTACAAATTACCCAGCTTCTGTTACTCTTTCACAGCAGCACAAAACAGACTAACAGACACTAAGAGAGGAAGAATGGAACAAAGAAACTACAAAACAGTAAAAAAAAAAGTAATGGAATAGGATAAGTTATTTTCTACCAAAAATTACATTAAATTTAAACAAATTACCCAATCAAAAGAATCAAAGAGCTATCCAGGAGTGAAAGAACACAATGAGTAAACTAAAGTGATTTATGCCACACATAAGTTACCCGATCAAAAATTATCCATCCATACAGTAGCTAAATGAATCTTTAAAAAAAATCCAGCTATACGCTGCCTATAAGATGGTTATTTTTAGTTTTAAGAACAAATATAGGCTGAAAGTAAATAGACAAAAGGAGATATTATATGCAAATCAAAACCAAAAGAGAGCATGGGTAGCTATATTCATATCAGACAATATAGAAGTGGAGTCCAAAACTGTCGCAAGAAACAAATAAGGGCATTATGTAGCAATAAAAGTATCAGTCTATCAAAAGGATGTAACAATTTCAAATATATGTCACCCAACATTGGAGCACTTAATTTATAAAGCAAATATTAAAATAACTGAGGGGAGAAATAGACAGCAATACGATAATACTAGCGTACTTCAATACCTCACTTTTAGCAATGGACAGATCATCCAGACAGAAAATCAATAAGGAAACAGCAGACTTAAACAACACTATAGACCAAATGGCCCTAACAGATATATACAGAACATTCCATCAAACAGCAACAGAAAAAATTCTTTCCAAGTGCAAATGAAACATTCCCCAGGTTAGATCATATGTTAGGCAACAAAAATGTCTTAACAAATTTAAGAAGACTGAAATTGTATCAAGTATTCTTTCCAACTATAATGGCATGAAACTAGAAATCAATACTCGGAAGAAGATTGGAAATTCACAAATACATGGAATTAAAAATATACTCCTGAACAATCAATGGGTCAAAAAAAGAGAAATAAAAAATACATTAAGACAAATAAAATAGAAAACACTATATCCAAACTTTTGGGATTTAGCAAAAGCAATTTAGAAGGAAGCTTATATAAATGCCTGTATTAAAGAAAAAAAAAATCTCAAAAAAAAACCTAAATTTATACCTTAAGACCTATAAAAAAGACCAAACAATGACCGAAGTCAGCAGAAGGAAGGAAATAATAAAGATCAGAGCAGAAATAAGATACTAGAAAAGTAACAGGAAAAAAATCAAGGAAACTGAGTTTTTTAAAAAATAAAATTGACAAAACTTCAGCTAGACTAGGTTAAAAAAAAAAGAAGACTCAAGTAAAATGATAAATGAAAGAGGAGATATCACAACTATCATCACAGAAATACAAAGAATCATAAGTCTCTATTACGATCAATTATATGCCACCAAATTGAATGACCTGTATAAAATGGAAAATTTCCTAGAAATATACAACCTACCAAGATATCATGAAGAAAAGGAAAATCTGAATTGAATCCATTATCAAAAACCTCCCAACAAAGAAACTCTCAGGACCTGAGGACTTCACTCGCAAATTTTATCAGACATTCAAATAATTAATGCTGATCCTTCTCAAACTGTTCCCCAAACACGATGACTGTAAATACTTTCAGATTCATTTTAGAAGGCCAGCAGTATCCTGATACTAAAGCCAGACAAGGACACTACAGAAAAAAAGAGTTATAAGCCACTATCCATGATGAGTATACACACAAAAACCCTCAACAGAATACTAGCAAAATGAACTAAACAGGACATTATAGTGATCATAGTATATGATCAAGTGGGATTTATCCCTGGAATGTGATGATGTTTTAACATACACAAATCAATAAATGCAACACACCAGTTTAACAAAATGAAGTATAAAATTTATATGATCATCTAATAGATAAAGAAAAAGCATTTGACAAAATTCAACATCGTTTATGATATAAATTCTCAATAAATTAGGTGTAGAAGGACTTGTACCTCAATATAATAAAGGCCATATATGCAAAGCTCAGCACTAGCATAATATTTAACAGTGAAAAGCTGAAAATATTTCCCCTAAGATCAGGAACAAGACAAGGATCCCAACTCTCATCACTTCTGCTCAATATATTACTAGAAGTCCTGGCCTGAGCAATTTGTTAAGAAAAAAAAAAAAAAAGGCTTCCAAATTGGAAAGGGAGAATTAAAATCATCTCTGTTTGCAGATGACATATTATATATAGAAAACCCTGAAGTAATTCCTTAAAGTTGCAGCATACAAAATCAACATGCAAAAGTCAGTAGTGTTTCTATATGCTAAGAGGTTACTATTCAAAAAATAAATTAAGAAAACAACCTCATTTACAGTAACATCGAAAATAAAATTAAATTCTTAGGAGTAAATTTAACCAAGGAAGTGAAAGATCTGCATACTGAACACATAAATATTAATAAAAGAAAATAAAGACACAAAAAAATGAAAACATATTCCATGTTCAAGGACTGAAAGAATTATAATTGTTAAAATGGTCATACTACCCAAAGCAATCTACAGATTCAATTTAACCCCTATCAAAATTCTAATGAAAAATTTCGCAGAAATACGAAAAAATATTCTTAAAATTTGCAGTGTTGGGACACTTGCCTCTCCTGACTTTGAAATTCCTGTAACCCACCTCAGGATTATTAGGACCTTATAAGCTTCTTTACAACATTAAACACTGCCATAGTCAAATGTTTGATGCACTGGTTATAAGGTGAAATCTAGGGCCTGATTTTCCCATCCCCAGCAAGCGACATCATGCGATTTCATTCCAGAAATGATGGTTTCCCTTGCAGAGTTCAAAGAATTATTATAGTAAAACCCTGCAGTTTTGCTGCCATAAGATAAATTCATTTTGTCTAGCTTCACTAGAGTATTTTGTAGCTCTCCAACAAAGTAATCCTGTCTAATAGCATTGCTTCCTTGGGAACTGACATTCCTGAATCTATAACAGATCCATCACTGGCAATGCTGTCAAGCTACACTGAGTGTAGAGGCCAATATGTAGTGGGCAAATAATCCACTAAACTAATTTATTTTGCAAATGACTCATTAACTAAGAAACCAAAATTAAAAGGCTATTGCAATCATAATATTTGGAGATAAAATAGCTATAGACAAGGAATTACACATGAAGTCCAGGCAGATCAAAGCTGGTGCAAGTCCCCTTCCTAATAGAAAGTTTGGGGAGTAGAGGTGGGGTGGGGTACAGCTATGGTATGGCTTAGTAGAGTATTGCTAGGCTATAAGGCAGTAAATTAAAAAAAAAAAAAGCCCTATAATTCATTTCTTTTTTTGTGTGTCAAACTTCTGTTCAGGATCTTTTCTGTGACCCAGCATTAAATGTTGGTTTGAAATGGTAAAACATAAACCAGGCTGCCAGAGCTAAAAATTAATCCAAAAGGAAAACAAAGGATCTATACAGAATATGCAAAAACTAACAAAGACCTAGCTCAATTCTATTAATTCTTCATCCCCTAATTTCTCATTGAGAAATCAGAGCATTGAAAGGTTGTAAGATACAAATGGAGATACTCTTATTTAAGTGGCACTGAAAGATGAGCCTTGAAGAGGAATTTTGGTGCAAGTACTAATTTCAGAGGTGATACCAACATGCTCGAATAAGGAAGCAGGGAGAGTGAAACAGAGAGGGAAAGATAATGAAGGATGTGAGAAATTGGCAACTCACTTTTTCAGTCACTATACCCCTTCTCCATGATTCTTTCATGCCTGCAAGATGGTTTTCAATTCCCCAGTAGAAAGCGGCATCCTACTCTAACCTTACTTGAGATAAGCAAAGTATTCCTGCTTTCTCACTTACACTGACCTTGGTGCTGAAACAGAGTTCTAAGCAGAGGAAAGGAAGGGTTCTCTAGGAACTCACTTTCGTACAATTGATACTGAATGCTCTCTTCTGTCCCCAAAGAATAGGAACAGTTCCTCTGGGTTCTGTCACTCACTACTCAGAGCAAGCAACAAATACCTGCCCTGAAAGTTCTGTGATATTAAAATGTCATCCCCTTAAATTTCACTGAGGTACTTAACTGAGCATGAGGGTCAATGTGAGAGAGACTGACTTTGAGAATAAGGCTCAAATGTAACACCAGGTTCTAACCTGGAATCTAAATGAGGCCCCTTCTTCAGACATGAGACTGTCATTCAATTCATGAAATTCCTAATGCTGGTATGGTCTAGTCCAGGGCCAAGGTCCTTAGACACTGACAGAAGCCACGGTCTCTTAATGTTTTTGAAGTTCTAACTATGTCCTACACAATACAACAAAACTTAGACCTCATTTTGTAATCCTGTTCCTTCATTCCTTTATTCTAAGTGTTTATATTTAATGATGCTATTCAACAATATAATTCATACTATACTTAATATATGAAACTCAATCTTGAGTCTTAATCCTGATTATAGTTACTTAACAGTATTACAGTATAAACTAAATCTCTTGAGTTGTTATCTCAGAATTTGCTGAAGCTTGAAGTCCACAGAGCAGGCCGTCAGGAAGGGAAGATAGATTTGAAGTTGGAGAAATCAAGAACAAGCTGAACTTACAAGCACAAGCTGGAACCCCACAAGGACAGACCAAAATCAGTGTCAGTTCTTGTTGCCTCTGACCTTGGTGATAAGGATGTCCCGCAGAATCCAGGCTCCTTCACAGAATTAAACACACATACCTAACCCAGGACTTACAGAAGCCAAAGGGGAGACCAGGGAAAGGTAAAAGAGTCACAAGCCCAGCGGCTGCTTTATGCCAAGGAACAATGTCAGCAGACAAGCAACAACATGTGTAAATTACACAGTGGTTGCTGGTTCCTCTCTGGCCTCTAAATATCCCATTTCTCCCATTTGCTGTTCATTTTTTAACTGGAAACACACAAGAATGAATTATGGGAAATATGGCCTAGCGAAACACACACTACAAAGCCATCGCGTAACTAAACACATTTAATTCACTTTTTAACATCTTTCTAGATCCAGCGACATGACTTGTCTTTTAGTTACAGATCTATCTGATCTAGGGGTAGGGTTTTTTTTTATTTTCTTCTTCAAATAAGGGTTAAACTATTCTGCCTGTAGTTCATATAATCCGCCTGAAAGAGAAAGTTATTCCTTGAATTTAAAACTCATCTATTCCCTCTGTTGAGAATCTCCCAAAGATATGCTCATCCTTCCCTCAGATCAGAACCCTATTGATGTATTGAGGATGTGTCTTTCTTATTACAATTAACCCTGTTTCCCAGCCAGGCCTTCCAAATTAATCTTTCAACACACCAGCAGAAAGTAACACATACTCTCCTATTCAGAATTGAAGTGACTCTGAGTTAGGAGAAAATCCCAAGACTTCCCCCTCCACTGGAGCTTGGTCCTTGTGACTTTGTCTTTTTATGATACCCTCAATATTTCCTACTCCAAAGGCACACTCATAAAACTGCCCAATGGCCTAGGCTTCACTCAAAAGTGCTGTCCTCAGAGCAGTTTATTCATTAACCAGCTTCCATGGTCTACTTCTGCTCTAATGTGTGGCTTCTGCAGTGCCAAAAAATACTACAGACGTTAGTTTCTAAGGCTCTAAAAGGCCATCCTAGTGTCATTGATTAGGATTGGTGGCCCTGTTTCTCCTTGTTCTACTGAATATTGGTACTTGATGCTTCTCAACTTCCTGATGTTTCTATTTCTTTATATAATCTGTGATTCTGATGCATCAGAAGGGGAGATTAGAGGATGAGGTCTATTGCTAAAAATAGTGTGTATGTTTCAGGTTTGTGGAGCACTGAAAGCAATTTCAGTAGCAAGACAACATTAAGCTAACTCTGCCACCTGTCTTTCCTGAATTAGTCTATCCAGTATTAAGAAGGTATCTGATAGAAATGTAAACCAGCTCTTTTAGTGCTTGAGAGGATCATGTGAATTGAGGAATCTGTCTTAGGCAGAATTGTGTCTGTTACTTGGAATTACCTTGACTTCAGTGGCTTAACCACTAATTACTCAGGATAGAAGGATTTAACCACAGGAGCTCCAAATACTGAACAAGCCAAATATGACAAAAGCTTTCGTTAACTTTTTATTACATGAATTTTCATGGAGCCAGTATACTCACATATAGAAATGGAAGTGGATGCTGATCTCACGCAAGTTGTTCTTCCAATATTATTTATGCTACCCATGCATTAAGGCATAGCAATACCTAGGAGAGGCAAACAGTTTCCACTTGCCCACTGTCTGAGCTTAGCTTTCCTCAGAAGCAGATTGTGAGACAAGGACTCCAGTACAAGTGGTTTATTTGGGAAATGCTCTCAGGAAATACCTGTGTAAAGAAACAGAAAGGAAAGGAAGGAAACTACTAATGGCACATATCAAATAAGTTATGACTGGGGAACTCTGTGAGTTAAAGAAATCCAAGGTGGGTCAGGCAGGCATGGCCTACCTTGAGTGCCTCCACTGTGCTCATCAATGGCTATGAGGAACCCTGGGGAAGACTGGCTGTAGCATGGATACCACCATACATCCAGATCTGTGAAGTGCATGCTCCCCTACTACCAGCAAGTATCAAAGGCACATCTGAGAAAAACACTTCCATGGCAGCTGTTCTTCATTTAATTATTGAAGATATGGCAATTCCTGATATAGCAAAGAATATGTTCAAGGTCTAGGTGACATTCAAATATCAGCAGTTATTTTATACCTTTGATCTTCAGAGAACTAACTAAAATATCTGCTTTTAGGGTGTGATGTCTATCCAAAGGTGCACTGGACTTGACTATCTCAAGACCTTAGCCCTAACTATTCCTCTTCACCCACCTTTCTAAACCCAAATTGACCCACTATCTGCTATGCAGTGGCCCCAGTACTGCATCGTCTCTTGTGATTAACTCAACGTCAGTTTCCTCATACTGTCTGAGAATATAAATGGTGAAAAATTCTGGGAAAAAAAATTGAACTTTGAACTTCAATCTATCCTATAAAAACTTTAAGCTATTGTTCCCTGAAGAGCAGTCATCTTGAGCTGTTCTCTCGTAAACATGTGAAGACTTCAGCTAACAGCTTGGTGGGTTTTTCTCCTTCAACCATTCTGTGGCACTCTTTTTCAGTCTTTTTAAATAAATAAGAGATGGCATTAACTTTTAAAGAATAGCTGTTTTACCAAGATTTGAATGGATGGCAAAAAAAAAAAAGAATTCTCTCTAGTAAATTTCAGAAAGCATTGATGAATTTGGAAGTTGCTTTATAATATATGTACACACACACACACACACACACACATATATATATATATGTCTGTTCCCAGTCCACCAAATTGCAGGAGGGAAGCATAAAAGGGAAGCAAATTTTCCTTGAACTTAGCCACACATATTTTGATAGTTTCCTCTCCAAGATTTTTATTCCGATACCCAAGTAGCATAGCACATCAGAAAGACAAAATCTAAAAGTGCTGGAAGAACATATTATTGGTGGCATAGAAAGTTTTTACCTCACTTTACTTCTCCTCCTAGCAGTTTGTATTTTAACATCTCAGGCCTCTCTGCAGTGTGAAGTTGATCACTTTCTGTCATTCATTTAGTTGAATAAAACCCGCTGGGTGTTGTCTATCATCAAATAAATACTTCTTTATAACTGGATCATCCTGACCCAGGAGAGAATTGCAGGTTGAGATCCCCATGGCCTCTTTCTGACTCATATCAATAAATGGAAAAGACCATTTCCCCCATCCCCACCCCGTCAAGCTGCATCCATGTTCTAATACCTGCTTGAATAAAGCAAAGCCGAGTATAAAAGGAGATAGAAATGTCAGAAAATCATCTCTATTTCTTGCTTCACTCTCTATCCTGATTTAAATTGTGTTTGATTTTACACAGGTTTATTGAACACTTGAGATCATAGGGAGAGTTCTGTAAACATGCTATAAATTTTCTTTGATTCCCTCCCTGAAAATCAACACAAATTACATAATACCTGGGACAAGATCATCATAGAGATTACAATTATAGTTTTTGCTGGATGATTGGTGATCAAATATCATAATTCTATCAGTTCAGTATAGGACTGTTCCATGTATATAAAAGGAACAAATGAAACAGAACAGATGATCATACAGGTAGGACATTAAAGACAGACTCTCTAGTCTGGTAGACAGAAACACCATTTAAAAATGTAAAATCATTTCTCTCCTTGGGAGGCAGAAATAGTTCCAAGAGGTGACTGAGGGACTTTTGATGGGGTGGAGGAGGCTCAACTAAAAGTACCCTTCAAAGATACTTAACCAGAAGTGCATTTTCTCTGCAAATACAGCTCCACTAAAAAGTCACCTACCCTCTCTTACTGCAAACCAAGTTGCTATCCCAAACCCTCGGTATCCTTGGTGCAACTGTAGAGCATCTATACATTCTAAAATAACAGTGAAATAGCTATGGCCTGAAGAAGCATTCTAACTTCAGTGTGCAGTAGCTTTCAGTATGCCACATCAGCCGTTTCCTGAAGGTAGCTTATTGAATATCCTTCAGGACATTTTCCATAGTGAACTTCTCAGTAAGCAATAGCTGTAATGATCTCAGAAATAAGAAGGAACCAATGAGGTCAATTTAGTTGCATATAAAAATTGTATTTTTAATAATGTCTTTAGTGCATTTTTGGTTCCTTTATTTAGACACCGTCCTTCACAGACAACAACTTGTATACAAAGGAATATGAATGAGTCCTCTCAAAGTTGTTAGAAATTTGACCTCAGCCCTAAATAATTAATTTCTCCATTTTCAAGGAAAAAGTTAAGCCAGCTGATAAGGCTTTTGACCCAGTCATGCTGCCTTCCTCAGTCCTATAGGCCACATGATCCAAGGGAGCTCACATTGCTATGTGGGATGTAGATAGAGAGGCTGTAAAATTTCATGGCAAATTAAGGAGACAGAGAAATATTATGAACACTGTCTCTAAGAATTTTGTATAAGTTGTTGCCTGTAGTTGGGATTGCTTTTAGGTCGGTGTGATTGATGCCATGTGCATTCCTTGAAAGTCCAATGACTGAGTCCTGATGGTCTTTACTCAGTATTGGGTCATCTCAATGTACGGATTATAAAAGATGGTACTAAGTATTCTCTATCGTTACTGGTATTGTCTATTTCATTCAGGGTTTACAGCACTGGTTTCAGAATTTGTCCCATTTAATTGCTTGACAGATTTGTCTTCTAAAGCAATAAAAAGTTTTACTTGACTTTTCTAACAGGAAATTACTATTTGTGGTGCCTTAGGAAGGCACTTATAGGTTGGAAGTGGACTTATAAAAGTGCTCTTAGGACCCTGACACCTCTGTATTTCCAGATATTTAGTAACAAACCTTAAGATTTTCAGATGCCTTGCATGCTGTGAGAAATGC
This sequence comes from Colobus angolensis palliatus, assembly GCF_000951035.1. Taxonomy (NCBI): domain Eukaryota; kingdom Metazoa; phylum Chordata; class Mammalia; order Primates; family Cercopithecidae; genus Colobus; species Colobus angolensis. The sequence continues at coordinate 1,325,540 of NW_012121598.1, read as the reverse complement.
AAAAAACTCCCAGCACAAACAATTCTGTCCAATCCCCCACACCAAAAGATTTGGTCAAACTGTAGCATGGCCTCTGCTAGCCTAAGATCATGTGCATAAGAGGAATGAGCCTCCGCTGAGTTCCTGCTTGGAAGGGGTCAAGACTGCCAAAAAAAAAATTTTACTGTTTCTTTCAGTCAACACCTAGAGATAGGCTTCTAATCTCTCTTTTCTTAGACAATTTACTTTTGAAAACACAAAATTATAAATCCTTTCTCTGTCTCTTTGACACATAGATGTATAGTCTACAACCCAGGAATGGCTTTCTCAAGAACCAGGGAGCCATTTCTTCTGAAATGTACTCATCAAAAAGGATAGGGCTCCTGTCTCCTTGTCTCTGTGGGAGGATAAGAGCTTAACTTCAATAAGCACCGGTTTGCAGACACAGATACTGACAGTCTAATCACATTTCTTAAAGTCTTTCAGTACTTTTCCTTTAGCACACTCTATCATTTAAAAGGCCTCCTGCCTTTTGCTTCTTAGGAGTTGAGGAATTAAGCTCAGGTTACACTGAGGTCTCTCTCCCCTATTGCAACAGTACTGGATAAAATCTGTCTTACAGTGACTGCCTTTGTTTCTGTTGGACAGCTGATTCTCTGTATTAAAACAAGTAATCTAACTGTTTATTAGCCTTGACTGTGCTATTATTAGAGTATGCTTCCATGGATAATAAAACTAAGACAAATATTGATATCATGTTGCTATATGGAAAGAAGAAACACAGTGCTAGGGAAGTGGGAAGGTAATCGTGGGAAGTGAAAATAACTATAAAGGGCCCAGTCATCCACTGTGATACTGGCTAAAAACCACAGTTTAGTAGTGTAGGGAAGTTATGGGAGATTCTATGCCACATTTTTCATGTCTCAATTATTCAAGCAAAGAAGTGAGAGAGTTGAGCTATTTATATTTCCTGCCTGTCAAAAGTTAGAGGTTGCAAGTACCCAAAGAGACGTTAGTTCCCATGAATAGTGCAAGTGATATGTTCCAAGATCCCCAGTGGATGCCTGAAACTGCAGATAGTACTGAACCCTACATATACTACATTTTTTCCTATACAGACATACTAATAAGGTTTATGAATTAGGCACAGTGAGAGATTAACAATAAAAATAAAATAGAACAATTACAACAATATACTGTAATAAAAGTAGTCTCTTTCCCTCTATCTCTCTCAAAATACCTTCTTTTACTCTACTCACCCTTCTTCCTGTGATCTGTCAACCTAATAACTGAGATGGCTACTGAATGCCTAATGGGCGGGTAATGTACACAGCATGCATATGCTGGACAAAGGGATGATTCATGTCCTGGGTGGAACAGTGAGACGGCATGGAATTTTATGCTGCTATGCAGAACACCATGCAATTTAAAACTTGTGAATTATTTATTTCTGGAATTGTCCTTTTAATATTTTCAAACTATAATTAACCATGGGTAACTGAAACCACGGAAAGTGAAGCAATGGATAAGCGGGTACTACTATACTTCCTACCTTCTGGTCACATAGGAAAATTTGTTCTTGGTGGCATAAAGACAGCATTCTGAGAATAAAGCAGGTCCTGGCCATTGGAAATCAGGCTGGTATGCATAGAAAAGTCAATGTGATCAAAGAGTTGTAGGCAAAATATCTGCTATACTGGTTATGAACAGAAACCTAAATATTGAGATGCTTCCCCACCTGCCCCCAAGAATATTCTGCAGCTTCATCAAAAAATGTGGGAAACTAGAAATTTCTTCATGTTACTCTAGAAATTCTAGGGCAATGTTGAGTCACTATATTCTAATATCAACAGATCCATTACAGCCATCCTAGTTAAATAAGAACTATTTAAAACTGTGAAAAAACACTGTAAACTAAAAATTTCACAAAAAAACTATCAGAACTGATAGACAAATTCAGCAGAGTCGCAGGATACAAAATTAATACATCAGTTACATCTCTATACAAAATCAGTTACATCTTTATACAATAACAATGTGGACTCCAAATAAGGGATTAAAAAGCAATTTCATTTATAATGGCATTAAAAATAATAAAATACTTAGTAATTAACTTAATCAAGAAATAAAATCAGTCATACACTGAAAACTACAATTGCTGAAAGAAATTAAAGGAGATATAAATAAATGAAAAGATAATCCATGTTCACAGATTATGGAAATTTAATATTCTTAAGATACTAATACTACCCGAAGTGATCTACAGATTCAATGCAATCCCTATTAAAGTCCCAATGATTTTTTTTTTTTTTTTTTTGCACAAGAAAAATTTATCCTAAAATTCACATAAAATCTCAAGGGACCATAAGTAGCAAAAAATATAGTGAAAGCAGAAACAAAATCAGAGGATTCACATTTTCTGATATCCAAACTTACTACAAAGTCAGCAATCAGTGTGGTTCTGGCATAAAGACATATAGCTCAATAAAATACGTTGAAAGAGTTCAGAAATAAACCCTTGCATATATGACCAAATGATTTTTGACAAGGGTGCAAGATCATTCAGTGGGAAAAGGACTTCTTTCACCAAATTATGCTTGGAAAACTGGATATGTGCAGGCAGAAGAATGAAGTTGGACTCTTACCTTACAATATGTACGAACATCCACAACATAAAAGTATAATTTTTTTTTTTTTTTGAGACAGAGTCTTACTCTTGTTGCCCAGGCTGGAGTGCAGTGGCACGATCTTGGCTCACTGCAACCTCCGCCTTCTGGGTTCAAGTGATTCTCCTGCCTCAGCCTCCCAAGTAGCTGGGACTACAGGTGCCCACCATCACGCCCGGTTAATTTTCTGTGTTTTTAGTAGAGATGGGGTTTCACCATGTTGGCCAGGCTGGTTTTGAACTCCTGGCCTCAAGTAATCCATCCGTCTCAGCCTCCCAAAGTGCTGGGATTACAGGAGTGAGCCACAGTGCCCAACCAAAAGTCTAAAACTCTTATAAGAAAACGGGGAAAGGACCATGACGTTGGGCTTGGCAATTATTTCTTAGATATAACATCAAAAGCACAGGCAACAAAAGAAAAAATAGATAAATTAAACTTCATCAAAACTGAAAACATCTGCACCAAATGACGCTATCAACAGAATAAAAAGGCAACTAACACTGGAGAGAAAATATTTTCAAACCATAGATCTGATGAGATTAATATCCAGAATATATAAAGAACTCCTACATCTCAACAAAAAGTAATAGCCCAATTCAAAACATAGGCAAAAGACTGGAATAGACCATTTCTCCAGTAAAAATATACAAATGACCAATAAACACATGAAAAATGCTTGACATTATTATCATTAGAGAAATACAAATCAAAACCACAATGAGATATTCCACTTCAGACCCTTTAGAAGGGCTTATAACGGAAAAAGTAAAAGAAAAAAAAATAGTATTGGCAAGGATGTTGAGAAATTAGAACTCTTGTGCACTGCCAGTGGAAATGTAAAATGGTGCAGCCATTATGGAAAACAGTATGGTGCTTCTTTAAAAAATTAAACATAGAACTGCCACATGATTCAGCAATCCCACTTATGGGTATATTCAAAAAATTGAAAGCAAATATTTAAACTAATATGTGTACATCTGTGTTCATAGCAGATTTATTCACAATAGCAAAGAGGTAGAATCAACCCAAGTGTCCATCATGAGTGGATAAAGAAAATGTGCTATACAAATGCAATGTAATATTATTTGGCCCCAAAAAGAAAGGGAGTTCTGACACACACTGCAATCTGGATGAAACTTGAAAACATTACAGCAAGTGAAATAAGCCAGACACAAAAGAACAAATAGTGTATGATTCCACTTATGAGGCACCCAGATTAGTCAAATTCATAGAGGTAGAAGTAGAACAGTGGCTACTAGGGGCTGGAAGGAGGGGAAATGAGGAATCCTTGTTTAATGAGTACAGAGTATCAGTTTGGGAAGATGAAGAAGTTCTGGAGGCAGACAGAAGTGATGGATGCACAACAATGTAAATGTACTAATGCCACTAACCTGTACACTGAAAAATAGTTACAATGTTAAGTTTTTTGTTTTGTATATTGTATCACACACAAATACACACTATGTATATATGTATACTCTAGTATATGTAGTGTGTGTGTGTATGTATATGTATGTATATATGTATGTGTATTTCTGTTGGGTGGCACACATTTCACCAATGAGTTCCTTAACTCTCCAGGATGCTAAGACAATCAACTTAGTAGTATTCTCTGGGAAGAATAGTCTGGTCTATCAGCAACAATGCCATTAACTGCCCTAGGTGTAAAGTTTCAGTTGTAGGTAGCAAAGGAGTGGGCCATGCCAAAGATTAATTAACCAATAATCCAAAACAAAGATGAAATAATTGTAGAAAAAGTGAGAGATAGGTGTGAAACAAGAAGTGACTAAATTGCAAGTGAATCAAGGGCTGGTTGTGTCTGGTGGCTTGTTAAGGTACTGCTAGGTTGTAAAAACAGGGATCCTTTAAATCCAGATAGATATTCAGTTAATTATATATCTGTATTCATCACAAAGCATCTTCTCAGAACCTTATGTATGGTCCAATATTAGTGTGGGCTTGAACTGATAAAACAAAAACTGAGCTCCAAACACAAAGATTGAACTTGGATAGTCAGGAAGCCAGTGGGAAAACCAAGCAGCAACACAGAATACACAAAGTGCAAAAGGAAAACCTGGATTAAGTATTGGTTCTTCATCAGGTAATTTCTCAGAAAGCCGAGACACTCACAGGCTATAGAAATGAAATAAAGACTATGTGACTAAATTGGGAGGCATTGAAAAGGACACCTGAGACAGACAACTGGACATAGATAATTGTCTTAGGAGGTGATCCCAGGATGCCACAGGGGTGGCAGCAGGGAGAATAAGACAGGGAAGAAGAGACAATGAAGACTGGCTCTGTGAGCAAACCGAGTTCAGAGTCCCTGGGAACTTTCAATGTTAAGGACATTAGGATCCACTGACCAGTCTTTTGTTGAAGGACAAAAAGATTCAAGTGTCAGGCAAGCTCATCCAAGTGGACCGTGGGCATAATAAATATTCTATCAACTAAAAGTTAATTCATCATTCTTAAATATCTTAAAAGGTTTCAGTATCTCCTAAGAAGAGATCTAGTGAGTCAATATTTATTATCTGCCTCTAATTCCTAATTTCTACCTCAACCTTTCATATGTGTATAATAATGACAAGGCTCATATTGTGTAACATCGTTGGAAAAGGAGTAAGCCTATATCTTAGCCCTAACACAATAGGAGGCAGTGTTATACAAAATTGCGTTTGTTACCTGTTTAGATTAGAAGGACTCAGGCCACTTAAGGTGTAATTGTCCCAGCAAAACCCGACCTTTAGGATGGTGACCTTAAACAGCATTTTCAAAAAAATTCTCAAGATGCTAATCAATTTCTCTTTAAAAAAAAAAAAAATAGTTATCCCAACAAACTTAACATGTTTTTCCCCAGGCCCACTATTTTCTTGGCCAAAGTCCACTCTCCAGCTGAAATATTTCTTTTACTATCTTCTTCCGATTTGGTGAAAACACCTAAAAAATAAAGTACCAACGTAAGAATTGTATGGTGACACCTAAAAAATCATGCTGTCTACTCCTGGTCTCTCCATTCTTGTCCATCCATCTTCCCTTTGTCATCCTTCAGCATAGTTCTCACTTCCTGTTCTACATACTGGACTTACTTTGGGCAGCATTCGGGAACTCCTAGTCTCGGTACTGTTACCATCTTAACATGTTAAAATTGGAAGAGTAGGTGAAAATGGAAGTAAAATTAAAGGAAGATATTCTAGTCTGGGTAATTAGGAACACTGTTTTAAGATATAAAATAATTCCTCTGATTCCCATACAATGGCAGCTGCAAAGAGTGACTATGCAACTCATCATATGGTAGAAGAATATTACCTCAAACTATGCTTCTAATAAACCAAATGTATTCTTGCTGTACAAATACAACTTCATGAAAAGCCACCTAGTCACTTTGGCTGTACACCAAGTTACCACTCCAAATCCCCAGTGCTCTTTACGCAATTATGGAGCATCTATACCTGCCAGAATAACCATGGAATAGCTGTGGTATGACGAATTACTCTGAGCACAACATGTGGCATCTTCCAATAATATACAGCATCTGTGATCTGAAGATTATTCTAGCTTTTCAAATACCTTTCAGGATGCTTTCCTTCCTAAATCTCTTATAAACCAATAGCTGTGATATCCTCAGAAATTGGAAAGCATAAATGAAGTCAGTCTACTTGCACAGGAATTGTATTTTTATTCATGGTTTTTATGTTTTGAGTTCATTAAATTAGACCATCAGTCTTCACAGACAGTAATTTGAACACAAAGGGTTACCAGCATGTTTGAACTATTCTCTGTTTTCTATGGAATGTATTTAATAGAAAGTTATCCTAGTGCATGGAATGTACTGAATGTAGAGCTGTCTTATTTGAGACATTCACAGCTACAGAGGTGGCTCTGTAAGCTAAACCATCCAGATACTCTTGGGGCATGGGATAACTTCTTTTTTCATTTATGCATACAATTTTTATTTGAAATCTACAAGTATGGACAATATAATGCAAAAGTTACTGAAAAATCAATGTCAGCATCATCTGAACTCTTTCCCCCTAATGTAATCAGGGCATTTGGATAACACATTTCCGAGCTCATCAGTGGTTCTTAAATGTCAAGTGCACCCTACTTAATCAGTACCTAACCCTTTCCTTGGCTCAATGAACTGCTAACATGTACATTTACATGTTAAAAATCTATCCCTCAATATACATACTAACTGGATCTTTTAATTTTAATTAATTTTTGTGGGAAGGTGTATATATTTATGGGGTACACGAGATGTTTTTATACAGGCATGCAATGTGAAATAAGCAGACCATGGAGAATGGGCTTCATTCCTCTAAAGCATTTATCCTTTGAGTTATAAACAATCCAATTACACACTCTAAATTATTTTCAAATGTACAGTTGAATTACTATTGACTGGCCAAGCATGGTGGCTCACCTGAGGTCAGGAGTTTGAGACCAGCCTGGCCAACGTGGTGAAACCCCATCTCTACTAAAAATACAAAATACACAAGTTAGTGGTGGGCACCTGTAACCCCAGCTACCAGGAAAGCTGAAGCATGAGAATCGCTTGAACTCAGGAGGCGGAGGTTGCAGTGAGTGGAGACTGTGCCACTGTACTACAACCTGGGCAACTGGCTGTCTAAAAATAATAATAATATTAGTTGTTAATATTAATATTTTTCTATCTAAAAATAATATATTTATATATATGACTATAGTTACCCTGTTGTGCTATCAAATAATAGGTTTTATTCATTCTTTTTAACTATCTTTTTGTACCCATGAGCCATTCCCACTTCTCTCCTGCCTCACTACCTTCCCAGTCTCTAGTAATCATCCTTCTACTCTCTATGTCCATGAGGTCAATTGCTTTTATTTTTAGATCCCACAAATAAGTGAGAATATGCAATGTTTGTCTTTCTGTGCCTGGCTTATTTTGGTTAACATAATGATCTCCAGTTCCATCCATGTTGTTGCAAATGACAGGATCTCATTCTATTTTATGGATGAATAGTATTCCATTGTGTATACGTACCACAATTCTTTTTCCATTTATCTATTGACGGACATAGGTTGCTTCCAAATCAGGTATTATATAAACAGTGCGGCAACAAACATAGGTGTGCCAATATCTTTTTGGTTTACTGATTTCCTTTCTTTGGGGTATATACCCAGGGATGGGATGGCTGGATCATATGGCAGCTCAATTTCTAGTTTTTTGACGAACCTTCAAACTGTGGTTGTATTAATTTACATTCCCACTGACAGTGTATGAGGGTTCCCTTTTCTCCACATCCTCACCAGCCTGTCTTTTGGTTATAAGCCATTTTAACTGGGGTGACATGATCTCATTGTAGTTTTGATTTGCATTTATCTGATGATCAACGATGTTGAGCACATTTTCACATGCCTGTTTGTCATTTGTATGTCTTCTTTTGAAAAATGTCTATTCAAATCTTTTGCCCATTTTCTCAATCATTTTTTTTTTTTCTAAACAGTAGTTCGAGCACCATGTATGCTGGTTATTAATCCCTTGTCAGATGGGTAGTTTGCAAATATTTTCTCCCATTATGCGGGTTGTTTTTTCACTTTGTTGATTGTTTCCTTTGATGTGCAAAAGCTTTTTAACTTGATGTGAACCCATTTGCCCATTTTTGCTCTGGTTGCCTGTGCTTATGGGGTGTTGCTCAAGAAATGTTTGCCAGGCCTATGTCCTAGAGAATTTCCCCAACTTTTTATTGTGGTAGTTTCATAGTTTGAGGTCTTAGATTTAAGTCCTCAATCCATTTTGATTTTTGTATGTAGTGAGATAAACATCTAGTTTCATTCTGCATTGTGGCTATCCAGTTTTCCCAGCACTATTTATTGAAGAGACTGTCTCATCCCTAGTGCATATTCTTGGCACCTTTGTTGAAAATGAGTTCACTGTAGGTGTGTGAATTTGTTTCTGGATTCTTTATTCTGTTCCATTGGTCTGTGTGTCTGTTTTTATGCCAGTACCATGCTGTTTTGGTTACTATAGCTCTGTAGTATAATTTGAAGTCAAGTAATGTGATTCTTTCAGTTTTGTTCTTTTTGCTTTGAACAGCTTTGGCTATTCTGGGTTTTTTGTGGTTCCACGTAAATTTTAGGATGGTTTCCTCTATTTATGTGAAGACCGTCATTGGTATTTTGATAGGGATTACAGTGAATCTATAGATTGCTTGGGGTAGTATGGACTTTTTAACAATATTGACTCTTCCAATCCATGAACATGGAAAATTTTTCCAGTTTTTGTTGTTCTCTTCAATTGATTATTTCAGTATTTTACAGTTTTCATTGTAGAAATCTTTCACTTCTTTGGTTAATCCCTAGGTATTCCATTTTATGTGTGGCTATTGTAAATGGGATTACTTTTTAAATTCCTTTTTCACATTGTTCACTGTTGGCAGGTAGAAATACTGATTTTTGTTAAATTTGTATCCTACAAGTTTTCTTAATTTATCAGTTCTAATCGTTTTCTTGTGGAGTCTTTAATTTTTATCAAATATAAAATCTTATTTGCAAACCCAGATGATTTTTCTTCCTTTCCAATTTGGATGCCTTTGTATCTTTCTCTTGTCTGACTGCTCTAGCTAGGAGTTCAAGTTCTATGTTGAATAACAGTGGTGACAGTGAGCATCCTTATTGTTTTTGAGATCTTAGATGAAATGCTTTCAGTTTTTCCCCATTCAGTATGATACTACCTGTGGGTCTGTCATATACGGCTTTTATTATGTTGAAGTATGTTTCTTCTATCCCCAGTTTTTTGAGGGTGTATTGTCATGAAATGACTGAGGATTTTATCAACTTCTTTTTCAGCATCATTTGAAATGATCATATGGTCTTTGTCCTTATCACATTGATTGATTTGCATATGGTGAGCCATACTTGCATCCCAGGGATATATCCTGCTTGGTCGTGATGATCTTTCTAACGTATTGTGACATTTGGTTTGCTAGTACTTTGTTGAAGATCTTTGCATCAACATTCAATACATTAAAATGTAGTTTTTTTTAATTTGTTTTTGGTTTTGGTATCAATAATACTGGTCTAGTAGAATAAGTGTGGAAGTATTCCCTTCTCTATTTTTTGGAATTGTTTGAGTAAGATTGGTATTAGTTTTTCTTCAAATGTTTGATAGAATTCACCAGTGAAGCCATCAGGTCCTGAGCTTTTCCTTATGGGATACTTTTTATTATATAGTTTTGATTGTGTACTATTTATTGGTCTGTTCAGGTTTTGGATTTCTTCTTGGTTCAACCTTGGCAGGTTGTACATGTCTAGGAATTTGTCCCTTTCTTCTACATTTTCTAATTTATTGGCATGTAGTTGCTCATAATAGCCACTAATAATTCCTTTGAATTTCTGCAGTATCAGTTGTCATGACAACTTTTTTATTTCTGATTTTATTTAATATTTTCTGTTTTTTCTTAACCTGTTTAAAGTTTTATAAATGTTGTTTAACTTTGCAAAACAATAACTTTTCGTTTCATTGGTCTTTTTTATTTTTTTCATGGCAATTTCATTAAGTTCTGCTCTGATCTTTATTATTTCTTTTCTTCTACTAATTTTGGGTTTTGTTTGCTTTTGCTTTTCTAGTTCTTTACGATGCATTATTAGATTGTTCATTTGAAGCTTTTTCTCTTTTCAGATGTAGGCATTTATAACTGTAACCTTCCCTCTTAGTAGTGCTTTTGTTGTACCCCATAGATTTCAGTATATTGTGAAATTATTCAATTTCCTTCTCAATTTTATTAACCTACTGGCCACTGAGGAGCATATTGTTTAATTTCCATGTATAGTTTCCAAAATTCCTCATTAATTTCTAGTTTTACTCCATTGTGATCAGAGAAGATGCTTCATATAATTTCAGTTTTCTGAATATTTCCAGACTTGTTTTGTGACCTAAGGTATGGCCTATCCTTCAGAATGATCCATGTGCTGAGGAAAAGAATGTGTATTCTGCAGTTCCTGGATGAAATTTTCTATAGATATTGGATCTATTTTGTCTATAGTACCTTGGGGCTTATTGGTTTAGCTCTAATAATATTTTGTTTATATATCTGGGTGCTATCTTATCGCTGAATTGACCCACCTTTATCATTATATAGTGACCTTGTCTCTTCTTGGAGTTTTTATCTTGACATGTATTTTCTCTGATATAATTATAGTGACTCCTGCTTTTTTGGTTTCCATTGTCACGAAGTATCTTTTGCTATCCCTTTATTTTCAGCCTGTGTATGTCTTTATAAGTGAGGTACGTTTCATGTAGGCAACAGATCAATAGGGCTTGTTTTTTCATCCATCCAGCTAGTCTATGTATTTGATTAGAGAGTTTAGTCCATTTACATTCAACATTATTGATAAGTGAGGACTTAACTCCTGCCATTTTGTTATTTGTTTTCTGGTCTTCTCTTTTGTCTTTCTTTCCTTCCTGTCTTTATTTAGTGGAGCTGATTTTCTCCAGTGATAAGATTTAGTTTCTTGCATTTTATTTTTTGTATCTACATTGTATGTTCTTTGGTTTAAGGTTACCATGAAGTTTGCAAATACTATCTTACAACTCATTATTTTAGCCTGATAACAACTTAACACTGTTCACATAAACAAAAAGAAAACTAATAAAAACTCTACACTTTAACTTTGTCCTCTCACTTTTTAACTTTTTGTTGTTTCTATTTATCTTATGGTACTATGTCTTCAAAAGTTGTTGTACTTATTATTTGTGAGTGGTTCATTGTTTAGTCTTTCTAATTAGGATAAGAATAGTTTACATACCACAGTTAGTGTTATAACTAAAACTGTTTTTCTGTGTGTTACTATACCCAGTGAGTTTTGTACCTTCAGATGATTTTTTGTTGCTCCTTAGTATGCTTTTCTTTCTGAATGAAGAATTCCCTTTAGCATTTCTTGTAGCACAGGCCTAGTATTGATAAAATTCTTCAACTTTTGTTTGTCTGGGAAAGTGTTTATTTCTTCTTCATGTTTGAAGGACATTTTTACTGGACATACTATTCCAGGGTAAAAGTTTTTTTCTTTCAGGACTTTAAATATATCATGCCCCTCTCTCCTGGCCTGTAACATTTCTAATGAAAAGTCTGTTGCCAAAAGTATAGGAGTTCTATTGTATATCATTTGTTCCTTTTTTCTTGCTGATTTTAGGATCCTTCCTTGAACTTTGGGAGTTTGATGATTAAATACCTTGAGGTAGTCTTCTTTAAGTCTTGTGTTCTGTAACTTTCTTGTATTTGTATATTAATATCTTTCCCTAGGTTTAGAAAGTTCTGTTGTTATCCCTTTGAATAAACTTTATACTCCCATTTTCTTTCTCTACCTCCTCTTTAAGGCAAATAACTCTTAGATTTGTTCTTTGGAGGCTATTTTATAGATCCTGCAAGCATACTTTTTTAAAAATTTTGTCTCCTCTGTGGATTTTCAAATAGCCTATCTTCAATATCACTAATTCTTCTGCTTGATCAGTTCTGCTATTAAAAGACTCTGATGCATTCTTCAGTATGCCAATTGCATTTATCAGCCCCAGAATTTCTGCTTCTTATTTCAATCTGTTAAATTTATAGGATAGGATTCTGAATTTCTTGTGTAATATTGAATGTATTTGAGTTTCCTCGACACAGCTATTTTGAATTCTCTGTCTGAAAGGTCACATATGTGTTGCTCCAGGATTGTTCCCTGGTGCCTTATCTAGTTTATTTGCTGATGTCATGTTGTTCTGAATGGTCTTATACTAGTAGATGTTCTTCAATGTCTGGGCATTGAAAAGTTAGGTATTTACTGTAGTCTTCGCTGTCTGGGCTTATTTGTACCTGTCCCTCCTGGGAAGGCTTTCCAGATATTCAAAAGGACTTGGATATTATGATCTAAGCTATATCTGCTTTAGGGGGCACCCCAAACCCCAGTGACATTGTTGTTCTTGCAAACTCATAGAGGTACCACCTTAATGGTCTTGGACAACATCTGAGATAATTCTCTTGATTACCAAAGAGATTGTTTCTTTCTTTTCTTTTCCTCGTTCTTTTTCTCTTTGTTCTGAGCCACCTAAAGCTGGGGAAGGCATAACACAAGCATCCCTGTTGCCACGACCACTATGACTGCACTGAGTCAGATCCAAAATCAGTAAGGCACTGGGTCTTGTCAAGGCTTGTTGTAATAGTTCCCTGGCTAACACCTATGTTCACTCAAGGACCTGGGCCTCTACAATCAGCAGATGGCAAAGTCAGCCAGTCTTGCATCCTACCCTTCAGGAAGGTGAGGTCCCCCAGGCTCTAGCTAGGTTCAGAGGTATCACCTAAGTCAGGGACTAGAGTCAAAAACCCTGGAAGTCTGCCTAACGTTCTACTGTACTGTGGCTAAGCTGGCACTCAAACCACAAGAGAGTCCTTCCCACTCTCTCCTCATCTTTCCAATGGAAGAGAGGCCTCACCCAGCAGCCACCACTACTGCAGGCCAGGAGGAGTACTGCCAGACTACCAATGTTCCCTTAAGGCCCAATGGCTCTTAAGACAGCTTGTGGTGAATGCTGCCTAGGACTCATCTTTCACGGCAATGGGCTCCCATCTGGCCCAGGACAGGTCCAGAAATGCCATCCAAGAGTCAAATCCTTCAATCAGGGACCCCAAGAGCCCACTTTGTACTCTACCCCTCTTGGCCATATTGGCACCTAAGGTGTAAGACAGAATCCCCTTTATTTTTTCCTTTGCTTTTCTCAAGCCAACAGAGTTTTGCCCCATAGCCACCACAGCTGGTAATGTGCTAAGTCTCACCTGAAACCAGTAAGTCTCAGAGGCTCACCAAAGGCCCTCCATGTAGTACCTAGGTATCTCTGCTGGTTGTATCAGGGCCAAAGGGCGCTGCAATTAGCAGATGACAAATGCTGCCAGGACTGGGTCCTTTCCTTCAAAGAGGCAGCTTCTCTTCTGGCCCAGAGTGTGCTTAAAATATCTGGGAGCTAGGGCCTGAAACTGGGACCTCATTACTCTGACTGGTGCCCTATCCTGCTGTTGCTGAGTTGGTATTCAAGATGCAAGACAAACTCCTCTCTACTCTTCCCTCCTCTCCTCAAGAGGAAGGAAGGGGGTCCCTTTTGGAGCTTTAAGTTCTGTAGCCTGGGGTTAAGGAGTGATGCCAGCACTCCCTTGGCTGCCCCAGTTGGTGTCTCAGTATGTTGCATGTGGAGTCACTGGACTTTAATGGAACTTTTCACTCCTCCACTGTCTCTGAGCCTAGTACTGCACTAGGATTCAGCTAAGAGTTGCAGTCCTTACAATTTAGACTGCCTTTCAAGTTTACTTGGAGACAAACAACACTGTATCCCTTGGTGGCAAGGATTGTGGGAACTCAAGTTCTGACCGTGGGGATCAGTGGCTAGGGCTGGTTTAAATGACCCTTCTGGCTAGTATTGGTGTAAATGCTCCCTCCATGGGAGGGCATCAGCTGTGTTTGGTTTCCCTTTTCACTCTAACAGGACAGCACTGAGATCAGTCCATCACAATTGCTGTGTTCTCCCTCCCCAATGCCCAGAGATGCTCTCCATGCCATGCAGCTGTCACTAAGGGATGAGGGAGGGGTGGTATCCATGATTCACGACTGCTACTCTCAGTGCCTCTGATATACAAGGAGTTAAGAAGAAATTACTTAGGCAGATAGTGAAGAAGAAAGGAAGTCTTCAGTAAGGTTTTCCTTTAATGAAAAGCAGCCCCCAAATCATTTTCTTTTCTAACAAAGAGCAGCCTGTAAAATCGAGCCACAGACATAGACAAAGAAGCTGGAAGCTTTCACGGCTGAATGCTGGCAGTTGTGCCAATAGGAAAGGACTACCTGGGAATCGCCATGTTTGAGACGGTGGCACCATCTTCCCTTTTTCTTTCCAACCACCTGTGAACTAAGAAGACAACATGGTGCTGGCCAAGTGGAAAGCCCATTTGCATAATAAGATTAGGGTGGGGTGGCCAGCTGCCCCACAGGCTGTGTAAATGTCACACCAGGTCCAACCAATCTGTGGACCCTATGTAAATCAGACACAGCCTTCTCAAGCCTGTCTAATGAAATCTGTGCACTCCACTGTGGGCCGGAAGTCCCATTCAGGTGCCTCTCTCTTTTGCAGGAGACACAGCTCTTTTCTTTTTCCTATTAAACTTCCAGTCCTACACCCACTTCTTATGTCCACATCCTTGATTCCCTTGGTGTGAGATGATGAGCCCCAGGTATTTATCCCAGACAACAATGCCACTGCACTTCTTTCAGTGATATGAAGTTAAAACCAGGTACTATGAGTGTCACCTGAACTTTGGTTCTTATGAAAGTGTATTTTCTGTGTAGATAGTTGTTTAATTGGTGTCCTTGTGTGGGGGACAATCAGTGGAGATTTCTATTCTTTCATCTTGCTCCACCTCTTGGGATAACTTCTAACAGACTTACCAAACTTATTAGGTATTGAAACCTAAGAAAAGAAATACAGCCGTGAAAAGAGGCAAAAATGGGAGCTCAAGATGTTTCTGAATCATTGGGAGTACCTGAGCAGAACAAGTTGGTAAGTAAGGAAAGAAATAATGATGTTGTAGGGATCCCTCATATATTATAGGATGTAGGTATTATAGGGAATTAATATATTTAGTGTTCTCTGAACTGATTAGCAGCTGAATTGCTGCCACATCTCTAATCTATTAATTCAGGTCATTTTGGAATCTATCACAGTCATGGACTCTAGGTGATACTGAATTCGAAATATTCCATGATAAAATCTTACTTTTTCCATAGGAACCTGGGACAAAGTGTGTATCTAACACGTCCTCTTTGCTTTAAAAAATACCAAAACACATGTAATTTTCCTGTATAACAATGCCCAGGCAAATACTCAAATCTAAGGAAAAATTTCATGTTACTGTGGGGCTACTAGTCTACAATCAGAGGGTTAACGTTTACACAGTTGTATTATGCCTTCAGCATGAAAGCAACATGCAACCAAGGTAAATGGTATCTCTTTTAGAGGCAGTCATAGAGGTTTCCAGCAATTTCCATAAGAACCAGACATTGATGCTTGCAAAGAATGCAGGGAT
This sequence comes from Colobus angolensis palliatus, assembly GCF_000951035.1. Taxonomy (NCBI): domain Eukaryota; kingdom Metazoa; phylum Chordata; class Mammalia; order Primates; family Cercopithecidae; genus Colobus; species Colobus angolensis. The sequence goes on along the minus strand of NW_012121598.1, from coordinate 1,309,810 downwards.
AAGTTTTGAAATAAGACAGTTAATGCTACATAAAAATATTTTTTCAGATGGGTCTTGTAATATACATCATAAGTTCTGTTCTGCAGTGAAATGAGGCTATGTTTATTTAGTAGACAAGGGGGAAAAATGAATAAATAGAAGTAAACAATGAACTAACCTGGAAAAGCTGACACAGTGGTTACAGTACAGGCAATAGCTGACTAAAAAGACTAAGATTAAGTGAGTTGTAGGTAGATCAGAATAGTTTTCAGACCATTTCCTCCCCAGGTTGCCCTACCCAGGACTTTATGGGCGTGGCTTGGCAAGATACTGAAAGACTGTAGAGGAAGATGAACAAATTCCTTTAAAGCAACAAGAGTATACTTCAGGTGGTAATGTAATAGGGTAAAAACTACAGGCGCAGGTGAACACAATTCCCAGTTGTCACTTTACATAGTGTTAGAATGTCTAGGAAGTGTAAAATGTGGAATTGATATTCAAAAGGGAGTCTTTGAAGCCATAAGTCATAACATGTAGGCAAATCCCAATGTGACCTAATTGGTGAGCAGTGTATAAGCAAAACCGCTTATATTAGATATTTAGGTTTTAATTTCTTAGATTTTAATTTCTTATTTATAAAATTAAAATCTTAGATTTTAATTTCTTATTTATAAAATTAAAATCTTAGATTTTAATTTCTT
>NW_012121598.1:1302201-1308730 GCF_000951035.1 Colobus angolensis palliatus | reverse complement strand
CACTTATATTGGAAGGAAATATAATAAATTCTTTAAAATGAATTTAATCTTAGACATCTTTGTTCAGGGTACAATTGCTATCTACTCTTAAAAATTGAACAGTTGGGCCAGGCATGATGACTCATGCCTGTAATCCTAGCACTTTGGGAGGCCGAGGTGGGCAGATCACCTGAGGTCAGGAGTTTGAGACCAGCCTTGCCAACATGGTGAAACTCCATCTTTATAAAAATACAAAAATTAGCCTGTAATTTTTGATCATGAGATGAAGCGAGCCTGTAATCCTAGCAATTAAGGGAGATTCCGTCTCCAAAAAAAAAAAAAAAAGAAGAATTGAATGTTGAACAATTTTTTAAAAAGGTTATTTTATTCCATAATATATAAAGCTTTAGTACAGTTATTTTAACAGTTTGTAATATTCTATAGTTGTGTGTTTTGTACTGTTCTTCAGTCAAGTTTCTCACCTCCACAACAAATCACAGGGCATATGCTCTACTACTGTTCACAAATGCAAAGCAAATATTGATAATCGATATTGCTCTAAATCTTGAACTGAAATCCACATGTGTGTATATACAACACATATATTCACTTATCCCTGAAGGGAAATAGAAGCATTTTTTTCTCACAGAAATCTATCTCCTACATGAGTAGTTATTTTAGGAAATATTTCCAGCTCACTTGGGAAGTGTATACTCTAAATTCTACACATGGCTCTACTCTTGCAGAACTACAGGTTGAAACTGATCTTACCATGTACTCTTACTCATTTTTTTCTTAAGGAAATGTAGTAGAGATTAATCAGTCAGTTCCCTACTTGCAACCGGGCTCCCAGGGAGAAGGCCATGGAATTAATTGGTAAATTTTGCTGAATGCAACCTTAAAGTATTGTGCTGTCTCTAAGCAGTGTCAGAAGATGTGGTGCTGGTATTCACATCTGGTCATCTCTGTGCCCTCTTCTCCATCACCTGTGGTCTTGACAATAACCTCAAGAAAAGAACTTCAGCTTTCTTCACAATAACTGACAGGTGCCACCTACTACCAAAGGACTTGCTTCAAACTGCTTGGAAACAGGGGTAGACTCTAGAGATGTGTGAGTAGGGGAGAGACTGCAGGGTGGAGGAAATCCAGAAGAACAGAGGATATTACAATTAACTTGTTATGATACTTGGTCTGTTCTTGGGCCTGAGAATCAGCTTAAAAAGATGACATTTAAACCATCGGACTATTAATGCTGTATCCTCAATTTCTCCTCAAAAAGAGATCCTTGCTTTAAGACTTGAATTCATTTCTAATGTCTCATTCCAGACTGTTTATGCATTTTACTGAGGCTGTTCATTAGAATCCTGGAATATAACATGAAAAAAGCAAAAGGATGATTTGAAATTCTGAGCATTATTTTATTTTTTTACTAGTTTATTTTTATTGATATATAATTGATATACATAATTTCAGGAGATGTGTGATAATAATCTATCATATATTTCAAGATGGCTGGAAGATAATCTGAATGTTCTCAGCATAAAGAAATGTTTAAGGTGATGGATATCTCAATTATTCTGATCTGATCAATACATATGATATTAATGAATCTGAGGCTTATTTTAAAATTTAGGCACTTACTATCTAGAAATTAACATACATACAATTTAATAATTCTACAGCTTGTAGAATATATGTAAGTTATTTTAATAAAAGACAATGGGATCATAGTGATAAACAAGCTTAATGTTGCCTTAAACTTTATCTTCTACCTACTTGCGAGTATATTGTAACAATGTAAAACCATTTTGAAATAATGTCTAAATTGGGGAGGTTTATATACATTATAAAAAGATAAGCAAATATTTGCTGTGTATCAGAAATCACCAGGAAATGGATATTAAATGGCATCCCAGTTTAGTTAAATACTATCCTGGGTGGCAAAAAAAATTTCACTGGGGGGAGTTCCTTAGCTGTCTAGCATACTAAGCCTTATCTAAGACAGCTCTGTTTAACTCAGTTAATTGTTGGAAAGATTTTTTTTTTAAGTGCTATATCACCAGCAAAGCCATCAACTGCTCTGGGTGTAGAATTTCAGTTGCATGTAGCAAAGAAGTGGGCCCATGCAAAACATGAGTAAACCTAGAAAACAAAATGAGAAGCATAGAGAAGGTTACAAAAATAAAGATGAAATGAGAGGCAGATGTGGGACAAGGTGCGATTGAATTGCAAGTGAATCATGGGCTAATCCTCTCTAGTGGCTTCTTAGGGTACTGATGGTCAGGAAAGACAAATTAACTTAAAACCAAGATCATCCTCCAGTTGACAGTTTATCTTTATTCCTCATACTGCTTTTGTTCAGAAACTTATCTGTGGCCTGACACTAAATTTTGACTTGAACTTGTAAAATTAAATTGAGTTGCCAAAACTGAAAATGGGCAGAGCAGTCAGACAGCCAGAAGAAAGGAGCTATACACAATAGTCACATATTAAACAAGGCCTGGTTTAATTTTATTGACTCATTATTAGGTAATTATCAGGGAGACAGAACAGTTACAGGCACTATAAATGGAATAGAGGCTAATTTGGGTAGCACTGAAAAGCATGCCTCAGAAAGGCACCTGGATGCAAGTAATTGTGAGAAAGCAATCCCAACATGTAAAAGGGAGAAACAGTGAGTATAACTCAGAGAAAGAGAGAGACAAGGAAGAGTGGCTAAGTAACAAGAACTCAATCTCCCTGGAAACCTTCAGTGTTAAGAACATTAAGACCCACTGGCTAATCTTGTTTTGAAGAACAAAACGCTTCAAGTGGCAGGCAAGCTCATTTCAATCAACCATGAGCTAATGAATATCCTATCAGCACTAAGTTAACTCATTATCGTTAATACCCTAAACTTGCTCAGTGCTTCTTTTTTTGTTTTTTTTTAAATTTTTTATAGAGACAGGGTCTCACCAGGCTGCCCTTGAACTCTTGGGCTTAATTCATTATCCTGCCTCGGCCCCCCAAAGTGCTGGGATTACAGGCATAAGCCACCACACCCACCTTCAGTGCCTCATAACAGCGTTTTAAGGCAAAGTTCATTCTGGTTTTTGCTTTTTGTTTTGATTTTGGTTTTTCTTTTTGTCCTTCTTTCCTGAAAAGAGATTGAATCGGTCTGTATTTACTCATCTTTTTTCTAATTGCTACTTTAACTTTCTATTTGCATACAAGAATAGCGAACTACTTCTTATGTGTAACATCTTGGAAAATAAATCCATATTTTGGCTTAATCTTTACATATACAATGATGCAGTGTTTTGCAAAACGGTAGGTCTTTAACCTGTTTAAATTATAAAAACACATTTTCAGTTGTGCTCAGTTGTTTGTTACAGCAAAACCTGGTCTTTCAGGTGGCATTTTTAAACAATTGTTTCTCATAATGTCAAGGCAACCTGAGCAGCTTCTCTAAAATGAACATAGTTCTCCCAGTGAACTCTCAGGATTCTTCCTCAGGTCCATTATTCAGCTGAAATGTACAGGGGCTACGTAAACATTAACTTCCGAGATGAGAGAGTGAGAACTTTGGTGAACATCCTCACAAAACCATGAAAATAATGGCAAAACTACTAATTAACCACTTAAGAATTCTGGAAATTAACCAAAACTACAGATTTGAACTGAAAATCATCTATCCCAGAGCAACTACTAAATGTTGATAAAACAATGGTGTCTGCTTTGAAAATTTTTTATCTTTTCACAATTTTTAATTTGGGGCTACTATTCCATTTTCTTCTCTACCCACTTTATTGATGCAGTAGTAATAAAAGCCAGTAGCCTCGCATTTAATGGAGGGGACTTATCTCTTTTGAAGCTGCTTAAATGAATTCCCCAGAGAGAACAATGTTTTGTTCCAACCAGAAGTTTCCAGGGAAATCTGTATTCCCAGGGTACTGTTTCTATGTTATTTTTCTCAGAGCTCATCTCACGGGGGAAAAAAAATAAGTCCTAACCTTAAGGCATTACCAAAAATAATAGTAATCTGCTGCCAATACCATAGCTGCTTAAGGCTGTGATTTCAGTTGCAGTAAAATAAGAGCCTGTCCAGAAAAGAGTAAACCCAGGAAAACTAGATGGCAACAGGAAATTTTTAAAAGGTCAGAAATATTCCTGAGAATCTGAATAGTGCCTGGGAAAGGAGAATTTACTCAGCTCTCCTCTAGCTCATGTTAAGATTCTGTGCAAGGAGAAAATAAAAAACTTTAGGTTGAAGACATGCCTTCTCACATAGAAACTGTATAATAACAAGTCAATACATCAGGAAGATAAAATAACTATAAACATATGTATCTAAAAACAGAGTATCAAAATAAATATAAAAATTGACAGAAATAAAAGGAGAAAAGTCAGTATTTGGAAACTTCAAAATATCAATTTCAAAATGTACAGAACAATTTTGCGGAACAACAACAAAAAAGAAAGCTTGAGCAACACTATAAAACAACTCAACATAGCAGACTTTTATAGAACACTCCACCCAATAAGAGCAGAACACACATTCCTTAACCACAAATGAAACATTTTCTCCAATATTTCATACGGTAAGCCATAAAACAAGCCTTAACAAATGTAAAAGACTTGAAGTCATACAAGCACTATCTCTGAACACAGTGAAGTTGAATTAGAAATCAACGGCAAAAAGAAATTGACTAAATTCATAAATATGGACAAAAGAAACAGCACATGAATACATAATGATTCAAAGAAGAAATCATAGTGGAAATTATACTTTCAGATAAATAAAATGAAAACAACATAAAAGAAACCATAAGCCAACAAATCAGATAATGTACAGGAAGTGAAAAATTTAGAAAGATACAAACTACAAAAACTGATCAATAAGAAATAACCTGAATAGCCACAAAATTGTCTGTACTAAAAAAGAAATATAACTTAATAACCTAACATTTCACCTTAAGAAATGAGAAGTGGAGGGGTAAACTAAACCAAAATGCAAAGAAGGAAATAAAGAATAGTGTGGAAATAAATGAAGTAGAGCATAATAAAACAGTAAAGAATATCAATGAAATTCAAAGATGTTCCTTTTAAAAGAAGAAAAAAGAATACCAAGCTTTAGCTAGTTTTACTTAAAAAAAGAGAGTGAGATAAGTTAAATTACCAAAATCAAAAGTGAAAGAAGGAATATCACTACCAATGTTGCATAAATAAAAAATCGTAAGAGTTCTACAAGCAACTGTATGCCAACAAATTAGATAAATTAGATGCAGTGGAAAAACAGACAATTTAAATAGACCTACAGCAAGTAAAAATATTTAGTAATCAAAAAATTTTTCATAAAGAAAAGCCTAGACCCAGATTGCTTCACCATTGAATTCTATCAAACATTTAAGGCAGAATTAATATGTATCTTTCAAAAACTCTTCCAGAAAGTAAAAGCAGAGGAAATACTCCCTATTCATTCTACAAGGTCGGTATTACCTTGATACCAAAACCAGACAAAAACAAACATCACATGAAAAGAAAATGACTTGGCAATATCGCTAATAAATATAAATACAAAATCCTAAACAAAACACTAGCAAACCGAATACAGTAATGTATAAAGAGGATTATACACCATAATCAGTGTGATTTATCCAAGGAATGCAAGATTAATTTAACATCTGAGAAACCAATAAGTTATAATATACAACATTAACAGAATAAAGGACAACAGTCACATGAACATCTCAATAGATACCAAAAAAAAAAAAAAAAAAGAGTTGACAAACCCAATACCCTTTCATGATAAAGATACTCAACAAAGCAGAAATAGGATACTTCCTCAACCCGATTAAAGGAATCTCTGAAAAACTCACAACATTATACTGAATGATGAAAGACAACTGCTTTCTCCCTAATCAGGAGAAAGACAAGGATGTCTGCTGTCATTGCTTCTATTCAACAATGTACTAGACATTACAGAGATAGCAATTAGGCAAGAAAAAGAAATAAAAAGCATCCATGTTGGAAAGAAAGATGATTACTTCTATCTATAGATGATACTCTGTTTGTAGATGACATTATCTTGTAAGCAGAAAATCCTAAGTAATACACTAAAGCACTACTAGAAATAATAAACAAGTTTGGCACACTTGCAGAATACAAGATCAATATGACCCAGCAACTCCACTTCTAGTTGCATATGGAAGATAAATGAAAATAAATGTCCACACAAAAACTTGCACATAAATGTTCACATTATTCACTATAACCAAAAAGTGGAAATAACCCAATGTCCATCCAATGAAGAACAGATAAAGTGGTGTATGCATACAATGGAATATTATATAGCAATAAAAAGAATGAAGTAATGATACATGTTAAAACATGAATGAACCTCAAAAAATTACACTGGCTGGGTGCGGTGGCTCACACCTGAAATCCCAGCACTTTGGGAGGCCGAGGCGGGCAGATCACCTGAAGTCAGGAGTTTGAGACCAGCCTGGCCAACATGGTGAAACCCCACCTCCACTAAAAATACAAAAATTAGCCGGGCATGGTGGTAGGT
>NW_012121598.1:1286179-1301676 GCF_000951035.1 Colobus angolensis palliatus | reverse complement strand
TAATTTTTGCATTTTTAGTAGAGATGGGGTTTCACGATGTTGGCCAGGCTGGTCTCAAACTCCTGACCTCATAATCTGCCCACCTCAGCATCCCAAAGCGCTGGGATAACAGGCATGAGCCACCATGCCCAGTCAATTATTTTCTAAATGTAGACAGTGGTTATGGTTGCAAATAATGTAACAGTATTAAAAATAATTAACTGGAGATCCTTTAAAAGAAGCACCACATCACTGTAAATTCTGTAAAATGTCACAGGATACCTGGGGTGTCACTTCATCAGCTGAAAACCTCTGTGACCAGTGACGCCTTTGCCCAAGTTTTGCTGGGGCCTGCTGGGCTCTTTCGGCCCACTTGGCCTGGCAGGCTGCATTTGGTTCATGCTACCAGCCTGACTCCCATGCCTGTGAAGGGCAAGCCAGGCATGGAGCAGTGAGAGGTGCATGAGCAAGCGAGCAAGCTCAGAGTCCACCCACTGCATACAGCCAGGCACGCCTGCTGCAGTGGGGTGAGCAGTTCCAGGTGCTGGACTCTGGAGGCTGCAGATGGACCAAGTGTACCACAAGCAACTTCCACAGCTGGCACTGGGGAATGCAGTGGTAGCCAGAAGTTTGGAAATGCCAGGAACCACAGATCCTCACAGAGAGTATTACAGCCCTGGCTTGGGAAGTTCCTAAGTCTGGGCTCCCTGAAGGGCCACAGCTCTTCTCTCCTTCTCTCTTCTCTCCCTCTCATTGTCCACAATGTGGCAAGTAAGGGGCATGTTTCAGCTCTGTTTCTGTTACAGCTCTTTAAGTCCTGTCATTCAGCGGGTCCCAAGTTCTTCTCTAGCATCCAGGAAGAATGAGGTATGTGGACAAGTGGAGGGAGAACAAGGTGAAGAGGGGCTTTACTGAGCTACAAAACAGCTCAAGGGAGACCTGCAGTGGGTATCTCCTCTCTGCAGGTAGATCGTCCTGTCATCTGCTCAGCTCTCAGCAGAGAGGAGACCCATAGTGGGTAGCTCTTCTTTGCAGGCAGGTCATATCATTTGCCTGTATCTGACTGAGTCTGGGGTTTTTATGGGCTTCAGAGGGGAGGAAGTGCATGCTGATTGTTTCATGGGCAACCATGGGTGGACCTGAAAAAAGAACTGTAAGTTCTCACTCTGGTCCATGGAACTGGCAGCACAGCCCCCAGGCCTGAGGCCATCCCTGGCCCGAAGGTGAGGTTTCATTGGGGACCTGCCCCTTTTTGCCCAGGAGCCTGTCCACCTCCTGCTGCCATTAACCTGACATCCACAGTGCCCATGGCACCCAGGTTGTTTGTGCTGAGGGGTGCCTGCAGGCCCATGCCAAGCTGCTCTCAGCCCCCACCTCAACCTCCCTTTCATGCTCATCAGCACCCAACATCTGGAGGGGGCCATGGTGTCAGGGGACTGGTATGTCAGCACTGCCCTGAGTGTGCACACACCTGGCCAGGTCGTGACAGCACCAAGGCTCAGCCACTTTACTCCAAAATCAGAGCTGACACCAGGAGTTGGGAGAGGCCAGGCAGCACGAGCAGACATTTCTGAGCCTGTGATGACAGGGGGACTTCCCAGGCTCCCAGGAGTGCAGAGATGCCTGGGTCTACAGCTGCGACTGGGCAGCTGCAGCTGTGTCCTGGAGGGCAGGGCTCCTGCCCCTCCAACTTAAAAGGGGATGGGGCTTCTGCTTGTTCTCAGCTCCTGCTGGCTCCATGGAGTCTGCAGCCCCAGCCATACCTCCCTGACTGCAGCTGGCATCATGGCAGCAGCCACTCCAGACGGGCTGCTGCTGCCATTAGGATAGGGATGATGACTGCTCTTAACTGCTTTATGCTGACAGCGGGCATTGTTTTGTTGGGGGAAAATATCAGTCAGATCTTCCCTCAGAGGCCTATCTATGGGTCTCCAGTAAAAGGGAGCCACTGTGTAAGGTACCATTTATAAGACCACTTGGAGAAGTTTGATGGTCTGAAGGCAAGAAGAGACAAACCAAGTTATTGGAAGACATGGATCAAAATGAAACAAGGGGGTAAGGACAACTCAAAAATCCTGAGGCTGCCACCATGCCCAGAATCAGAATATTGATCCAGATTTTTACATTACCCCTTTGTCTCTTCCGGGCTTCAGTCAGAAATCACTGGTTGGTTCACAGGAATAAGCAGGGTTAGTCTAAAATGCAGTCCAAAACACAAAAACAACAAATGAGCACCTGTCAAAATTCTATAGCTGATTATAAACTATGTTTTGAAGAGGATCAAAACAAGACAACAATTGTCTGTGAATGACAAAATGTCTTAGGGTAGTCACAGTCAAAAATATGATTGACAAAGATTCAGTTATTTCTGTGGTTTACAATAGCATAATAACCCTAATTATGATTGATAGCATATACTCAGACATTTGAATTTTAGAAATCCCATACAATTTTGGTACATATATTGATATTATCCAGTAAAATATAGCCTGAAGAAGATTAAACCATTTTTATTTTGACAATCCCATGTAACTAAACATGTCAAATAGTCCTGCTTACCTCTCTTTTGGATACTCCAGGGGCCCTCTGTAGCATCCCAAAGTTAGGGGTCAGTAAAGACAATTTTGAGACTTAAATTTGATTTTAGGAAGCCTATCGAATATGTTAAAGGCTTAAAACACTTGATATCATTAAATAACAGATCAGTGACTTAAGAAACCCTGGCTGTACTTTTATTCCAATGTTTAATTTATGGAAAAACCAATATGTTCACACAGTTTTTTTTTTTTTTTACGAGATTAATTTTTACAAACCTTCCACTACTTGTTTAAACTTCTGGCTTTATCTTATCTAATTTAAGACTATTCTTCAACCCTGTAAGCAAAAATTTACACTCTCATGTCTTCTTACAATCTTTTACTAAAGACACATTTTACTTCCCTTACACACCTTATAGGTAAATCTATTTTCAGTCATCTCAATTACATGTTATAATGGTAACTCTTAGCAATTTTTAATTTTGGTGTAAAACCTAATAAGTTATTTTAGTTAGATACTAGATGTGGATAAGGTCTGATTCTTTTCAGCTTAGCTAGGAGCATGGTTAACTCCTGTGTCCCCAGGCCTCGCCAAACTGTAAAGCAGGAAAGTCAAACACATTTCAAAAGACAAAGAAGCAGTTAATGATCCTAAAGCATTTAACAAACCTAGTTTTTGACCTGTGTAATTTAGACTACATCTACATTTTGAAAACATATTTATTTTACCAATAATCTATGAAGTTGTTTTTATTTCTCAAAGATTAAAGTCATGTGAACTAAAAGGCATTACAGCTTTGTTTTTCTTTAAAAATATTTGATCTAAGTGCTTTCCTTTAAGCCAATCAGAGGTCTTTTTTTATACAGACACCACACACACAACATGTATACAACTAGATAGACAGACAGAAGTAGATCAGTAGTTGTAAGTTTTTTCATTTGCCAATCTCTTAATTGGATTACTGGCCTCAGAGTGGAGCCCCCTCAAGAAACAGGCTAGGAAAACATGCAGTTTCTAGGGCATAGCTGGAAGACAAAACAGATTTTGAGAGGGATCCATTGCCCCTAATTCCTGAGGTTCCATGAGGAAAATAGAGGTTTTTCCCAAAATGGGGTCAGTGGTGCCTTCTGTTTTTCCCAAGGAGTCCCAGGTCATCAGAAGTTATCATGGGGCCTCTCATATGTGCATTAAGAGTGGCAAGACAAAATGGAGAAAAATAATTCAGTCAATTGGGAAGAAAAATACCAGAAAAACAGGATCCACTAATAGACATAAAGGCCTTTTAAATTTACCTATAGCTTCGGTATTCACCTTTAATTAAGCTGACTTTTAATCACAGCACTCCTTTTTTAAGGAGTCCTTTTAAATCTCTTATTACCCAACCGTAGCCATGCCAAATGGCCAACACCTCTGGCTTTTGAACTCATGGAGGGGCAGAGAACACAGTGAATTTTTACCATTTCTACAACCAGTTTGCACAGAGGGAGAGAAGCCAGAGGTCTGACTGGGAAAAACTTTTCATGTCAGGCTTCTGGGTTCCCTTCCCCTGAGCTATGAAGCCCCATCGACCCTGGAGTCCTGGAGTCCTGTGAAGGGGGAACAAAGAAAAGTCCTTCCTCAAGAGATCGGGTATGTCTGAGGGTAAAAAAAGTTCCAGTGATTCGGGATGCACTCAAGAGGAGTGCAGGTGGAGGATGACTGGTTGCCCGTCTGGAAAGACAGCAAAAGGCAACCCTTGGTTTCTTTCTGTTTCTGGGGAATACCTGGTGGTACATGAAGGAGAGAAAAGATGGTGTCCCCTTCTTTCTTCTGACCTTATATCCCCATGTCCCGGCAACCTTTGCAGGGAGTTTCTCTTCATAGCCACCACAGCTGTGAATATGCTGAGTTACACTGAGGCCAGCACACCTCAGAGTCTCACCCAAGGTCCATAGCATGTTTTCATCTGGTTATTGCTGCTGATTATACCAAGTGCAAAATTAAGGCAAAGATTCAGACAAGATTGGAGGACTTCCTACCAAGAATGAAGTGGGCAAAAGATATGAACAGACACTTCTCAAAAGAAGACATTTATGCAGCCAACAAACATATGAAAAATGCTCATCATCACTGGTCATCAGAGAAATGCAAATCAAAACCACAATGAGATACCATCTCATGCCAGTTAGAATGGCAATCATTAAAAAGTCAGGAAACAACAGATGCTGGAGAGGATGTGGAGAAATAGGAAAGCTTTTACACTGTTGGTGGGAGCGTAAATTAGTTCAACCATTGTGGAAGACAGTTTGGCGATTCCTCAAGCGTCTAGAACTAGAAATACCATTTGACCCAGCCATCCCATTACTAGGTATATACCCAAAGGATTATAAATCATTCTACTATAAAGACCCATGCATACATATGATTACTGCGGCACTATTCGCAATAGCAAAGACTTGGAACCAACCCAAATGTCCATCAGTAATAGACTGGATAAAGAAAATGTGGCACATATACACCATGGAATACTATGCAACCATAAAAAAGGATGAGTTCATGTCCTTTGCAGGGACATGGATGAAGCTGGAAACCATCATTCTTAGCAAACTATCACAAGGACGGAAAACCAAACACCGTGTGTTCTCACTCATAAGTGCGAGTTGAACAATGAACACATGGACACAAGTAGGGGAACATCCCACACCGAGGCCTGTTTGGGGGTGAGGGACTGAGGGAGGGATAGCATGAAATACCTAATGTAAATGATGAGTTGATGGGTGCAGCAAACCCACATGGCACATGTATACCTATACAACAAACTTGCACGTTGTGCACATGTATTCCAGAACTTAAAGTATAATAAAAATAAAAATAAAGAATGAATAGGCATATTATTTCTCTCCAAATAGATTTGAAGTAAATGGTAAACAAGAAAAGAAAAGATTTATTGGGTTATCTCCTGGCTTGGTGTGTAGCCAAGAATAAGATAAATTTAATTATGACAAACAGTCTTCATATGATACATATTGTTATGTTACATCCTTAGAATAGTTATAAAACTCAATCTCACTTCTATGTCTTTACTGTATTCCAGATCTGTTCAATTATGAGATATATAAGGAAGTTTTCTACTACCTTTGTATCAACATCTTCCATTTCTAATAATTCTTTGCTTTATATGTATACATGTTTATAATATGGGTTTATGACTTCATAACCATGCTATAATTTAATGTATTTTATCTTAGGGACTGCTATTATAATATTGACAGCCCTACTTTTTAACAGCTCCCTCAAGTTATAATACACAAATAAAAAGTGTATATAAAGTATACAATGTGGCAGAATGTATATATATATATAGCTTGATTATGGCAATCATTTCACTAATTAACATTTCTGTCACCTCACATACTTACGTTTTTTTGTAGTGGGAAATTTTAGCTATACTCTTAGCAAATTTCAAGTATACAATAGATTACTATTACCTGTAACCACTATACTGTATATTAGATTTGCAGCACTTATTCTGCATAACTGCAACTTTTTACCATTTGATCAATATCTCATTTCCCTCCTACCAGCCCCTGTCAACCACCATTCTGCTCTCTGCTTCTATGAGTTTGACTTTTATGTATTGCACATATAAGAAAAATTATTGAGTATTTGTCTTCCTGTGTCTGGCTTATTTCACTTAGTATAATATCCTCCAAGTTCATCCATGTTGTCACAAATGACATGATTTCCTTCTTTTTTAAAGCTTAAAAATATTCAATACATGATATATATTTAATGTGTGTGTGTGCCTGTGTGTTTTTATATAGGTATAGATATATAGATATATAAATCACACTTCCTTGACCATTCATCCATTGTTGGACACTTAGGATGATTCTATGTCTTGGCTATTGAGAAAAATGCTGCAGCAAACACTGCTTTATTTGTAGTTAATCTCTTTGCCCATACCTTTATTTTTAACCTTTATCATGTGGTTTAAGTCTTTCTTTTAAAAGATGTGTAACTGGGCTTCATTTTCTTAAGCCAGTCTGGCAGTCTATCTTTAAAAAGGAGAACATATATTCAGTCTACTATATTTAATATAATGACTTGACAATTTTTTCAACTTTGTTGAAATACCCTTCTAAGTTTGATCAATGTGCTATTCACTGCATACTTTTCTTTTTCCTAATATCCTAGTTTTATCAATGTGCTATTCATTATATACTTTTCTAATTCATTAATACTTAGCATTTCTTTTTTCCCCAAAGTTGTTTATATGAATATGAAATAACCCACAAAGAGTTATTACCCAAACCCAATAAGACCCACATAATTCTTTTTATTTCCCTTACCCCTTTTTGCTGCTGCCTCTTCCCATGAGAATTTTCAATGTTTTTACCCTACCTTTTTCTTACAGCCATCTCCCTCAAACCCCCATGAAAACTTTTAGATTTTGCTAAAGCAGTTTAGTAATTTCATGTCTATGGTTATACTTAAGTTTGTCCTTATTTTGCATTTATATTGTATATTCCCAGATTTTCTATTATCTATTTGGATTTAATTATATTGCAAGTTATGTTATTCACCACTGTTTCCCCTATGCATTTTCCCCACCTATGTCTCTGTTTCTGCTCAGTGGTTTGGAAATTCTTCTCAAAGATTTTTCTCAGATCTATTAAATGTATGCCCAAATTCCAAGATTATATCTTCCTTTTATTCTCTGAATTAAAAGAACTGCAAACCAGGACTCCTATGTGAAGCCAAGATACTCTGTTATTAGTCTGGAAGCTAGGAGAAAGTGACATTGCATCTATAATGTTACCATTTGTTTCTTTTCTCTTTGTGAGTTACTTGGTTTTTCTACATAGAACTTTTTGAGACTTTTTTTTTTTACTGGAGTTCAAAAAAGTTTTATTAAAATATGCATAAGTGGATTATTTTATAATGAATCCATCCTGGAATTTAATGAGTCCTTTTAATCTTTGAACTTAGTTCAGTCTTTATTTCTGGAATTTTTTTTTTCAATAATTGCCCTAATGTTACTTTTTCATTCAAATATCCATGTTAATGGTACATATGTGTCTACCCCTAATTGGAACTTTTATTACTTATTAGTTTCACATATGTGTGTGTATATTTATAGACAAACACACACATATATGTGTTTGTGTGTGAGGTGTGTGTGTGTATATATATGCATATATATATTTTTGAAGTCTTATTTTCTTTCATTTCTAGCTATACACATATATGTATACATACATACATAATATATAATGAAAGGGATAATGAGAAAATAAAGGTAGTTAACAAATAGTTCAAGTCTAAATATGAGAGCAGGAGGATGCTTTACAGAGTCAATGCAACTCACCTTATGGAGCTGGTCTACATCCACATGCCCACTTTGGTCAAGCACTGTATAATCCTCCTCCACACAGGCTATAGCAGCTCCCATCAGAAACTTTCCAGAAGCATATGATTAGTATTATCCCATTTTAACATGGTTGGGAATATCTCGGACATAGGAAAGAGATTACCATACAGAATGGTAAGAATTAGCCAGCATGTGCTGGCCAAGGAAGTTCCCATAGGATTGGATTTTGAAAGCTCCTGATCAAGAAAAGTGGAAGATAATACTAGATAAACATAACTGATTTGGGTGCACAGGATTCAACACTTTCCAACTCTCCCGGGGAATAGGGAAAACTTATTGCTAAAATGGCATTTAGATTAGAGCAGATGATGACCTATGCTGAGTCAAGTTGAAATGCCAGAGTTGCCATGGTAGATTATGGAGGGCCTCATTATATCCTGGCAAGAATAAATCTTGAAAATGACTGTATACTACTGCAAACTTAGCCATGTAGAAACCATAATTGTGGCTGCTGTGCTGGAGATAGTATCCACATCAGATTAATGGGTAAATTATGTGCAGTCATTGATTACATGAATGTGGGGTTTTCCCTATCCAATTCATGAAAGAATATAAAAAACAGCTCTTAGCAAAACTTCATTCACATGAGGTGAACAGTAAAATACATTTGTAAACTATAATAACTCTCCCTATTGTCATAATCTAATCAGAAGATAGATGGACCACATAAACATGCAAAGAACATCACATTGATTCATTATAATCATGCCAACAAGCTGATGAGGCAAGATGTGTAAGAGGTGGCACTGAAGGCCTTGGTAAGAACTATGTTCTCTGGAAAGCAAGAGAGGAACCCTTCCAGGATTTATCACTTTGTTATCTTAATAAAGTATATAGGTGGTAGACAGTGGTCAATGATGTGCCTGGATATCTCCAAAGCAAAACATAAATTACCGCATCTTTCATGACCTGTTACAAAAAATGACGCACAATGTCTGGCCTGCCTCTTTTGATTTGGAGGCTAGCATATATCTGCAGGGATATACGCCTGGCCTATAAACTGGTGACAAAACACCTACCAGTTTTAAGTGGGACCTACAGCAGAAATGTGCTCTTTTGCAGGTCTAGACTGTGATACAAGCAGCTTTACCCCTCCAGTCAGAGAATTCAGATTGGATGGTGTCAATGGTATTATAATAAAGGTTCATTTTAGAGTTTGAGGAAAGACCTGGGCTTCTGAAGCAAGGTCATCTTATTTGCAGAAGAGAATTATACGCCTTCAAAAAACAGTTGCTGGTCTTTTACTGGGGCCTGGTAGAGACAGAAGTCATATCACAGAATTCCAAGTGACTATTTGTCACTATTCCATTAGTTATGAGCTGGGTTATATCTTGCCCATTAAGTCACAACGGACTGTTGCTCAGGTTGTCTAACCTTACAAAATGGACATGGTATATTCCGAATTGGGCTCAAGAAGGAGGGGGACTAATACAACTTACTTTTCCTCTCTAGTTCTGACTTATACCAAATGTTAGCGAGTATATGGGAGCCAACTTTTCTCTCATGCACTGCCCATGGGAAGATAAAATTGCACAATCGCTTTCGTAAACAATTTGGCAGTTTCACAAAAGATGTTAAACATACACTCTCTACATAATTCAGTCATTCCAAACACAGGTATTTATCCAAGATAAATGAGAGCATATGTCCATATAAAGACTTGTACATGAATGTTCATATCAGCTTTATTTATAGCCAAAACTAGGAACCAACCCAAATACTTATCAAGAGATGAGTAGATAAACCATTTATAGTATATCCATATAGTGAATACTATTTAGCAATATGAGGAAATAAACTATTGATACAGCAACACGGACAAATCTCAATATAATTATGCTAAATGATAGAAGATATAGTTTTTTAAAAGTGTATATACTGTATGATTCTATCCTTAAAAATGCAAGTTAATACATAGCAACAAAATAAATCAGTGGGTGTGAGGGTAGTATGGTTTTCTGTGTCTCCACTCAAATCTCATCTTAAATTGTAGTTCCTATAATCCCCACTTGTTTTGGGAGGGACTCACAGGGAGGCAACTGAATCATGGGGTGGTTACCCTCATGCCCGTTCTCATGATAGTGAGTTATCGTGAGACCTGATGGTTTTATAAGGGGCTTTTCCCTCTTTGCTCGGCACTTCTCCTTCCTGCCACCGCGTGAAGAAGGACTTGTTTGCTTCCACTTCCACCATGATTGTAAGTTTCCTGAGGCCTCCCCAGCCCTACAGGACTGTGAGTCAATTAAACCTCTTATGTTTATAAATTAGCCAGTCTTGGGCAGTTCTTTATAGCAGTATGAGAATGAGCTAATACAGAGGGATTGCAAAGTGACACAAGGAAGCTTTTAGCAGTGATGAATATGTATATGATCTTCACTGTGGTGATAGGTTCACTGGTATATATATTTGTCAAAACTTACTAAATTGCATACACAAAATATATAAAGTTTATTGTATAATGACATCTTAATAAGCTGTTTTTAAACATTAAATATAGCAGAAATTTAGAAAATGGTGATTAGTAACATACCAAGAAGAGCTGTTTCTTTGCTTAAATTTAAGTCAAGTGAGGTCACACTGACCAAGTTGGAAGATAATGACCATGTTCAGGTAGTTTTTCTTATGAGACCTATTAAGAATGAGATGAATAACCAGTAATTAAACAAAGGAAATGAGGTTGTTTCATTTATTCTGGCACTCCATGCCCGACTATGTCAAAATACCTCTCTTTGACATACCAAGGCCCTCTACAGTTCTTAAATCATTCCTCCATCTCATTGTGAGAATATGTGTAGAAGCTAAGACAGAAAGGAAATAAGCTATGATCCAGATAGTTCCATTAGATATCTTAGAAATGATGCAGAAACTAAGATCAAAACCTGAGAAAGCACCCCAATGCCAGGCTGGTCCCAGAACAGGTTGACCCCCATGGACCCCAAGCTTCACGCCCACTCCAGCATCCACATGTTCTAGACCTATATGCACATACCCAGGTACCAGACCCATCACAGTGATCCTCCATGAACCCAGACACCAGGGTCACCTGATCATAGAAATAATTACCATGCTCTCCTTCCCACAGCAAGCCTGACCAGGGTCCCAATCTGCTAGTGCACCCAAAATCTCTGGGCAGGCTGACTGGTCAAGGGATTTCCCTCCCAAAGCCAGTCTGAAGACTAGAAGATGTAACTACTTCTTCAAATGCATGGACAGCAATGCAAGGCCACAAGGATCAAAAATAAGCAGGAATACTTGATATCACCAAAGGTAAAAAATAAAGCACCAGTAATTGGTCTTAAAACAATGGAGATCTACAGATTGTCCTATAAAGACTTCAAAATAATAATCTTAAAGAAACTTGTGAGCTACAAGAGAATATACGTAGACAATGAAACAAAATCAAGCAAACAAAAAGAACTTCAACAAAGAGAAAGAAACCATAAAAAGGAACCAAACAAAAATTTTGAAGCTGAGGAACAAAAGGACTAAACTGAAAAATCCCATAATGAGCTTTAACAACAGACTTGATCAAGCAGAATAGAAGTCAATGAACTTAAAGACATTTGAAATTACCCAGTCAGAAGAACTAAAAGAAAAAAGAATGAAAAAGAGTAAAGAAAGGCTATAAAACCCATAAGACATCATCAAGTAAACAAACATATGCATTATGCTTTGTTTCCAGATGAAACAAAGCAAGAAGATAGCTTATTTAAGGAAAGAATGGCAGAAAACTTCCCACATTTAAAAAGGAAAATGAACATTCAGGTCCATGAAGTCCAAAGAACTACAAATACATTGAACATAAAGAAGTCTTCACCGAGACTTTGTAAATAAATTGTGAAAAAAAGTAATAATTAAATTCCAAAAAGCCAATGATGAACAATTTTGAAAGCAGCAAGAGAAAAGCAGTTCATCACAAACAAGGGACCATCTATAAGACTATCATCAGATTTGTCAGCAGAAAGCTCATAGGCCAGGAAAGCCTAGGACGACATATTCCTCAGGCTAAAAGAAAACAAAAAGCTGTAAACCAAAAACACTTTACCTAGTAAATCTTCCCTTCAAAATTGAATAAGAGATAAAGATTTTCTCAGAAAAACAAATGTGTATCAATAGAATTTGATTTTTCTTACAAGAAATGCTAAAGAAAGGTAGTCAAACTGAAACAAACGAATGTTAATTACCAATGTGAAAAGTAAATTTTAAAAGCAACAACAAAAAAAATAAAAGAAAAAGAACCAATAAAGTTAAAATAAAAAAGTAAATTATGAAACTCGCTGGTAATGGCAGGGGTATAGACAAATCCAGACTACTCTTATACTACAATGGCAGTATGTAAATAACTTTTAACATTAGTTTAAAATTTTTTAAGCATTAAAAATAACTATAGCTATAATAGTTTGTTAATGTATACCTGATATATAAAAGATATAACTTGTGACACGAATAACATAAAAAATGCTGAAGAATAGAGTTTGTGTGAGAGATCAAAAATTAAATTATTATCAGCTTAAAATAGACTGTTGCAACTATAATTTGTTTTATGTAAGCCTCACAGTAATCTCAAAGGAAAAACCTGTAATAGATGTAAAAGAAAAAAAAAGAAATCAAAACGTACCACTGAAAAAAAGAAATCACTGAATAACAAAAAAAGACAGCAAAAGCAAAAGCAAGGAACTACAAATTAGCCACAAAACAATGAGTAAAATGGCAGTAACTCCTTAGCTATTAATATTTCTTTAAATGTAAATGGTTAAATTTTCTAATACAAGTCATAGAGTGGCTGAAAAAATAGAAAAAACAAGGTCTAACAATCTGCTGTCTCCAAGGGACTCATTTTAGCTTTAAGAAATGCATAGTCTGAATGAATGGAAAGAGATATTCCATGCAAATGATAACCAAAAGAGAGCAAGGATGGTTGTACTTATATCAGACAAAATAGACATGAAGTCCAAAATTGTCATAAGACACAAAGAAGGTCATTATATAATAAAAAAGTTAATTTATCAGGAGGATATAACAATTCTAAATATATATGCACCCAACATTGGAGCACCTAATTTATAAAGCAAATATTGAGTTTTAACTGAAGGGAGAAACAGATAGCAGTACAATAATAGTAGGATAATTTCACTTTCAGCAAGAGATAGATCACCCAGGCAGAAAATAAATAAGGAAACATCAGATTTGAACAACACTATAGATGAAACTAACCTAGAAGACATACACAAAATATTTTATCCAACAGCAGAATAATAGACATTGTGCTCAAATGCACACAGAACATTCTTCAAGAAAGATATACGTTGGGCCACAAGCCAAGTCTTACTACATTTAACAAGATTAATTACATATCAAGTATTTTTTCTGATCACAGTGATATAAAACTAGGAATCAGTAACAGAATGATAATTCAAAAATTCACAAATATAGGCCAAGTGTGGTGGCTCACGCCTGTAATCCCAGCCCTTTGGGAGGCCAAGGCAGGTGAATCCCCTGAGATCAGGAGTTGAAGACCAGCCTGGCCAACATGGTAAAACCCTGCCTCTACTAAAAACACAAAAATCAGCCAGATGTGGTGGCAGGCGACTGTAATCCCAGTTGCTCGGGAGGCCGAGGCAGGAGACTCACTTGAACCTGGGAGGCAGAGGTTGCAGTGAGCCAAGATCACATGATTGCACTCCAGCCTGGGCAACAGGAGTGAAACTCCGTCTCAAAAAAAAAAAAAACCACAAATATGTGGCAATTAAATAACACATTCCTGAATAACCAAACGGTTAATGAAGAAATGAAAAGGAAAATCAGAAAGTATCTTGAGATAAACTAAAATGAACACATAACCTACCCAAACTTATGGAATGCAACAAAAGTAGTTATAAGAGGGAAGTTTATATGTAGAAATAGACACCTACATTAAGAAGAAAAGTCCCAAATAAACAACCTAACTATACACTTAAAAGAACTAGAAAAAGGGCCAGGCACAGTGGCTCCTGCCTGTAATTCCAGCATTTTGGGAAGCCAAGGCTTGTGACTCACTTGAGCCCAGAAGTCAAGACCAATCTGGACAATAAGAAAAAACCCTTTCTCCAAAAATAAATAAATAAATAAATTAGCCAGACATGGTGGTGCACACCTGTAGTCTCTGCCACTACGGAGGCTGAGGTGAGAGGATCACTTGAGCACAGGAGGCAGAGGCTGCAGTGAGCTAAGACCATGCCACTGCACTCCCATCTGGGTAACAGAGCGAGACCCTGTCTCAAAGAGAAAATAAAAGAACAAAAGAAGCCCAAAATCAGCAAAAGGAGAACAGTAACAAAGAAAAGGACAAATGCCCCAAGGCTCACCACACTTCTCTAGGTGGCTTTGGCCTTTGTTGACTGTCAAATCTGGACAGAGCAGAGCAGTCTTGCCCCTGGGATGGGGCCAGTCTGAGTTGAGCATCACCTTGTATGCCAACCTCTCATAGGGTCCCTGGCTGGCCATGCCTGCTTCCAGTGCAGCCTTGGACACCCAACCAGGGTACTGTCTGGATACCACAGCCATAGCTCCCTTCACAGGCATACCACACCTGACCTTCAGGGAGCTCCAGCTGACAGGCTTCTACCACTTTACCAATACACATGCACACATAGACGGATCTCACCACTGCTCCACTGGGACATGCGTCTGCACACTCCACCATGCCATTGCTGTCAGCATGAGTGCTCGTGTACAGATGCCACCAACCAACCCCCACTGGCACATACATGCCCTGCTGCCCTTCCCTCTCCAATGGGAACACCTTGCTGCCAGCACATGCCTGCATGCAGACATTGCTATCTCATTCACACATGGAAACCTCAACCCAACCACATCTGTGCCCTCAGCAAACACAGGAGTGCTCCACCATGCTGCTACCACTTCTGGCACACTCGCATGTGCAGATGTTACTTCACCTCAATGCAGACACCACCACCGTATCGCCTCAGGAGAACACATGCTGCCCACCCTACCACTGCACAGACTGGTGCACATGTGCATGCAACAATATCCCCACCTGCCCCCATCAATGCTCTGCCCCCGCCAACATGCATGCATTTCCACTGCTGGCATGTGGAAGCACAGACCCCATGGCCACTGCCCCACCAAAGCACTCTGGCTGGCACCCCTCATCGAAGTGTTGTCAGCAGAACAGGAACACCTCATGCCTTCCAGTGTCGCAGCTGATTAACTTGAGGGGTCTGAGAACAAAGCCATGGACCTCAAACCAGCCCCTCATGGTTAAAGCATGCAGACCAGGAATGGTGACATGAGCCTTATCCCCCTGAAATCTGCCAGAAAGGGTCAGTTGATTGAACCCATATTTTCCCAGTCAAACCCTCAAGGGCATCAAAGACTATACAACCAAAAAAACCCATACAAAGGACAGACACTTCAAACGTTCAAGGAACATCAGCCCACAGAGAAAGAACCAGCACACCAACTCTGGCAACTCAAAGAGTGTCTTCTAACCTCCAAATAAGTGCACTAGCGCCCCAGCAATGGTTCTTAACCAGGCTGAAATGCCTGAATGAATGAATGAATGAAT
>NW_012121598.1:1247431-1285856 GCF_000951035.1 Colobus angolensis palliatus | reverse complement strand
AAAAAAAAAAAAAAAGAAAAAAAAAAGAAAAAAGAAAAGAAACTAACTATAACCTCTGAGAAATATGGGATTATGTAGAGACCAAACATATGACTTATTTCTGTCCCAGAAACAGAAAAAGAAAGAGAAAGCAACTTGGAAGTCACATTTGAGGATACTGTACAGGAAAATTTCCTCTACCTCACAAGAAAGGTCAACATTCAAATTCAAGAAATGCAGAGAATCTCTATGAAATGCTATACAAGACAACTTTCCCTGATACACAGTCATGAGATTCTCCAAGGACAACATTAAACAAAAGATATTAAAGGCAGGTACAGGGAAGGGGCAGGTCACCTACAAAGAAAATCCCATCAGGCTAACAAGAAACCTTTCAAAGGCAACCTTGCATGCTAGAAGAGATTGGGGGCCTATATTCAGCAGAAAGAGAGACAGAAAGAGAGACAGACAGAAAGAGAGACAGAAAAAGAGACGCAGGCAGGGAGGGAGGGAGGAAGGAAAAGAATTTCAACCAGGAATTTCACACTCAGCCAAACTAAGCTTGATAAGTGAAGGAGAAGTCAGATCCTTTTCAGACAAGCAAATGCTAAGGGAATTTGTGACCACTAGACTTGTCCTTAAAGGAGTGCTAAACATATAAATGAAAGACCATTACCGGCCACCACAAAATGCACTTAAGTACATAAACCAGTGACAACGTAAAGCAGCTACGCAATCAAGTCTGCATAATAACCAACTAACAATATGACAGGACTAAATCCACAGATATGCATATTAATCTTGAATATAAATGGGCTAAATACCCCACTTAAAAGACATGGTGTGGCATAGAATCTTTACCCAAAACTCCTAGTCCTGATAAACAACTTCAGCAAAGTTTCAGGACACAAAACCAATACACAAAAATCAGTAGCATTTTACATCCAAGCTGACAGCCAAATCAAGAACACAATGGCATTCAAAATGTTGACAAAAAAATTGAAATACCTAGGGATACAGCTAACCAGGGAGGTGAAAGGTCTCTACAATAAGAATGAGAAAACACTGCTGAAATAAGTCAGAGATGACACAAACAAATGGAAAAATATTCTATGCTCATGGTTGGGATGAATCAATATTGTTAAAGTGGCCCGTACTACCAAAAGCAATTTACAGATTCAATGCTATTACTATCAAACTACCAATGACATTCTTCACAGAATTATAAAAAACTATACTACAATTTATATGGAACAAACAAACAAAAAAAAGCCCAAATAGCTAAAGCCATCCTAAGCATAAAAGAACAAACCCAGAGTTATCACATGATCCAATTCAACTATACCACAAGGCTACAATAACCACAACAGCATGATACTGGTACAAAAACAGACACATAGACTAATGGAACAGGTTAGAGAACCCAGAAATAAAGCCACACACCTACAACCATCTGCTCTTCAACAAAGTCAACAAAGAAAGCAATGGGGAAAGGACCCCCTGTTCAATAAATAGTGCTAGGATAACTGGCTAGCCATATGCAAAAGATCGAAACTGGACGTTTACCTTTCACTATATACAAAAATCAACTCAAAATAGATTAAAGACTTAAATGTAAAACCTAAAACTATAAAAACCTCTAGAAGATAACATAGGAAATGCCATTCTGAATATAATGCCTGGCAACGATTTCATGACAAATACACCAAAAGCAATTGCAACAGAAAACAAAAGTTGACAAGTGGGACCTAATCAAACTAAAGAGCTTGTGCACAGCAAAAGAAACTATCAACAGAGTAAACAGACAGCCTACAGATGGGAGAAAGTATTTGCAAAGTATATATCTAGCAAAGGTCTCATATCTAGAATCTATAAGGAATTTAAACAAATCAACAAGCAAAAACTAAAACGCCCCATTAAAAAATGGGCAAAGGACATGGACAAGCACTTCTCAAAAGAAGACATACGTACAGCCACTAAGCATATGAAAAAATGTTCAATGTCAGTAATCATTAGGGAAATGCAAATTAAAACCACAATGAGATACCATTTCATACCAGTCAGAAGGCCTTTCATTAAAAAATAAAAAAATAACCCATGCTAATGAGGTTTCAGAGAAAAAGGAATGCTTATACACTGCTGGTGGGAATGTAAACTAGTTCAGTCACTAAAGAAAGCAGTGTGGAGATTTCTCAAAGAGTTTAAAACAGAGCGGATTTGACCCAGCAATCTCATTACTGGGCATATACCCAAAGGAATATAAGTCATTCTACTATAGAGACACATGTACATGTATGTTCATCACAGCACTACCCACAGTAACAAAGACATAAAATAAACCTAAATGCCCATCAGTGGTGAACTGGATAAAGAAAATGTCAGACATATACGTCCAGTATTCTGGATAAAGAAAAGTACACAGCTGTAAAAAAGAATGAGATCATTTTCTTTGCAGCAATATTGGTGGAGCTGGAGACCATTACCCTGAGCCAATTAACACAGGAACAGAAAACCAAATACTGCATGTTCTCATTTATAAATGGGAGCTAAACATAGTATACACAGATGTACAGAAGTGAACAATAGGCACCAGGGCCTATTTGAGGATGGAGGGTGAGAGGAGGATGAGAATCAAAAACCTACCTGCTGGGTACTATACTTATTACCCGGGCGACCAAAGCCCTGCAACACATGATTCACCCATATAACAAACCCACATAGCTACCCCTTGAACCTAAAATAAAAGTTGAGAAAAAAAATAAGATGCATTTCCAGTAAATAATTTTCACATTATGGAAAAAGGTATTAAATATTCTGCCTCACTTGTTTTAAAATTGTGTGAACATTCTTATGATATATCTTATTAATACTAGCATTTCATGACAGTAAAATAAGATTCTAAAATATAAAAAAGAAAGAAAACCAGAGAAATAAATGAAATGGACTAGAACAATAGAAATAATAAATGAAAATAAGACTGAGATTTTTAAAAAGATTTAAAAAATTGAAAATTTTTAGCAAGACTAAGAAAAAGGAGAAAACATTCAAATAAGTGAAATTGTAAATACAAAGGGGGACATTACAATTGACATCACAGAAACACAAAGGATCAGAGACTACTATGAACAATTGTACGTCAACAAATTGGAATAACCTAGAGGAAATGGATAACCTAGAAACACACAACCTATCAAAATCTCATACAGAAATAGAAAATCTGAACAAACCAGTCAACAATAAGAAAATTCAATCAGCAATCAAAAGCCTCTCAATAAATAAAATTCCAGGGCCTGAGGGCTCCACGGGTAATTTATACCAAATATTAAAGAAAGATCTACTGCCAATCCTTCTCAAACTCATACGAAAAAAAATTAAGAGGAGGTAAAAAATTCAAATTCATTTTATAAGGCCAGCATGATTCTGATACAAAACCCAGACAAGGACAATACGAAAAAAATTATCACTGATGAACATAGATGCAAAAATTCTCAACAAGATACTAGAAATCAAATTCAACAGTACATTAAAGGGGCATACACCATGATCAAGTGGGACTCATGCCTGCAATGTAAGCATGATTCAATATATAGGCATACCTCAGAGATACTGCAGGTTCAGACCACAATGATAAAGTATCACAATAAAGTGAGTCAAATTTTCCAGTGCATATTAAAGTTATATTTACACTATACTGTAGTCTATTAAGTGTGAAATAGCAACATATTTTAAAATGTGCACACCTTTTAAAAAATAGTTTCTTGCTAAAAAATGCTAACAACCATCTGAGCCTTCAGTGAGTCATAATCTTTTGCTGGTGGAGGGT
Organism: Colobus angolensis palliatus; assembly: GCF_000951035.1. NCBI lineage: Eukaryota > Metazoa > Chordata > Mammalia > Primates > Cercopithecidae > Colobus > Colobus angolensis. The sequence continues at coordinate 1,282,054 of NW_012121598.1, read as the reverse complement.
CTTGCCTCAATGTTAATGGCTGCTGACTAATCAGAACAATGGTTGCTGAAAATTGGGGTGACTGTAGCAATATTCTTGTTTTAATTCTTTAGAGATAGGGTCTTGCTCTGTTACTCAGGCTGGAGTATAGTGGCATGATCATAGCTCACTATAACCTCAAACTCCTGGGCTCAAGTAATCCTCCCACCTCGGCCTGCCAAGTAACTGAAACGGCAGGAGCGTGCCACCATGCCCTGATTTTTTAAAAATTATTTTTCACAGAGATGGGGCTCCCTATGATGACCAGGCTGGTATAAAACTCCTGGCTTCAAGTGATCTTCCTTCCTGAGTCTCTCAAAGTGTTGGGATTACAGGCCTGAGCCACCATGCCCAGCCCTGTAGCAACTTCTTAAAGTAGAACAACAATGAAGCTTGTCACCGTGATTGACTCTCATCTGTGAGATTTCTCTGTGGCATGCAATGCTATTTGATAATATTAATGTTTTACCCATAGAAGAACTTCTTTCAAAATTGGAGTCGGTCCTCTCAAACACCACTACTCCTATATCAACTAAGTGTAGGTAATATCCTAAATTCTTTGTTGTCATTTAAAGACTGTACACATCATCTTCACCAAGAGTAAATTCCATCTAAAGAAACCACTTCCTTTGTTCATTCAACTCCTCATCTTTTCAACTTTTACCATGAGATTGCAACAACCCAGTAATAGCTTCAGGCTCCACTTCTAATTTTAGTTTTCTTGCTACTTCCACCACATCACCAGTCACTTCCTCCACTGAAGACTTAAACCTCTCAAAGTCTTCCATGACAGTTGGAGTCAACTTCTTGTTCATGTTGATATTTTGACCTCCTTCCATGAATCATGAATGTCTTTTTTGTTTGTTTCCGAGACTATCTCACTCTGTCAGCCAGGCTGCAGTGCAATGGCATAAACACAGCTCTCTGTAGCTTCAACTTCCCAGATTCAAATCAACCTCCCACCTCAGCCTCCCAAGTAGCTGGGTCTACAGGCACACCACCACACCCAACTAATTTTTTTTTTTTTGAGATGACGTCTCACTCTGTCACCCAGACTGGAGTACAGTGGTGCAATCTTGGCGCACTGTAACCTCCGCTACCTGAGTTTAAACGATTCTCATGCCTCATCCTCCCCAGTAGTTGAGATTACAAGTGCATGCCACCAAGCCTGGCTAATTTTTGTATTTTTAGTAGATACAGGGTTTCATCATGTTGGCCAGGATGTTCTCGAACTCCTGAGCTCAAGTGATCCTCCTGCCTTGGCCTCCCAAATTGCTGGCACTCCAGGTGTGAGCCACCACACCCGGCCTATTTTTTAAATTTTTTTGTAGAGATGGAGTCCCACTATGTTACCCAAGTTGGTCTCAAACTTCTGGACTCAAGTGGTTTTCCCACCTTGGCCTCCAAAAGTGCTCAAATTGCAGGAATGAGCCACTCTGTGCCTAGTCACAAACATTCTTAATAGCACCTAGCATAGTGAATACTTTCCAAAAAGTTTTTAATTTACTTTGCTCAGATTGATCAGAAATATCACTACCTATGCCAGTTATAGCCTTAAGGAATGTATCTCTTAAATAACAAGACTTGAATGTCAAAATTAATCCTTGATCCATGGAATGAAGAAGGGATGTTAGCAAGTATGAAAACATTAACCTTTTTGTACATCTCCAGCAGAGTTCTTGACTGACTAGTTGCATTACCAGTGAGTAATAATATTTTGAAAGGTATCTTTTTTCTGAACAGTAAATCTCAACATTGGACTGAAAAAATATTCAGTACACCATGCTGTAAACAGATGAGCTGTCATCTAGGCTTTGTTGTTCCACTGGGAATGTTCACTATTTAGGTGATGGGTATCTAGAATTGCAAACCTCACCATTATGCAATATATCCATTAAAAACCCTGCACGTGTGCCCCCTGAATCTAAAATAATTTGTTTAAAATTAAAAAGAAAGACAGTTACAGCTTTGTTCTGGATTAGGTTTTTTCTTAATGTTTTGTTCTATCCAAATCATTAAAACTTTTTTTTTTTTTTTGAGACGGAGTCTCACTCTGTCTCCCAGGCTAGAGTGCAGTGGCCCAATCTCGGCTCACTACAACCTCCGCCTCCCGGATTCAAGCAATTCTTCTGCCTCAGCCTACCAAGTAGCTGGGACTACAGGTGTCTGCCACCACTCCCAGCTAATTTTTTTTTGTATTTTTAGTAGAAACGGGGTTTCACCATATTGGCCAGGCTGGTCTCAAACTCCTGACCTTGTGATCCACCCGCCCGCCTCGGCCTCCCAAAGTGCTGGGATTACAGGCATGAGCCACCACGCCCAGCCAAAACCTTTTTCCTATCAGCAATAATGCTGTTTTACTTTCTTATTATTCATGTGTTCACTGGAGGAGCACTTTCAATTTCTTGATTACAACGTTTAGTTTCAGGGGTACATGTGCAGTTTTGTTCAACTTGTATCATCAGTGTTTGGTGTATAGATTATTTCATCACCCAGGTAATAAGCATAGTACCCACAGGTATTTTTTTCTGATCCTATCCCTCCTCCCACCCTCCATCCTGAGGTAGGTCCCAGTGTCTGTTGTTTCCCTCTTTGTGTCCATGTGTTCTCATTGGTAAGCTCCCACCGATAAGTGAGAATATGCAGTATTCAGTTTTCTGTTCCTGCATTAGCTTGCTTAGGATAATGGCCTCCAGCTCCGTCCATGTTGCTGCAAGGGACATTGTCTCATTCTTTTTTACGGCTGCATGGTATTTTGTGATGCGTATGCACCACATTTTCTTTATCTAGTCTACCATGGATGAGAATTTAAGTTGATTCCATGTCTTTGCTGACGTGAACCATGCTGTAATAAACACACATGTGCATGTATCTTTATGACAGAGTGATTTATATTCTTTTGAGTATATACCCAATAATAGCACTGCAAGCTTGAATGGGAATGTTTCCTCTTCTTTGAGTTATCACCACACTGCTTTTCACATAAAAGAAATTAAAATTTACTTTTAATTTATTTCAAGAAATATTCTTTTGCATTCACCACTTAGCTAACTGTTTGAAACAAGAGGCCTAGCTTTTGGCCTGTCTTGGCTTTCAACATGCCTTCTTCACTTAGCTTAATCATTTTTGGCTTTTAAATTAAAGTGAAAGATGGACAACTCTTCCTTTCACTTGAACACTTAGAGACCATGGTAAGATTTTTAATTAGACCAATTTCAATATTTTTGTGTGTCAGGGAAGAAAGAGAAGAGAGACAGGGGAAGACCTGGTCAGTGTAACATTTAGAACACATACAACACTCACCAATTAAGTTTGCTGTCTTATATGGGTGTTATGGGTGTGATTCATGCCACAGCAAAACTATTATAATAGTGATATGAAGATCATTGATCACTGATGATCATAACAGGTGTAAAAATAATGAAAAAGCTTGAATTATGAAAATTCCCAAACTATGACTCAGAGACACAAAGTGAGCACATGGTATTAGAAAAAATGGTGCTGATGGACTTGCTTGATTCAAGATTTCCGCAAACCTTCAATTTGCTAAAAAAGGAAAGCAAGCAAAGGATAAGAAAAAAAATCAGCAAACTGCAATAAAGCAAAGCATAATAAAACAAGATATGGAGTTATACCAATGAAGGCCTGAGAACCATGGAAGCTTTAAGAGAAAATGAATATCCCAGCTCCAGAGAAGAAAGCAAAGCTGCCTTTCCTTATGGGATGACGCCTGTGTCCATTGGTAAGGGCAGACCCTTTTAACGTAGTCCACTGATTCAAATGCTAATCACAGACACAGCAAAAACACCCTCAAAGACACATCCAGAAGTAGTATTTTACCAGCTCTCTGGATATTTCTTAACCACCCAGTCAGGTTAACATATAAAAGTAAATATGTGTATAATGAAATGTTACCCAGACTTTAAAAAGAAAGAAATCTTGCCATTTGCCTCAATATGGATGGACCTGGAGGACATTATGCTCAGTGAAATAAGCCAGATACAGAAAGACAAATACCGTATGTGAAATCTAAAATAGCTAAACGCATAGAGGCATGGAATGAATGGTGATTGCCAATGACTAGGGGGAGAAAAAGATATGGAGGTGATTGTCAAAGAATACAAAGTTTTAATTATGAAAGATAAATACGTTCTGGAGACCCACTATACAGCATAGTGTCTATAGCTAACAATACCGTATCACATACTTAAAATTTTCTAAAAAGGTAACTCTCATGTTAAGTGTTCTCATGTTAATTGTTCAAACACTCACACTTAACTCCCAAAATAATAATGGGGTCAGGAGGAAATTTTGGGGTAACAGATCTATGGCCTTGATGATAGTGACAGTTTCACCATCATTAAAATTTATACCAAAATCCATCATTAAATAAGCATTTGTATATACTAAGTAAATTGTTTCCATGTCAATCATACTTCAGTACAGTTGTTAAAAAAATTGGGCCTGGCATGACTTCAAGGTCTATGAACTTTTGCTATACCAGGCTGTCCAGTGTTTGAAAGAACACTGTCTTCCAAGCCATGGAAGTCAATTCCCTAAGTGTTGTAACATTGTGGCAGCACTCTAGAAGTCAGTCTCCAATACGAGACCTATATACACAAAGAGTATGACTTAATATTCCAAGGTCCAAATAAGGTAGTGAGTTCACTGAAAATTCAACTTCTTAAAAATATGGACCCCCTCGAAACTGACCCTGAAAGCCAGATGAGAAGGAGTGCAAATGAATCTCAGACTGGTTTCTGCTTTATGGCAATAGCAATAGTCGACTCATTACTTTCAGATTTTTCTAACCCAGTTGAATAGAAGAGGATGTCATAGGACAGATGAACCATGGTTTAATTTCAATGCCAGCCCAGAAGGAGGAAAAGTTGTTTATCCAAGACTACTGGAGTAAGACCAACAGTCCAGTTTGGCCCTTTCCATCCACTGTGTCAAAGGGTACATACATGAACAACCCACAGGTAAAGCCATAAGCCTTGTGGCCACCTGGAGAGACCCACCACCCACAGACAACAGACTATCTATCAGTGCCGCCCACAAGGGTGTTCAGAAACCACAAGACCTAGGAATTTAGATTTCTAGAGTGTTCTGTGGTATACTTTTGCCGGAGTCTAGAGGTGTTTTGATGACAGATTATGAAGTGAGATCAATTCATCCTATGATATACCCCTTTCCCAGTGCTGGGACTCAGCGTCACCTCAGATACACTGGTTCCTTGTTGGGGTTTTAAATGTAAACAGGTAGACACATCAGTTAGACACATTGTCTGCTTGGGTAGCCATAAGCTCATCTCAGGAGCCTGATCAATCCCTGCTGGAACTAGACAGAAAAGCTGCTGCTTTCTATGTCTAGCTGCAAGCCATGTGCCACAGCTGCAGAAACCCATGAGAGAGCATCGAGCATCATGGAGACAAGAATATTGAAAGGATTTGTAGATTGACAGAAGAGCTTTGACTGATTCTTAACTACTCACTTCTTACATACATGGCAAATAAATAATAAAGGAGAGAAATCTGGATGAAATATAGACATGAGGAGCATAACAGATGTTCTGGAAGATATCATAATAAGGGAATAGAAGTAATAAGCAAACAGACATACCTGACTCTATGACAGCATAAAAATTAAGAACCTGGGAGTAAGATTCCCTTTTTTCCTCTTTCCCCAAGCCATCAAAAAGAATTCTGTAAATGTGTCCCTAAAGAGGGGAGGGTGGGGGAGGAAGTTTATAGAGATGTTTATTTGTAAGATTAACTAGGCCTTTCCCCCCCGCCCCCCACCCTCCAAAATCAAAGACAGAGGGGAGGGGAATGAAAGCCCTGGTAGTGACCAGAAGGAAATAGATAAAGGAGCCAGAGAGATGGGCAGCTGGAGGAAGCCAATTTCAGTGTGGACCATGGCTTTCCACTTAAGGTATTTCAAGAGAAGAGTAATTACAAAGAATAGAATTCATTGCTTTTGCTTCTAGAATTGTGCCTCTTTAATGCGTAACTATCTTAAGATTTGAGCCATGTTAGTCTCCAACTTAATTCAGGTCTCCTGTCATCTGTCCCTTCATCAGTCTCTTCAATCTGAAAGAGCTTTCTGAGAATGGCCTTCACGTTCATTCTATTATTTCTAAAGATTTTTCAAATGTACCGGTTTATTTTCTTCTCCCCTAAATTTAGCCATTTTATAAACCGTCTTCTGTTACTGTGACATAAAGTTCATGTTTTCTCAAAAGTGTAATATTGAATAAAAATCATAGAAAATAGATGTTCCAAATGTTTAAAGTGGCACCAGGTATATGCCATCTATGTTCCAGACTAGAGGGACATTGCATAGTCCCTGACTTAATGGTTTTCAGTGTCTATTAAGTAAAATGAGGAGCAATTACTAACTACAGAAATGAGAGATACGAGTGACATTAAAGGACACATGGAAGGCTATAGGGACACAGAGGGGATTTAATCTAGCCTAGGGAGACATTCTTCATCTCCCTGGAAAGGCCTTCAATAAGTTGAGTGAGTAAATGAGTTACAGTGCTTTATTCTCAAACTAGTACTTTCAGGAGAATGTCTCTTTTCAGATCTCCTTATATTCGCTGAATCTAACTTTTGCCTGCTAAAGCCAAAATCAAGGAAAAAAGATAAAACCATTTGTTAACTACAGCTCTTATTTTTAAAAAACATTTTAATTTAAGGGTTAAGGAGGCCTAAGACGACAACCCTGAAAAAGTCTAATTTTGTGTAATACATAGGTGACCTGAATCTTCCTGGATGAAATAAGACTAAGTCCTGACACGTTCCAGCATTTTAAATCTTTCCCACATTCTTCTGTGCTATTAGACTAGTTGACATTTCTATTAGCACTCCAGCCTGAGGGAAGCAAGTGTACGAACTGCCTTTGACTACATGGCTTTCACTATTTGAAGATTCTGTGTCAAGGGTGACTGGTTTCCCTAATCCAATTTGTTAAACCCTCAAATGACATCCACAGTTTTCCTCCTTCCAAGTCCCATTCATATCATGAAAAGCCATCACTGGTTTGAACTTAAAAGACTGAGCTCCCGTTTGCCTAAGTAGCCATTGCTATTTTTTTAATTTAAATTGTTATTATACATTAAAGAGTACATATGCAGGCTTGTTACATGGCTAAATTGCATGACGTTGAAGCTTGGGGTCCCAACAATTCTGTCACTCAGGTCATAAGCATAATACTGAATAGGTGGCTCTTCAGCTCATGGCCTCCCTCCACCTCCCCTGTATAGAGATCCCCAGGGCCTATTGTTCTCCTCTTTATGATCATGTGTATTTAATATTTAGCTTCCACTTGTAACTGAGAACATGTGGTATTTGGTTTTCTCTTCTTGCGTTAGTTTACATAGGATAATGGCCTCCAGCTCCATCCATGCCAAGTGCATGATTTTGTTCTCTTATGGATGCACAGTGTATATGTACCATTCTGATGGCTAATATTGAGTGTCAACTTGATTGAAGGATGCAAAGTATTGTTCCTGGGTATGTCTGTGAGGGTGTTGCCAAAAGAGATTAACATTTGAGTCAGTGGACCACTGAGAGGGGCAGACCCATCCTCTATCTGGGTGAACGCCATCTAATCAGCTGCTAGTGTGGCTAGAATAAAGCAGGCAGAAGAAAGTGGAAAGAGCAGACTTGCCGAGTCTTCTGGCCTTCATCTTTCTCCCATGCTGGATGGTTCCTGCCCTCCAATGTCGGACTGGAAGTTTTTCAGCTTTTGGACTCTTGGACTTACACCAGTGGTTTGCCAGGGACTCTTGGCCTTCGGCTACAGACGAAAGGCTACAGTGTCAGCTTCCCTACTTTTGAAGTTTTGGGACTTGGACTGGCTTCCTTGTTCCTCTGCTTGCAGACAGCCTATTGTGGGACTTCACCTTGTGATTGTGTGAGTCAATACTCCTTAATAAACGCCCCTTCATACGTGTATCTATTAGTTCTGTCCATCTAGAGAACTCTAATACAACCATAGTGTATACGCATCACATTTTCTTTATCCAGTCCACGTTGATGGGTACTTAGGTTGATTCCATGGCCTTGCTATTGTGAATAGCGTGGTGATGAACATATCAGTGCATGTGTCTTTTTGACATAATGACCTATTTTACTTTGGGTAAATATTCAGTAGTGGGATTTTTGGGTCAAATGGTAATTCTATTTTAAGTTCCTTGAGAAGTCTCTAAACCGCTTTCCACAGTTGCTGAACTACATTGCATTCCTACCAACAATCTATAAGCATTCCCTTTTCTCGGCAGCCTTGCCAACATCTGTTAATGCTTTAATCATCACCATTCTAACTGGTGTGAGATGGTATCTCATTGTGATTTTGACTTTCATTTATCTGATGATAGCGATGTTAAGCATTTTTTTTCATGTTATTGGCTGCTTGTAGGTCTTCTTTTGAGTAGTGTCTGTTCATGTCCTTTGCCCATTTTTTAATTAGTTTTTGCTTAAGTTCCTTGTAGATTTGGATATTAGACCTTTGCTAGACACATAATCTGCAAATATTTTCTCTAATTCTGTAGGCTGTCTGTTTAGTCTATTTGTAATTTCTTTTGCTGTGCAGAAGCTCTTTAATTAGATTCCACTTGTAAATTTTTGTTTTTGTTGCAATTGCCTTTGGGGATCTAACCATAAATTATTTGCCAAAGCCTATGCTGAGAGACATATTGCCTAGATCATCTAGGATTTTTTATACTGAGATCTTGCATTTAAGCCTTTAATCTATCTGGAGTTAATTTTTCTGTATGGTGAGAGATAGGGTCCAGTTTCATTCTTCTGCGTGTGGCTAGCCAGTTATCACAGCACTATTTATTTAATAGGGAAGCCTTTTGCCATTGCTTATTTTTGATTATCGAAGATCAGTCAGTTGTAGGTGTGTGGGTTTATTTCTGGGTTCTTTACTCATTTCCACTGGTCTATGTGCCCTTATTTTTTTTTTTATCAGTACCATACTGTTTAGATAATTAAAACTTTATAGTATAAAGCCAGAAAATGTGATGCTAGGATTGCTTTGGCTATTTGTGCTTTCTTGGTTCCAAATGAATTTTATAACAGATTTTTCTAATTTTGTGAAAAATAATGTTGGTATTCTGATAGAAATAGCATTGAATCTATAAATTGCTTTGGGAAATAAAGCCATTTTAACTCTATTGATTCTTCCAATCCATTAGCATGCAATATTTCTCCATTTATTTGTGTTGTCTCTAATTTCTTTCAACAGTGTTTTATAGTTCTTCTTGTAGAGGTCTTTCACCTCCTTGGTTAAATGAATTCCTGGGTACTTTATATTTTTGTGGCTATTATAAGTAACATTGTGTTCTTGATTTGGTTCTCAGATAGAATGTTATTGGTGTATAAAATGCTAGTGGTTTTTGAACACTGATTCTGTACCCTGAAAGTTGACTGAATGCATTTCTCAGTTCCAGAAGACTTTTCACAGAGTCTTTACGGTTTTCTAGTTATAGAATCATATTGTCAACAAAGAGGAATAGTTTGATTTCCTCTTTTCCTATTTGGATGTCTTTTATTTCTTCCTCTTGCCTGATTGCCCTGGCTAGGACTTCCAGTACTATGTTGAATAAGAGTGGTAAGAGTGGTTAACAGTGAGCATCTTTGTCTTGTTTCAGTTCTCAAGGAGAATGGTTTCAGGTTTTGGCCATTCAGTATGATGTTGGCTGTGAGTTTTTCATGAGTGGCTCTTGTTATTTTGAGGTATACTTATTATTTTATAGGTATATTCCTATCATTATTTTGAGGTATACTTATTTTATAGATACATTTCTATTGATATTAATCTGTGACAAGGCAGTGGATACTCTTGACTTCTTTCTCATCTCACTTGTTACATGGTATCAACAACTTCAAAGAATGTACTAGATTTGTAGTATTCTTTTTACCTTTTAATGCTAATACAGGATTTTTTCTTATTTTCATTTCTGGTCACTTAAGTGAGGTTTTGTTAGGGGTAGGGATAGCGTTTCATTCCCGAGTTCAAGTCATCTGAGAACCCAAGAGCCTCAGAGGGCTAGTTTAGGATGAATTTATGAGTCAAGTTCTGTTTTCCATGTTCCCTTTTTTCTGTTTTGTACATACCTGCTGGATCCTTTTTCAGAACTTTGAGCAAATTCAACCATTTATCTATACAAACGGACAAAAGATCAGTTCTCCTCTTTACCATGCACAATGGGGTAGTAAGAGAAGTAGAGAACGCACTTAACCCCATCTAGACTGATGGCCCCCCACTCTGTGAGCACGCTTTCAAATATTACTATACTGCGCCTTGCTCTCCAAGCCCATAGTCTGCTAGGGCAATCCATTTCTAGGAACATGATTGACCCATTTTTCCCTGCTAGTCAGGTAAGCAGGCATAGCCTTGGCATATAAAATCTCTGTCAAAGACTTCAGAAAATATACAATGGCTTGGTTAATTGTAAAATGGGGATAAATCTTCCTTAAGAATTGTCAAATGGGGAAGGGAGACATGGATACTACCACTATGTGACCAGAAACATAATGGGCACTAATGTCCTGTTTGTATCTTACAGGCTCAAATCTAGTATTCTCCAGGTCATACTACATTCCAAGGTTCAAATTCAGGTTATACCTCCCTTTTGCCTCCATATGTCCTACTTCATAGGATAAGAGGGTTGCATTTTTGTAAGGGAAGATAAGAACTGAAGCAAAAGGGAAACATCACAGCGTTCATTGCATTTCTTTCTGGGAATCCAACCCCTGCAGCAGATTCTGAGGTGGAAATGAGCAGACAGAAGGTTTATTAGGGAGTACTTTTGGAATCCTCAAGTGTAGAAGGGAAGCAACTGGGACTAAGCAGAAGGAGAAGTCAAGCTGCAATGCCGTCTGGGTGTAATATCTCAGCCAGCCCTGTGGGAAGATCTAAAGATAAAATTATTCTGCAAAGCTGCCCAGAGCTGGAACAAGAGGGTTGGGCCTTTTTATATTCCTGGGACAATAATTTACTGGATGCAGTCTATCCAGGAAAGAGGCATGACTTTGAATAAGGCACGACTCTGCCTCTGTGGGATTCCTCAAGAAGGCTGACAGCAGAGGACTCTACACCTACAGCAATCTCCACAGCTTGAGAAGCTGGTCTTTCATTACTGGAGGAGGATCTGAGCAACGTATCACACTACTCACCACACTGCTCAATATATATCCGAGAGTAATTTATTTTCAAGATTCCAAAAATTTGAACTTGTAGTCTGAGACAAGTATGTCATGTGTGTATGCAAGCTGAAATGTATGTGAATCTTCTTCACTGTAAAGAAATTATCTCTTCATCCTGATTGGGACTATCATCTTTTTATATTCATATATATTCTTTATGAAACCAACAGATATTATTATCCATGTGTATCTATTCAAAATGGAAAATTCTTAGGTGAATTTTTTTTTTTTTGAGACAGTCTCTCTCTTTCTCCCAGGCTGGAGTGCAGTGGCGCGATCTTGACTCACTGCAAGCTCCGCCTCCCAGGTTCAAGCCATTCTCCTGCCTCAGCCTCCCAAGTAGGCAGAATTACAGGTGCCTGCCACCACACCCGACTAATTTTTTGTGTTTTTAGTAGAGATAGTGTTTCATCATGTTAGCCAGGATGGTCTCAATCTCCTGATCCACCCGCCTAGCCCTCCCAAAGTGCGGGGATTACAGGCGTGAGCCCGGCCAGTGATTCTTTAAAACAGTCTTCTGACGAACTCATTGGTGTTCAGGCATGATCTTTTTAAAGCTGTACGTAATTGAAGGAGAGCTGGTAAGGAGAAACATTGCTTCCCTATGCCATAGTAATGAAGTTAGATGTTTCCTAACTAGTATAGAGTAGTGGGGGCAAAAGATCCATATAGACCTATTCAACTATTAGCAATATTGAATTGTAAAATGTGTAGTAGAGGCCACTTTTATTTAGTTTTAGAATAAAGGGAAATCACTGTAGGCAATTTTAGGAAAGACTTTAGAAGTAGGACTCTTGAACAGGCTATGGGAAATGTATAGCATTCATTTAGAGGCAGGTAGGGTGATATTATAAGTGAAGGCAAAGCTGAAAATACTCAAGAGTATTCCAAGAAATAAATACAGCTACCTGGTGGTAACTGTTTGTGGAGTATAAGCAGGAACAGGCTGGGACTAGATGATCCTCTTTTCTATCCCCCAAACAAGAAATCAAAGGTTTCTTTATCATTGATAAAAGGAGTGTCTTATCAAAGTTAACACAACATAATTTGATAACATATCAAAGTTATCACAACATTCTAGATGTGATAATTCACATCTAGAATAACTTAGATATGGGAGTGAGACAGATTACTGAGTATATAATGTCCAGGCATGAGACACTGGCCACATTAGTATCAGTGAGACTAGAATGGGAAGATGTAAGAGGAGCTATGAGGAAATGTCAGGCCACTTTATCCCTGTTTAGTCCTTTAGAATCCAAACTGAAAGAATCTATGAATTATATCCTTTAGTATGATACAGCCTATGGTGCTAGCACAGTTGGTAATAATGAATCTTTCATAGTGCTATTAGTTTATTGGAGCCTTTTAGCCTATTTCTTTAGAGCTCTAGCTTTCGTATCTATAGTAAAAAGTCATGTAGGTTAGGTGGAATTTTTCACCAGTACCCCCCGCACACCTTGCCACAAAACTAGCAGACGAGAAAGATCTAGCCGTCTATATCCTACATTTCTGTGTAGAATGTAGTGTGGAATGTAGTGTGGAAAATTATTTTCCAAATGTAAACATGTTGGCTGTTACCAACTTATTCAAGATTACTAATACACATGAATTGATTGAACCATTGTGTAGTTTAGTCCATACATATTAATAGTGATGACATTCCAAAGAGCCCTGAAATCTAACAAGGTCTTATGTCACCTCGTAACAAATAATTGATCTCTGGTAATTCCAAAGCTGAATGTGCTAGAATATTGGTTTTCTACAAATCCCAGTCAGCTAAGGATGTCACTAAAAACAAGATTATAAGGGGAATTTTTAAAATTATTACTGACTAGCAGGATCAATTTCCTTGTATATTCAATTCCTGGCTTAGCTTTACTCATGTGATATAAAAGAAAAGGCTCTAGCCTCTGAGACACAACACTCTACTTTTCCATTCTCCCACACCGTCTTCACTACATATATCCTCAAACAAGTGGACCAAACTTCCTAGACTTTAACAATCTCATCCATAATAATGAGGACAATAGCAAGACAAATTTATAAATTAATTTTTATTAGACCAGCTATAATTTGAAGTAGCAGACTGCATGATAAAAATCACTAAACAGGCATGTATCTTAGATTCCATTTCCTGAAGGCAGAATCTAAGTGGAGAGAAAATAGTAACTTTACAGTGGAGAAACCTGACAAACAAGATCTCAGCCAGGTAATCAAAATCAACATGAATAATGATAATGAAGCAGGATATTTCCCTGACCCCACTGCGGACCCCACAAAGGAAGTATCTCATTTAACTCAGCCCACAGCTCTCAACTCCTTGTGGGAGGGAACATGCAAGCCAATGAAGCAGGAACTGGAGTGCACAGGCACAGGAAATAGCCAGCCACTTTGGCACTGACAGAGGTGAACTCTACTCACTGGTACCTGCTGTGCTCCACCCCTTGCAGGAGGGAGCGTGCAGGTAAACAGGTGCAGGAGCTGGGGCAAGCACTTTTTGGTGCTAGCAGCAGCAAACTCTGTGCAGCTCCTGCAGCAGTGTCTGGAGGAAAGGGGGGTGCCCATGAGCCCTGAAGCCCCAGAGGGAGTGTTATTGTGCTCTTTTAGCTCTACTATCCATGGATGGCTTAAATGTTAACAGCTCAGTGGATCCTCTGCTTTTCTGCATAAGGCAGCTGCCTTCTGCCAGTAAGGGGAAAAGGGTCAGTGTGACAGCCTTTTGCATCTGCACTCATGGTTCCCAAGTTCTTGTCTGGCACCCAGGAGAAATGAGGTTGCATAAACAAATTGAAGAATGAAAATGGGAAATTTTATTGCCGATGGAGGTGGCTCTCAGTGGGAAAGGGAGCTGAAAAAGCGATGAGGTGGGAAGGTAATGTTCCCCTGAAGTCTAGCCATCTCCGGCCAGATTCTTCTCCAAAGTTACACTGTCAGGCTATCCCTCGGAAGTCAAGGTGCTTCTCTTTGACATCCACCCTTAGTCATCTCAACATCCAGCTGCTTCTCCTCTCTCTGCCAGTTTAGCCTGGGGTTTTTATAGGCACAGGATGGTGGGGCAGGGTTGGGCCATGGCCAGCTGTGGAAAAGGCAACATTTAAGCAGGAAAACAGGGATGTAAGTTCTCACTTCAGGCCATGGTCTGAGGCTTTTTGTCGTGAGGATGAGGCTTCACCAGGGGCCCACTCTTTTCTGCCTAGAATTTCTCTGCCTTTTATCCCTATCAATAAGTCATGTTGATAGTACATGCTTTTTATATGATGTGATGAAAATGGCACTTCACCTCTCTTATCTTCCTCCCCAAACTCCTTAACCTCAGTCTAATCATCAGCTAAACATCAGACAAACCTCAGTTAAAGGACACACTAAAAAACATCTGACCAGTACTCCTCAAAACTATCAAGGTCATCAAAAACAAGAAAATTCTAAGAAACTGTTGTAACAAAGAGAAATCTAAGAACACACAGAAATAAAATGTAGTGTGGTATCCTTGATGGAACCCAGGACAGGGGGGAGAGTGGAAAACATTAGGTTATAAACTATGAAAATCTGAATAATTTTAATTAATAATAGATCAATATTAGTTCATGAATTATAACATACATACCATACTTATATGTAAGATATTAATAGTAAGGGAAACTGGGTACAAGACATATGAGAACACTTTGCAATATCTCTGCAAATCTCCCATAATTCTAAAACTGTTCCACAAAATAATTTTTTGAGACAATTTTGCTCTTGTTGCCCAAGTTGGAGTGCAATGGCACAATCTCGGCTCACTGCAACTTCCATCTCCTGGGTTCAAGCGATTCTCCTGCCTCAGTCTCCCTAATAGATGGGATTACAGGCGGATGCCACAACGCCCAGCTAACATTTTTATTTTTAGTAAAGACGGGGTTTCACCACGTTGGTCAGACTGGTTTCGAACTCCTGGCCTCAGGTGATCTGCCCACCTCGGCCTCCCAAAGTGCTGGCATTACAGGCATGAGCCATCACACCTGACCAAAATAATTTATTTTAAAACAAATTTAATTCCTCACACTAAAGCTCAAACTCTTGGTTTAGGACTCTACTAAATATCTTAGGAAGAAAATCCCTATTATGTGGAGCACCTCTCCCTACATCACTTCAGATCCTTTAGAATTCTTTCAGCCTCACCTCTCATTCTAGCCCCTAATACCACTTCTGTGTGGGCTTATCCCACTTTCACACAGGTGCACATTTACCGCATCTCATGGTGTTCTTTACTGCCTTACATTTCTCGGACATCATTGAATGAAACATCCAAGAGAAACAACATAAAAGAAAACTTAAAGAAGTCATATAAACAGACTCTTAGGACTAGCTGTATGTGCCCTTGCCAGTACATTGACTTCTAAGCCACAAATGAGAGACTCTGTCCATACATTCTCCCTTATTGAGCCTGTTCTTCCCTCTGTTTATTAACCAGGTATCCATTCTGCTTTAGGCATCCTTGTAGGATATGCCTTAATTGTCCACCAAAAGCACAGGAAAGCTTCTGTGTTTATCCACCCACTCCCATTTCTCACTGATGAAGGTTATCCCAGGAGCATTTAGCACCAGCATTTCTTGGCTGCTCTGCACATGGTTTTAAACAAACTTGAGAGGTACTAAAGAAATCCTTCAGTCAGAGAAGCAAAGAGATACAACAGGTACTGAAATGGTAAGATGTCAGTGTGCATAGAAAGTTCACCACAGTTCTAGCTGAATTTAGAGGTGCATCTGAGGTAATGAAGTGGGACTTTAACAAGGTCTGCTGTTCCAGGGTTTTAATCTTTCTAGGCTCATTGATTCCAGAGTCCTCATCTCAGATCTCAGGGACCTAAGCTTTGCCTATTAAAGAGTTTAAGATAGGGGACTCAGATGCTGCTATTTTGAGAAGGATGATCCCAGAGAGCAAGATTGAGTAACAAAAGGGATGAAGCAGAAAAGGAGAGAAAGACCAATATAAGCACATGACTGATGGCCAAAGCCCATAAGACTTTTCCTAAAGTGCCATGTGAAATGTGTCCAGGGATATTGCATGGGTGGAGGAAGAAAGGGGAGTCAGTGGGTAAATGTTTGACCAATGGGAATGGGCAAAGGTTTGCCCTGCAGAGTGTTAATTCTCTGCTCTCCCAGCATGAATATGTGAGGGCTCCAAGAAGGTCCCAGGATGGAAGGCAAGAGGTAAACGGTACAAGGTAAGACGCTGCCAGACTGCACGTGGTGAAGTCAGTCAGTTAATGAAGAGCTAGTTGCTATAGCTGCAGCTGATAGAAGACAGGTGAGTCAGAGAGGATGAAAATGGTGTATGACATAAGAGGTGTATGACCAGGAATCCAAACAATATAGAACTACGATATCAGCAAGAACATGGAAGATGAAGGCTGAGATATATTAGCCTTTTTTTCTATCTTTCTCTTCCTCCTGAACAATGCAAACTCTAAGATCAATACTCCTTTAGGTCAATATTCATGGAAACACATAAAGGTGAGCACTAAAAGACTACATAGAGGATCAATAAATTCCAAACAAGAAAAGGGAAAAAGAGAATAGAGATCCCATCAATCCAAGAAGTCAAGAAAATAATTAGGAGAAAAAGGTCTTAAAATCCATAAAACAGTAGAATCACTAAATGCAGTGATTAAACATACCTTTAAAAGACAGATAATCTGGCTCTTTAAAAAAAAATTGTTGTAAGCTGATTAGGAAGAGATACACCTAGCAAATACTAAATTTAAAAATGCCAGTGTCAAATATTCACATAAGATTGAGTAGTTGTATATCAATCAATATGCAGTGTTTATCTCCAACAATGCATTTTTACCAATGGAAAATGTACCATGAATTTGTGTGCATATAACAAAACCTCAGTATATAGAAAACACTGGCAGAAGATTTCACTATAACTGTACATTTGCAATTTTTCCTTAGATTTGCAATTTTTCCTTAGATTTGTATTATAGTTCTCCTAAATAAATTGTTAAGTATGGGATTTGAACTATTAACAAGTTTAGTCCAATAAAAATATCTAGAAGAACATTGCAACTAATAAAAATTTGATTTATATCTATATTATTTATTTTTATTCATATATATATAAGACATTTTTGGTTTTCAAGTTGATATATAGACCATGGTCTGACTGCAATGCAATTAAATAAGTCAATGCAATTTTCCACAATTTCAAAAATCTTACATTATTTTGCCTTCTTTTATGTTTAATGAACCCCCATGTACTCATCACACAGCCTCATTTACTAATTCAGACAATTTTGTTTCATCTATACCCCACTTACTTCCCTAGTCCAATATTATTCAGAAGCAAATCTAATAAATCAACCCTCAGAAGCACACACTGAAATATTTATGAATAAAATAAGCACTCTAACTTACAGGGTGTTTAAAATTCCGGTATCCTACAAGTTTGCTTTTGTAATTTTTTTGTTCTTTGCAAAGACTTTGAAACAAATATGGATGGCCAACAAAGAAAAACTCATTCAACTGATTTCTGCTTCTTTTTGGTTTTATTTCTTCCTTTTTATTTCTTCCTTTCTTCTAATTTACGCAGGTAGGGTTTTTGTTGTCTGAGATTTCTTAAACCAACATTTTCAAATATTTAAAAGTGATTTTCAAAATTAAAGCTTAGATGTAATGCATTTAAAGTGTAAGAAACTACTAAGAAACATTAAGAACCAATTTACAAATGGTTTTATTACTTATGCCTTTGCTTTGTTTCTAAAGTGACCAACTGCTAGCTAAATGAAAATGTAAAAGGATAACACGATTGAGATGATGCTCCATCATGAAAATGTAGTGAACAAGTTTGTCCCTGTCATCTATGTTTTCAACTCCGCTGGTATAATGTATTCCCATGTCTTGATAACTTTCTAGTATGTAGAAAAATGGATCTTATCAATAATAATAAATATTAATGTATATATTTGAGAGTCTTATATGCTAGGCACTCTTTTAGGCATGAGAAACCAGCAGTAAACAACCAAGACTCTGCCTTTGGTTATAGGAGATGTGTTGGTATGGGGTGGGGTAGGGGTAGGATCATAGCAAGCAAACAATATCCCACTAGGTTCAAATGGTTTGATAATAACTTTCACCAAATCTTTACATTCAGTCTTTATATCAAGTTTATACTCATTTTAGTCTTTAAAGACATAGTTCTGTTACTTAAATTTCAATAGCATCCCTTCTTTTGTAGTCTCTCAAACTTCAGCTCTATAAAATATTTCTATAAATATATACACAAAAAATCTCAGATTCAGTTACCAGTATTTATCTATGATAGATAAAATAATACATCAAAATTGAATGAAGCTTACTGTGAATATGCAAAGAAAGTTAGGTATCAGATAATATGCAGAAGTACATTAGACTAAGATTTAAAGAGAAGCATATTCTTATTTCAATAGGGTCACAAAAGTCTCTAAGAAAATATAATGCACACTCAGTACTATTCTATTAATAGAAGGGAATGTAACCTAATAAAACGTATCTACCACACAGCATCTCATGATTAATGATGACACTATTTAGAAGCAATTCTACAGAAGTGAGGAGCAAGGCATAACTCCTGTGGTCAACATTGTACTAGAGCTTCTATTTAACTCATTAAGACAAAAGAAATTAGGTACACAGAATAAAAAGAAACAAAGCTCTCTTCTGGAGCTGGGGCGTTCATCTTCTCCTGCCTTCCAACATCAGAACTCCAAGTTCTCCAGCCCTTGGACTCAAGAACAAGCTCCTCCCTCTGGTTCTCAAGCCTTTGGTCTAGAAGTGGGAGTCACACCGTTAGCTCCCCTGCTCCTCAGTCCTTTGGACTCAAACTGATGTTAGATAAGGCAAGTGGGAGTTACACCATCAGCTTCCCTGGTCCTCCAGTTTGCAGACAGCATGACATAGGCCTTATTGACCTCCATAATCACATTCGCAAGGTTCATCATCATTCAGGAGACAATTATTAGATGGATCCTCATTCATTCAGATACAAAAGCAGGAGGAAAGAGTCCATTGATGTGAATTTGATGTCTCTTTGAGGCAGTGATGTGCCAAGCCTACAGAATCATTACTATCTATCCATGGCAAAAGTCCACTCCATGACTTTTGAGTCTCCCACCGCAGGGGTTATAAATATTATCAGCACAGCCCAAGAAAACATCCAAGTCATGGTAACAGAAGCCTTGGACAGGGTTTAAGAAATTTTGTGGATCACAGAACTGCCCTCTTTATAGCTGACTACTAAAGATGAAGACCCTCAAAACCAGTGATCTTTCTAGAGGTCTGATGACTGATGACTTGGGAAGTTTTTCAGGAAATGAGTATGAGTTTACTATGATATGCACCAGAGCTGCAGTCACCTTGTGATGCCAGTAACCATCTATATCAGTCCATTCTCACACTGCTATACATAAATATCTGAGACTGGATAACTTATAAAGAAAAGAGGTTTAATTGGCTCACAGTTCTGCAGGCTATACAGGAAGTATGATGCTGGTGTCTGCTTGGTGTCTGCTTGGCTTCTGGGAAGGCCTCAGGAAACTTTCAATCATGGCAGAAGGTAAAGAGAAAGCAAGCAAGTCTTACATGGCCAGAGCAGGAGAAAGAGAGAGAGAGGGCAGGTGCCACATACTTTTAAACAACCAGATCTCGTAAGAACTCTAACTCAAGGACAGCACTGGGGGTTGATGCTAAACCATTAGAAACTGCCTCCATGATCCAATCACCTCCCACCAGGCCCCACCTCCAACACTGGGGATTACAACTGAACATGAGATTTGGCTGGGGACACACAGCCAAACCATATCACCATCAATGATGATCTCCTTTATATTGTTTAATAACTTGATAATAAAGAGAGCTGGGATTTCAACATCTTTAAGTTGGACGCTGTTACACATAAAAGGCCACTGGTTGACCCGGGCTTAAAGGCCTTTTTGTGGTTTGGAATATGTGAATTTTAAAACTGTTCTGAATTCCCTCTTCGGGCCTATCTCCAAGTGACTGAAGCCAACTACCACTTGTCCAAAGTCTACCATCACCCCACCATGCTGCAGACATCCTGCATGCTGCTGTTTTCCTCCTTGGAAAGAATTCGGGTAGAATTTTGATATCATGATCTAGTTACCTGCCTGGATTCGAGATCTAATAATTCAATCTTAGTAATATACATTAGACAAACAGCTATTTTACAACCAATTTAACAGAGCTTTTTGAGCTACCAAATTGGTTGTTTTGGTATTGTAAACACATGGCCCTTTTTCTTACTCTCCACTCCCCTCAAATAGCTAAAATAATAATTTATGGCATGGTTAAAAAAAAAAAAGAAAGAAAAGAATAAACAAACAAGATGAGTGATTGCAGATGTTACAATTACCACAAAGAACCAAGAACTCTTATTAGTTCTACAGGTTTGTCTCTAAAGTTTATTAAAATCAAATATTTCTATATTTTTGCAAAAACAAAGTAGAAAAATAAAAGAGAATAAAAAAATCCTAAGAGATTTAACATTTTATTAGATTTGCTCCTCGGAATTTCAAGGGGAGAATTATATTGCTCTTTTGTTAACTTTATTAAAACTTTAAAGGGAGAGAGGATTGTGAGTCTTCTCATCCATTAATATGAAACCTAATGGTCAATGTTCTCCCACAAACCAACAGTAAATTAAATGTGATTTAGTTCTAAGAGGATTTTTCATAGAACTAAACGTGCTACTGATAAAATTCACATAAACAAATTAAAATAGCATGTTCACTTTTTAAAAATGAGGGGATTTGCCATACCTCATAGAAGACTTAAAATAAAACCAGAGTAATTTAACTGGTAAGGTCTAAGTGTAGACTGTGTATCCTGCAGTGGAAGGGGCTTGGAGATGGTGAAAATCAGACCAATAGCACCAAACATAAAGCACAATAAAAGCTTAAATGTATGGTATCTGACAGAGGTGGCAATACTAATTAATGGAGGAGAACTACTCAGTAAATCTCAGATCCTTACCTCCCATCATAAAAACAATTACTGAGATGGACTAAAGTGTTTTGTTTTGTTTTTTTTTAAGAATTTTCCAAGGAGGCCTACATCTGAAAGAAATTAAAAACAAAGAAAATATAGGCAAATATCTTGATTAACACGCAGTAGAAAAGGGCTTCCTAGATAAACCAAAGTTAATTAAGGAAATGTGTTTAAACTATTTGCTTTTTTATGTAATACATGCAAATACTTTAAAATTTAAAATGTACAAGCCACAGATCTAGGGAAACAAAACTGTAACAAGAACACTAAAGGATCAAATTCATGTAATTAAAGAATTCCTAGAAACTGATAAGAAAAGCCAACCAGTAGGAAAAAAATGGGCAGAAATGATGAGAAAAATTAATAAGAAAACATCAAAATGGTCAGTGGGCATAAGAGACCTTCAATCCAAGTAATGATCGAAGTAATACAAAATAAATTTACCTTGAGATACAGAGAGACATTCATCAGACTGACAAAACTGAGAGTTGTAATTTTCATTTTTGTTACCAAACTACTAATAGGACTATAAATTGGCACAGCCTTTTAGGACATATTGCCAAATTGCTTTCCCAAAATTTGCTTCTGGATCATGGAGTACATGTATTTTTGCTTCTAGAAACACTTTCCAGAGAATCTCATGTGTGTGTACAAGATATAGACAACGACATTTATCACAGTAAGATGTATAATAGTGAAAAATAGGAATCCACCTGGATGTCAATTTTAAAAAATTGACAAATTGGGCTATAATCAATTTCTCAGTAGATATGTGTTTGTGTGCATAGACACATCTATATGTATACTTACATATATTTATATACACACAAATATACTTATGATAGGTATATAAACATGGATAAGGTAGCTCTTTAAAAACTAAATGGGAGAAAGTAGGCAGGAGGGAGTAAGTGCCAGAAGATACACAGTATGAGAACACTGACGTATTTTTACAAAAGCCAAGTATACTGTTTAGTCCATATTTTTATAGATTTACTATATAGATAATCATAAATATAGGATTCTTCTCTGAAAAAAACAAAAAATCACTGTGACCAAGAAAACCATCTGGAAAACCACAGAGAAAATGTGTTTAAACTATTTTCGACAAGCTTATACAAAGATTTGCTTCCATGAGATATGTTTCCATGTAAAAAATACCAAGACTTCCCACACCAAGCAACAAGTACTTATTTCTACACCCCAGAAAGTTATAATTCTAGAACTGATGGTCACCAAAGAAAGCGGCTTGGTTTCAGGCCCTGACAAATTGCATAAACATCAAGAGAAAACCACTACATTTAGGGTTCTGGGTGTCAGAGTTTGAGAAAGTATAAGAAGAGAGCAACGGAAAGCAACTTCTTTCCTTTCTATGAAACTTCAGAGTTGAAAAAGTATTGACAATGGAACGTATGGATTCCCAAGCAGAGGCTGACAGTTGTTTTATTTCTTACAGAGCATTTCATGAAGTAACCTGACAGCATTTGCAAGATGGTTTCTGGGCTGGTCCAACTAGTGTTTTTGTACTCACTCCTTCCATCATAAATGGAGAAAGACATTGTCTTGGAAAAAGTTGTGGAGTCAAGCCAGAACTATACTTAAGTTAATTTCACTAAATTTAAAGATAGTACCCCACCATACCACATCTAGGAAGAAAATCCCTTCCTCTTCAACACTTCCCTTTACCATGTGACCTCTGCCATTAACTTCTCAAAAGTAAATGCTGGTACAAAAAGTGCATGTTTCCTGACTGCAACTTGGGCAGCAAGTTCTTCCTTGAAGCAGGGAGGAGGAGGAAGTTTTCCCATGTCCACCAATCACAGTAGATAATGCAAACAGCCTGTGGCTGTCAGCTCCTTCAAAGTCTGCCTTGGCTGCAAAGAGCTGCCTTGACCAAGGTCATTCTCTTCGCCAGAGAGCTCACACCTGGAAACTTGGTAAAGAAGTCTACAAGAGCCAATTCCATCCTGACTTATGACAACTCTGATGTGCAGTCATTGCAGCAGAGCTCTCTGCAAGGTTAACTAAAGTTCTGTTGGGCCTGTGTCTCATTTTTATTTCTTCCTCTGCCCAGTTTTGCCTCCTTCACTTTTCTTTCACAGGTATTGATTCCTAATAAATACAACATACCCCAAACTTCGTCTCAGTGTTTGCTTTCAGAAAACCAAAACTAAGAGAGTTGGTACTGAGAACAGTCTGAGAGAGTGGGTGGTAAGATGGGGCTTTGGAGCTAAATCACTGCTGGCTGCCTGGCTCACAATGAGGACCCCATCACTGGTAGTAGATGGAACAAATATACAGCCTCTAGAACAAGATGGCAGTCAGTTGTCAAAGCTGACAGCATAGCCCAGCTGATGATATACTTGGCTGAAGAAGGAAGAGACTATACCACTTATAATGGTGCTGGTTCAAGGGGGCCAGAATATCCCCCAAGTCAATAAAATCCTCACTCCATCTCCAGGGAGTTAAAATTGGGTAAGAAATATATTGACATGGGAGAGATACATAGTTCAGCATCTTAGCAAGAATTCCAGGAAATAGTATGAACTTGTTACTACCATGACTCCTAGAAATATGGAGAAAAAAATGGCCTATGCTGGAGAAGCGAAATACTAGCATTTACATGGAAGATGGTTGAGGAATAGATTAAAAGGCTTAAGAAAGGCAGCATGGTAGTACGGCTGTACTATATTCACTTGAAGACCTGCCAGGTGATTATACTCCATAAGAAAGCTCATTGCAGACACCATTTACTAATACCAGAAAAAAAAAAAAAAAAGCTATTGAGAAGGGCATCAGCCACATTAAGATGTTAAATAATAGCTTTACACTCTACATCAGGCATGATGTTTGGAAAGGTTGTTATGCAACTCGGTTTAGTTATGGTAATGGGGATAAGACCCTAAAAAAATAGAAGCCAAGCCAAAAGGCCACAATTATCCTGGTGAGTGGCAAGATTGGAGTGGCAATCAAAGGGACCTGACTCGCAAAAAAGTGTGTTGATGGTTGATGGAACATAGCAACCCTAGGAGCAAAATAGGCGAGCAGTCAACAAGGATACTACTCAACTTGTACCAACGAAGGAATAAATTATGGATGTCAAGGAGTCTGAGGGAGGGCACCCCATTAAAAAGTCATAATTCATTATGCAATTTCTAGACCTGAACCAGTTTTCAGACCCAGTCTCCAATATGAAGATTCCTACAGTCTTAGGAAGTATATTTGATTCTTTTCCCCAAAGGTTCTTTTGGCCATTTACTCGAGGAAACTACACATTGAGAAAAAAGAGAATTCCCAAACATTTTAAGGATTGTTGGAAAATAGGTATGAATTGATAATGAAACCTGGAAGCCCAAAGCAATATGATGGCCCTCTGTTAGAGTTGAGGCACATAAGGGCCAGATAATAAATGGCTAATGTCCACTTTACAATGGGTCAGCTTGATCTGCAGACCTATATGGTGATCATTTCCATACTTCCAGGATATATGACTGAATTTAGCATGCTTGACAATTGGTGAAACTCCTATATTAGGGTTGCTGCTTTCCCCTATGAAATCTTGAATCCTATAGGCTATGTGGAAGCTTCTAAAACTTCCCCACCAATAGCCAAAAGGTTAAACCAAAAACAGTATTACATCTTCAGGAGGGAGATAGTGCAAAGTTGCAGCAGGGAAAGGTCCTGATGCCCAAAGTGCTAATACTTTCACAGAAAACTTAGCAAGTGGCCGGGTGCGGTGGCTCACACCTGTAATCCCAGCACTTTGGGAGGCCGAGACGGGCAGATCACAAGGTCTGGAGATGGAGACCATCCTGGCTAACATGGTGAAACCCCGTCTCTGCTAAAAATACAAAAAATTAGCCGGGTGTGGTGGCGGGCGCCTGTAGTCCCAGTTACTGGGGAGGCTGAGGCAAGGGAATGGCGTGAACCCGGGAGGCGGAGCTTGCAGTGAGCCGAGATGGCGCCGCTGGGTGACAGAGCAAGACTCTGTCTCAAAAAAAAAAAAAAATAGCATAGCAAGTATCTCGTTGAATTGTAAGCTATAGTTGGCTCAAGGGCACTTTGGCCTACGTGTATTCAGGAATTAGAAAAAAGTCACAATCTTGGCAGAGGAACTTGACCCTGATCATCAGGAGGAGGTAGAACTGCTTTTACACAGGTGACCCATTTGGATACTTCTTGGAACTGAGTTGCCCAATTATCACTATAAATGGAAAAGTTCCTACAACCCTAGCCAGAGAAGGGCATGGTAATCATGGGCTCAGTCACTCCAGGGAAAAAATCTCCAAAGAGCTGAATAGTTACCCCAGACTTAAACTGTTGCTTGATATGGTTTCCATATATTCTAGAACCTAGAACATTATATTGTATTGACTTCTTTCTGCTGAATTTTGGATTGGTTCCTCAGTATCATGGTAAAAGTATAATCATGGCTTATATTTGAAAAATTATGACTTTCCACAACACCGCACCTCATACGTAAAGGTAGCAGATAGGATTTTTTATTTATTTACTTATTTTCGAGACGGAGTTTTGCTCTTGTTGCCCAGGCTGGAGTGCAATGGCTCAATGTTGGCTGAAGGCAACCTCCGCCTCCCGAGTAGCTGGGATTATAGGCATGTGCCACCACGCGCGGCTAATTTGTTGTATTTTTAGTAGAGACGGGGTTTCTCCATGTTGGTCAGGCTGGTCTCGAACCCCCGACCTGAGGTGAGTCCCCGCCCCCCGCCTCAGCTTCCCAAAGTGCTGGGATTACAGGCATGAGGCATCACGCACGGCCACCTGTAGGATTTTGTTGTTAAATACAGTCCCTCTTAAGTAGGGAGAACCACAAAAGTGAGCTCACGTTCTCGCTTATTTCTGTCTCCTCTCTTTGAAGGTCACTATAGGTGCAACTGGAAGCTCAGACCGTGACATCTGTATAAACACTGACCAGCAATTTATCTTCTCTCTAGCATCAGAATGGAGAGGCAGTGCTGGTTGAGCAAGAAGGGCCTTTAGATAAACACCACACATTCAACTGAGGCCCCCTAGTGGTTGAGGAAATGTTAGTCAAATACTTCTCCAGACGAATATCTATCAATTTCGATAGAAGTTTGATGGAAACGCTGCTGTCTCCACCCTATATTTCGTTCCATGGACCCTCACCATTTGCTTTCGTTCCCGTTCTACCCTTCCAGCACAGATCTGCACATTCCTTTGGCATCCTAAACATGTCTTAAGATCTACTGAATATTGAGTCTAGGATCATCTCCCCCCTTGGTACTGGAATCAACACAAATAATGTTATCTCCACATTTATTTCCCCAGGCTCTTTCTATAGGTTTAATAGACAAGGATGATATACATATTTAATACTATTTGAAAATCATCTCCTGACCACACTTTTACATACTTGAAAATGGATTCTCAACTTCTTTTGTGTGATTTCTATCTAACTTTGTCATTTGGGGCTTCAATACACTCCATATATTCACTAGAGCATTATAACACAGTAATGTTATCTTTACTGTACTGTTGTGGACTTTAATAGCTAGATTTCTAGTTCAAACAAGAGTTCAAACAAGGATTCAACAGAACCTGTGGTTCAAATTGAATGGAGTTTGACTGAACAACGCTAATTTGCCATACACAAAAAATATTGAATGCTATAGCTCCAAACGGTAACATATTCAGACGATGAGATTTCTTGTGCAAATGGTTTGTTTCCAAAACTTTACCAGCTTCCACTTAAGAGCAAAGTTCAAGGGAGAAAGTTATTTTTAAGATGCTGATCTTTAAGAAACATTCCCTATATTTTAAACCAAGCAAACATATAGCCTAAACATCTAAAGATGGATGTCCTATGAATACTAAGTTACAGCATGATTAAAGACTCATTCATTGTCAGTGATTTCTGTATTTTTGCAATAGCAGAGGGAGCCATAAAAGGGAAATGGAGCAATATAGACTCCTATATTCTAATACTTCGCAGACTTCTGCCAGGCAGTGATCAACAGTGAGGATACCATGATAATGTTACCATGACAACCCTAGGACCAGACAGAATGGAAAGGAAAGAGACTCTAGACACTGATAACAGGTCATCTATTATTCCCACAAGTCCTGCCTGATCAGTAAACCAGTAACCTCATGTCATTACCAAATTTTTAGCTTAGTGGTTAGTACAGGTGAACATTAGTGAGTTATAATCCTTCTAAGTATTCTTCAGCCAATTAAGAGCAACATTACAACACTTCAAGTATCTTAAAAATTACTTTCTCCCTTGAACTTTGCTCTTAAGTGGAAGTTGGTAAAGTTTTGGAGACAAACCATTTGCACAAGAAATCTCATGTACTTTCTAGATCAAGCTAAAATATAAGGATGATATAGGTTCTCTGAGAATTCACCTTTTACTCTTACTGTAAATGACTAAGTGTTTAATGCCCTTTCCCTACCATTCTAAGAAAATATCTGAATCTTTATTAGCATAGGTAGGCGATTAATAGAGAATCGCCTTAATCTGATTAATAGACTAAAAAGAACTTACTTTATTTGCAATTTGTTTCTGAGCATCAATGGGTGAATCAGTATCTTTTAAAATCCATCTCAAAACTTCCCAACCCACCATAGCCCCTGGGGATTTATGCACTCCCTAAACCATCACTTATATGTCATGACAGGGTACACATTACAACTCAAGTTCCTTGGGGATCCCGGCATCTCAATTGCAAAGAACATCAAACGTTGAAGTGAAGTTTGTCACCTGATATTTTTGAACTCATATAATCACATAATGTTAAACCTGAGTGGCTCTGAGGTCATCCAGTGTACCTACCCTCTTCACATAAAGCTTCTTTACATGTAAAGTAAGTAACTTCCCTGGGGTCAAAAGATCATGGCACAGCAAATGTATGCTAGAAATATAGACTCTTGGCCCTGAATGATGGCAAATACTTTGTTGTTTCTGGATCAGATCTTCTGGACTCTTCCAAGCAGCAGCCCTCTGTTTTACCTGATTTCTGTAATCCCTGACTATGTCAACACGCTACGGAGATGAGAAACAAATTTGCTTTGATTTTATACACTATTTGTGGCACAGAGATTGGTCACTTGCTTTCCCCAGCCCAGTTTGTAATGCCAGATTTATGGCGTTTTAAAATTCTGCCTGCTAATTCCTTGCTACTCTGCTTTTCCAAATCAAATTCAGTCAGACTTATCTAGCTCTGTCTGAATGTGTCCCTTGATTGAGTGATGTTAGTTCAAGAAAAAACACTCAAATCAATTTAATGCAAATTCCCATTCACAGCCTGGTTGACCCATCAGGATACTGACAATAATAGATTGGAGTACTTAATTCCTAAGGCATGTGACTCATCGAAGGCTTAGTAATCAATTTCCATTGCTGCGACTGCATAATTTGTCTTTGGTACTCTTAAGCTCTGGAATACCAAGTGCCTGTTCATTTTTTTAAGGCCTACACATTCCTTCCGAATAGCAAAGCCCTTTTCATGTCTCTGCAATCATTTCCTTATCTAAATTTCCATATGCCACCCTGGCAAGGTGTCCCACCTATGAAGGCTTTAGATCAATAAAAATAATTGGCATGTTTTTCCTCCAGTTGCAGATGCCTGAAATAGATTACATGCTCCTCTGGCAGACAATAGAAAGATGAAATGGAGGCTGGTCACTGCCTCTATCCACATTAGCTATTAACTCTCTGTACGACAGCCAGTAGGGATTCTTATAGCTTGAACCCTGTTTCCCAAGATCCCCAATCTGTTTTATTCTCTAAGCATTAAAGTGAATGGGAAGCATATACAAATAAGCAACAAGCAGATGTCCTTTCCATTTCAGGAAAGGCATGCTGTGTTCCATCCAGACTGTACCTACATTTGTCATTTTTTCTGTCTCTTTTCCTGCGACAAAAGCCTTATGTTGAGATCAGATTATGCTCTGGGAATTTTCTTCGGCACCTAGGTAAGGTTTTGTCTCAATTCTTAACTCTACAGGCAAGAAAACTGATAAGTTGTTAAGTCAAATAAATCTGTAGAAGAAAAACCATTGCTGTACTAACTTTTGTCTACAGGAGCCAAATGCTTAGCCGTAACTTTGTTTTTCATGAGGTAGGAAACTAAATCAGTCATGTTTCCTCTGTGTACTTGTATTCCCCAGATACAGAAGACTATACGCACCACCAAGTCATTCATGCGAGCTGCGGTAGACATTCCATTCAGGATTATGTTTCTGTCACTTTCTGAGCAAATAACAAAAGTATTAAAGGAGTTACTCATGCCTCTGAAAACGTAGTGTTTCCCTCGGCCTTATCTCTTCTGATATAAATTTGTGTCCTCCCATTTTATAGAAATAAAAATCATTTATAAGAAAATAATGCCTAAAAAATAATTAGAATAAGATAAGGATGTCAGTGAATCTGTAAGCTTATGCTCTGAGTCAGTTGCAAGAATGTGAGAAGTTTGAAAAAAGTACTTGTAAAAGTATAAGGAATGAAAGTACTTCTCAAAGTTGGGTGGATGCCATTAGTAGGAAATGTTCTTGCAGTAGTAACCCAGCAGTAATAAATATATATATATTTATACTTATATAATAATTCATATATATTTACATATATTTTATATATAAATATGTTACATATTTATAAATATACAACTTAAATATTTATATTTACACACATGCATATGAATATATTACATATATGTATACATGTAATATAATTTAATATATAACACATGTATGTATATAATTTATATACACATATGCATATATAATATACATATATACACATGTATACATATTTCTAAATATAAATATGTACACATATATTTACATATATGCATTTATATATTTACATACATCTATATGTAAACATATTTTATGTGTTAAATGATATATATATAGCAGTCTAAAATTTAGCTAGAAACAAAATCCTTCCTCATAAAGCTTATGATATAATGAGTGTTCAGTGATAAAGCAGTGTCCTATACATATACATTCGTATATCCTAGGTAAACATATGCATTCGTATGTCCTATGTAGATATTATTAATTATATTAAAATGTTTTTACTTGCCATTTGGGTTCTTTGGAATTGAGTATGATAGACCCTTTTTTCCATTTTTAAAGAAAAATAACAACATATTCATTGTAATACTACATATAGAATACATTGTCCACTCAGTGCTTTAAAACATCACAAGTTTGTACATATAAACTTGTGGGATAAACTTGTAAATATGGGTTTGAACCAACATTTTTGTTTGAATATGAGTGTGGTATTGACCGTATATACAGGTTCATTCTTTTGTGCATTAAAACTGATATTCTATCCTGAAGATGTCAGTCTTTAATCTTGGTAAGGAAAAAACGAACATAGTCAGCTACCCTTTAAAATCATGTAAAAGCCTAAAACTACAAAAGACTCAAAGTTATGTCACTGAACAACAGAGACTATTTAAGACGCTAAAGTTTTCCAGAGGGGAGAAATAAGTCACAAGAAAAGAAATGAGAATCAGAATGTCTTTGGAACTCTTAACATCAACACTAGATATCTGAAGGCAATAGCACAATATCATCAAAATTCTGACCCAAAAAATGTTGCTCTACCCTCACACTTGATTGGTGGTTTACATAGGCAGAGAAATCCAGGTTGAAAAAGACATTTTCAGACCTGGAACTAAAATATACCTCCCATGCACTTTGTGTCAGGTACTAATGAAGGATGCATTCCGTCAAACCAAGGTTGTAAACAATGATGACAATAACAACAATAAGATACATGATTCAGGAAAGAGGAGCTTGAACATTGGAGAGCAGAACTATAAAGTCTCAGATGACTAATAAGTCACGCCCAGAGAATAATCAATCCTGACAGTGCTAGAGAATAGAAGGTTGCAAGGGGAAAGTTATCCAGGAAATAAAAGGCACACTAGATTTGAATTTTTGATTTAGAAAAAGCTGTTGGTATTTGACAGCTCATTTGAACTTTTTAGAAAATAGGTACATGGAAAACTAAATACTGAACAATAAGAGAATCTTAATTATAGTATACTACCTGGTTCAGCAGAGAGCAGTATTTCTATAGTCATACTGTAAATACCAACTTAATTTGACAAAAAATTAATGATCTTGAGAAAGTTACAAGATTGTGTAGACTAATATCGGGGATAGGCAGTTGGACTTAATTCATCAACATCCACAATAGGATGTAATATCCTAACTGATAAATCAAGAAATAAAAGAAGACACATATAATTTACCCACACAGAGGTGAATTTCAGATGCAATGCCAAGAGTTGGAAGTGGTTCCCTCTAGAGTGCACTAATAAAGTGGGAGAGATGTGGGAGAGATGTGGGAGAGATGGGGTAGAGGAAAGGATCATTGTTTTTTTCTTGACTCTTTTAGCACTACTTGACTTTTTAACTCCACTAACGTATTACTTCGATTAATGCTGTATTAATTTTAATTTAAGACATTTTGATTGAAAGGATCCCCCAAGTACTGAGTAGGAAGAACAAAATTTGACTCATACCTAAACACATTGAAAACTTTATCTTCTTTGGATTTCTAAATTTTACCAACTTTCAGAAAGAAATTTCTTTGTAAGTAATAATCCTACTTGGCTGCTTGGTGTCAGATTTTTACCAACATTTGTCCATTGTGTCTTGTCTTGTTGCTGTCTTTCCGTTCAGTGCATCGAAGTTCTGAGTGAAATTTTTGGACTGATGATACCTTCACATGTGAGTGATAGTCTGGCTGTATGCGTGTGTGTATACATGTATACACATATACATATGTATATATGTATATACCTATATATGTAGGTATATAGTAGGCATATATATTATAGTAGGGGTGTGTGTATGTATACACATGTATATATGTACACATATGTATATATATACACATATACATATACACATGCGTATACATATGTACACACACGTATATATGTAGACACACACGTACATATGTAGACACCCATATATATGTAGACACACACGTATATATGTAGACACACATATATATGTAGACACACACGTATATGTAGACACATGTATATGTATACGTGCATATATGATATATCATATATGTATTATGTATGTATACATATATGATATATCATATATGTATTATGTATGTATACATATATGATATGTACATACATATATGATATATACATATATGTATACATACATGTATATGCCATATATGTATACATGCATGTATGTCATATATGTATATGTATGTATATATACATACGTGTATGTACATATATACACACACCTACTGTAATATATACACCTACTATATACCTATATATGGGTACACAGCATATATGTGTATATATATACACACATACACACATATATACACACTAAAAACCCATATATGTGTGTGTATAGTAGGTATATGTATTTTTGGGGTACATGAGATGTTTTGATACAGGCATGCAATGTAAAATAAGCACATCATGGAGAATGGGGTGTTCATCCCCTAAAACATTTATTTAGTTAAAAACAATCCAATTAAACTGAGTTATTCTAAAATATTCAATTAAGTTATTCTAAAATGTTCAATTATTATTGACTATAGTCACCCTATTGTGCTATCAAACAGTAGGTCTTATTCATTCTTTCTATTCTTTGTGCCCATTTATATTCCTACCTTTCCCCCACCCCACCCTCCACTACCCTTCCCAGCCTTATGGTAATTATCCTTCTACTCTCTATGCAGTCTGGCTACATAGAGATTTAGAAGTTACAGATTTAAAAGTTAAGCTACTAATAAGAAGTTGGCACATCCAATGAGATATTTTATGAACAATCCCCTTTATTGGACTTTCCTCAAAATATGAATGGGATATAAGGGGGAAAATGCAGGGGACAGGGCAGGCAGTATTCTCTGGATTTAACAACAGAGGGAAACATTCCACCCCCAGGCACAAAGGATCATAGAATAAGAATACAGTTATGAGAACCCAGAAAAGTTAAGCAGAAGAAAATTAATAGGCTATGTTAGACCTTAACACTTGGAAAATTCTCCTTTCAAGCAGCAATGTTTCAATAATCTAGGATTGTCCGCTTCTGTAAGAATCCATTCATATTAATTGGTTTTAAAAGAACGTTTACATAATATGATAAATGTCATTCATTATCTATAGGTTGAATCTATAAACCAAAGCATGGAAGACAGTTATAATTTATTTTTAAATCAAGTTTTGACATTTACAATCTCTTCTGTAACTATAATTAACAGATTTGGTAGAAGAGGTAAGAGGTTGGGTAAATTTACTAAATTCTTCATTTATTTCCAGCAGAAACAATAAATTGTCTAAATACTCACTCCTGTTTCTTGACTTAGCAGCTTTAAAGTTATGATGCAAACATAAAATCAGTATTACATTATTGCCTCTTGGTAGTAGGACTGGAGCTGGGGAAGTCTTGAAATTCGTATTTTGTATTTTTCTGTAGCATTTGAATAGTAAACCAATGTGTAGAACACAGTAAAAACAGTGTGGAAAGACCAGTATGGACAGCATTGCAGTTGTCCAGGAAAAAGATATAGGAGGCAGAGGAGTACTGTAGAGCAAGCCAGGCACAACTTCATCTGATGTCTCTAAGCACAGATAGGTTTTATAGGTTTTTCAAGTTTTCTTAATACCCTGGTCATCAGTGTAAGAAGTGTCAAGGAGCCTGTAATCCCAGCACTTTGGGAGGCCGAGACGGGCGGATCACGAGGTCAGGAGATCGAGACCATCCTGGCTAACACGGTGAAACCCCGTCTCTACTAAAAATACAAAAACTAGCCGGGCGAGGTGGCGGGCGCCTGTAGTCCCAGCTACTCCGGAGGCTGAGGCAGGAGAATGGCGTGAACCCGGGAGGCGGAGCTTGCAGTGAGCTGAGATCCGGCCACTGCACTCCAGTCCCGGCGACAGAGCGAGACTCCGCCTCAAAAAAAAAAAAAAAAAAAAAAAAAAAAAAAAAAAGAAGTGTCAAGGAGCGGGAGTAGAAAGAAGATAAAAATCTTGGATTTATCCTTCTTGAAGCCCGAAATGATTGACTTATTCAATGATTTGAAGTGTTTAGAATATTTTATATCTATACCCAATGGGGACTCAATAAGATCATTTCTAAACACACACACACGTATATACACACACACACACATATATACACACATATACACATATATGCATGTATATACACATATATACATATATATGCATGCATACACATATATACACATATACATATATACACATGTATATACACACATATATACACATACATACACATACATACACATACACGTATATACACACATATACAAACATACGCACACACCTACACACAT
>NW_012121598.1:1234363-1247339 GCF_000951035.1 Colobus angolensis palliatus | reverse complement strand
ACACATATATACACATACATATATACACATGCATACACATACATGTATATACACACATATATACACATACACATATATACACATGTATATACACACATATATACATATATACACATATACACACATATATACACATACACACATATATACACACACATGCACATATATACATATATATACACATATATATATGTGACTGCATGTTTTCAATTTGTTGTGGCCTGTGAAATTCATACCTGTTACACTTAGGAAAGGTGACTAGATATAGATGATTGACAATGAAAGAAGAACAAAGCGGACAATGCCAAGAACCAGGAAGAAGACAAATGCCTGAGCTTCCCAAGCAAGATAGTATAATAATGCACAGACTAGTGCAACCTGGTAAGCATGCACACATCATCCTTTCTTATCCTATAAGCTCCAACAGCCTGTGAAGCCACCGTAAGGAGTAGCCTTTCCATTTTAATGAAGTATATGTTTCTTCATATACATCTTACGAATGCAGACTCTCTGAGAGCCTGAGAAATCAAAAGAGTATAGATGCAGGTTTAGACAAAGTTCAGTTGCTGTCTGCTCACACTCAGCCATGGTAGAAAGCACTGGACTCCACTTCTAAAAACATGTGCTGGCAATGGAGAATAAATTGTGGCCTGAGAATGCGAATGCCTGTCAGCTACTGTATTACCTAGAAATGCTTCCTGCTACCAGAAAACCCAATGTGGAGGTGACTTTTAAAATAGAGGTTTATTTTTCTCACACAATAAAAATTCTAGAGCTTAGCTCAACATTGATGTTATGACCCAGGAATTCTACTCATCCATCTTTAAAATGTTGGATTTTTTCCACAAGCTTTTCAATTTGGTCTCCAAGCATCTCATTTGAGTTCCAGACAGAGGAATGGGGAACAAGCAAAAGACCTATTACTCCTAAGACTTTCCAAGGATGGCTTCTCTTTCTGAAAGAGAAGAACAGTGTTTCCCTATAACTCACTTGCCCGAACTCAGTCATGTTCCCCATCCCACATGCCCACATTTATATCAACCTGAGGAAGTAGATCCATGAGTGGTTTAGACAAATCATGATTTATCAGCCGGGGTAAGAGCCTAACCTCCCCAAAATCATAGAGGAAGCCCTACCTGCTCCTCCAAAACTAGGAGTTCCTTAGTAGTCAAAAAGACACTTGTACAGAAGCAGTATGTTCTCTATACCTATCTTTTCTAACTCAAGCCTGATGAACAAATATTTCATATTCTATTAAGGTGACTTAAATTTCTATGTAGGATTTCCCCCATTCAGTTTTCTTTTCCAGTTAAGAACCCCAAAACGAGTCTCTAATGGTAATTCATCTTATTTATTGAAACAGAGTGACATTTGAGACAGCTAGCTAAGAGTGATGTGGGTTCCTGGAGTGAGCTGAGAGAGTCTGAGGCAGAAAATTACAGGAAGGGGAGTTAGCGGAATTAATATAGGTAGATGCCAGGGAATCTTTTTTCTGAAAGGGAGTGAACAGCTATTATACCCTATCAATATTGCTTCATATCTCCTGCAGGAAGGAGCGGTAATGGTTACACCATGTAAAGTACTGAAAACTAGTATTGTTTTGGCAACATTACACTTAAAAAAAAAAAAAAGGCAAGTATGGCTATTGGCATAACCTCCCACTATATCTATAGCTAAACCAATAGCATTTTGCTGACAGTGAACCTCTTTTGAAAATCTAATAGCCACCTGCTATAACTTTATACATGAAGTCGATGAGTCTCAGGATTTGAATTGTGAGCTTTCAGAAACGCCATATGTAATATTTTTCATTACGTTAAGTTGTACGCAGAGAGATATAGGGGTTTTTATAATGCTGTGTAAGTGCAGTCTTGCTTTTTGATGGAGTTTCAACAATAGAACTAGTTTATTACACCCTCGAGCTACATCCCTATTTGATACGGTACAGTAATGAGATTTTTAATACTTATTAACCTCATGAATTTTGCAAACTGATAAAATTGAAGAAAGGAACATCTATTGCATCGCTGACACTTTATTCAATGACTCTGTGTCTAATATGTTAATATTACTGTTATCTCCTTTTGAAAGATAAAATAATTTTGAGCTATTCTTCTTGATTTTTTTGACAAATCCTTCTGACCATAAAGAATCATTATTTGCATTCAACTTGGATACAAGTCTTAAAACAAAACCATATGTTCTTTAAGCTAAAAAATACACCTTCCTTTTTTCATGACTAACAAATTCTTAGCTGGTGCCAAAATAAATTTTTTAAAAGTATTTTATACAAAACATTTTGCATAAAATATTAACTTGATCTTCTCCTTGCATATCCAAAAAAATCTTTTACAATTAAAGAAACAAGACTTAGACTAGATAACATCCAATGTTTAAGTACTTATGATGTACCAAGCAAAGTCATAAGTGATTTACATAAAGAAAATGTTCACAATGATCCTGAGATGCAGATATATTTTGACTCGTAAGCCTCAGTTTCACTATCTGTAAAATGAAGAGAGGTAATTTTACAATATCATATGGCACCAGATAATAAATGACAGAGCCTAGTTCAAAGGCTCAGCTTTTCTAGACTCACCAATAGCTTTGTGCTCATATTATGGAAAGAGGACCCCGCCCCCTCCATCTGTTCCTTCCTAAAGACTTAAAAATGGAACTTCACTTCTTAGGTTTCAAAGTTACATCCAGGAAACCAAAAAATCTGTAAGCAATGGGAACCAGTACAAATTAATTTGGCCTGGTATAATCAAGAAAGAAGTCACAGAGCATAGCACACTAAAAGAGCTTTAAAAATGAGAGTGAGTACAAGTTGGTCTGAAATATTCTCCATACTACCCATGCTATTTAAAGTGTGGCTGTAAGAACTGTTTATAAATGTTGTTTCAACAAGTGTGAATTCTCCACAACAGGACTATCTAACAGAACTTTCCGCAGTAATGGAAATGCTCTATATTTGTGCTGTCCAAAATGGTAGCCACTAGCCACATGTGGATATTAAGTACTGGAAATGTGGCTACTGGGATAGAGGAGTTTTTAATTTTACTTAATTTTAATTAATTTAAACGTAAATACCCATAGGTGGCTAGTGGTTCCTCTGTTGGGCAGCACATATCTAGAGTTATTAAATTATGACCTGTTTCAATGCCTTGGACCTTAAACTAAAGGTGGGAGAGACAGAGGGATACCTAGGTGGAAAGTAATGGGTATGAAGGGAGAGGCTTAAACAAGAAGATGTTACATGCTTGCTAATGATTCGTAATTATTACCCTGAAGGCAGTAATGGCTAGTGAAGTATATTTAAGATTATTCCTTTTGAGATTCCTTTAGAAACTTTCTGAGTATTATATGTGTGGATAGATATATGACATATAGGTACAATAGATAGGTAGGTAGGTAGGTAGGTAGGTAGATAGATAGATAGATAGATAGATAGATAGATAGATAGATAGATACACAGAACTTAATTTAAGCGATATGTTATGTTGGAAGATGTTTCATTTATTCAACATTTTTATCACAAGAGAGCATTCCTGTATCTATTCTTGCCAAGTATTAATGAAAAAAAGTACTGACACTTGTTTAAACAGGACTATTGCAATAGGTGTCCAGACTATCACAATAGAAGGGAAAAATAGGGTTCAATCTGAATATAGTAGACAACTGAGGATTTATAGCCAAGAAGCTGGGGGGAAGGGAAGCACAGGATGGAAAATAAGCTGAGATGTCAAGGATAAGAAGATTCTTGTTAAACCAACTTAAGATTCTTGCTGAAGGCAGGCCAGGGTGATCGATTATCACCTAGGGGATGCTGGGAGCTGAGAAATTTGATCAAATATCAAGGGTGACCAGCATCCTACTCCTTCCTCAGTGACTGACTGCCAGCTGGCTGATCATTGTGTCACTAGAGCACCTAGCACATAGTGCTAATGAAA
Source organism: Colobus angolensis palliatus (assembly GCF_000951035.1). Taxonomy (NCBI): domain Eukaryota; kingdom Metazoa; phylum Chordata; class Mammalia; order Primates; family Cercopithecidae; genus Colobus; species Colobus angolensis. The sequence goes on along the minus strand of NW_012121598.1, from coordinate 1,243,386 downwards.
AATGCTGTGAGTGGTGAAAAGCCTATTTTTACAAAAAGTTAAAAGAAAGAAGCTGTGATTCTCCACCCGTGAAGCTTTGACATACCTACCTTTTAGGGTTGCCTTGTGAATAAGCAGCATTTTAAAGATGACTATCAGAGACCTGCCCCTTTTGCTCCAGCCTCTGAGCAAATCTCCCATTTCTTTTTTGTTGTTGTTGTTTTGGTAAGACAGCGTCTCACTCTGTCACCCGGGCTGGAGTTCAGTGGTGCCATCTTGGCTCACTGCAACCTCCGCCTCCTTGGTTCAAGCAATTCTCCTGCCTCAGCCTCCCGAGTAACTGGAATTACAGGCATCCCACTATTTTTTGTATTTTTAGTAGAGACGGGTTTTCACCATTTTGGCCAGGCTGATCTCGAACTCCTGACCTCGGGTGATCCACCCACTTCAGCTTCCCACAGTGCTGGGATGGCTCACGCCTGGCCAAGCCTCGCATTTTTGATTCCTCCTCTGTTACCCGTTCGGCAACTGTTGACTTTATTAGTGACAGCTCATCTCAGCTGCTTCATTGTCTCTAATATTAAGTTCCTAAAAACTTCCTGGCCACTAGGATTGGCTCATTTTAAAGAAGGAAACAGGCTACTTTTGTTTTACATTCCCTTGCAGAACCAGCTTAGTGTACAAGGTTAGAAATTAATGGATGAAATGTTCATTTTTCTATAGCAGATATTCATAAACATGAACTCTCATAGGATACACAGGGCTTTTCAGAAAGCTCTTTAGAACACTTTGTGGTAGCTAGTTTACACTGAAGCCAGGCTGGTGAGGATAAATAAAATATTTGAGACCACATTAAAACCTAAAATCTTTAGAGGGTGATACATAAACTTACAGTGGATTAAAAAAAATAGTTGGCTTTAATTGTGAATAATGGCTTGATAGTGTTGTAATTTGGAGTAGGGGAGGAAACGGCTATAGTTTAGAACTAGACCTATAATGAAATATCTCTGTATCCTCGTTTTGCTCAAACACTAAAACATGTGGTCAGAAAAAAAATGCAAAAGCCCTGAGCAAGATAATGGGATTTCTCTTAATTTGATTTGCTATGGAGAATGCTGGCCTATTTAATAGATCCATGTGGAGTTGCTGTTTATATTTTGGTTTCTAATTAGCATAGTCATTCTGAAGCCTCTAGCTGACTTCCCCTTCCATCTAAATCTAATTTGGCCTTGAGGAGGGTTATTAGAGCAGCACAAGGAGCACAAACAAAGGAAAATGTCTGCCAAACAGCAGGCAGGCTTAATGCATCCGGGGCTAGCGCGGAGGCCAGCAGCCAGACTGGTGTGCGGCGCTGCGAATAGCAGGAGGGGTCTTGCCTGGACAACAAATCGATCACCAGTCTCCCTCCTACCCAACCAAGCCTGCCTCACCCCAGCCTGTGCTGCCTGGTCAAGGCAATTTCATAATGAAAAAGGGATGATCTTGAGGGATGTGAAAGCTATAAAGAAAAGATTTAAAATTGATTTTGAAAGTTTCTAAACTAGGCCATAGAATGAATGGTCTGGACTGAAGTAAATGCTTAGTCTCCCTCCTAAAACTCCTTGTAAAGAGTGACATTTCAATTTTCCCTGGCTTTGGAGAGCTTGATTTTTTTTTACAGCTCTACAACTTAGCCTTTGAGAAGCACCTCTAGCAGTGATAATAAAGCATACTGAGTGGGGATATGGACAACATTGATAAAGAGGCACTAATCCTTATTCTCTGTGAAAAATAGTCTGAAAGCAGATTCTATCCCAAAGGGGAAGAAAGAAGAATGCTAAACATGACTAGCAGTGACCTATTTTTCACCAAGCAATTGGAGCTCACGTACATTTTGACTAAAATGTTGTTCATGGAAAAGAGCAAAGGACTTCAACTCTTTATAAAGGGCATTGAAGTACAAACTTAAGGTTTTGTGATGACTCTAAAGAAGAGAGATAATAAGGTTATTTGGAGAAGATTTAGGGGGTCTAATTGCATTGATCTGGCAGGTCCCCTATAGGATCCACATTTGTAGTTAGTGATTTGTCTTAACTGGTTTCTACAACCTTTATAAAGTTGGTAGACACAGCGTTTAAGGGCTCAGAGAGCCTTGTTCATAAAGGTCTACGGGAGCACTGATGAGCCTAAGTTATTACAAAACTTTTCCCTACTGTAAGGAACAGAATGCTAATGATCTGAATTCGTTCTTTAGCCAGAGCAGTGAGAATGATAGCTCCCCTAGAACACATGGAAAAGTCTCTCAAGTTTGAAAAATGCACTTGTCACATTCTGCACGTTGTTTAAATACATGTCCCTCAACAATTTCTTGTATTCTAACACTGTTAGGAGTTGTAGACACATGAACTTCACATATCCCTGAGAAAAAGAGAAATCAGATAGATAATTTTTTAATTAAAAGAAGGTTTGCAACTCATAGGAAATTATTGCAGTCATGACAGCACAGAGGGGAGGTTAGTGAAGAAATAAAAGATGGAAGCGTCTTTTCTAGACAATTATAAATAGAGGACATAGATTTCAGTTGGAAGGTGAAAACATTCAAGATCCTTTGTCCACAAAAATAGTGGTAATATGAACTAAGTACTCTACTGAAAGTTCAAAAACCTTTCCTAATTTTGAACTATTTACTCTTTCTGCTCTCCCCTGCTGCAAAAAGTTTGCTTCTCAATCTCACAACCCAGCTGCCAGTAAGATAAGGTCAGTTTCCTCACTCCCTTCGGCACCTGTTTCTTCATTAGCCAAAAGTTGATTCAATGAATCTCTAAGCAGGAGGGCTATCTTATGGTGATTTCTCTATTCCTCTTGATCTCTGTTACAAGTTAAAATGTCTCAAGAGTCAGGCCTAGGCTCTCATCTGCTTGCTTCTCACACATTTCCTTAGAAGATCTCTCCAGCAAGTGCAAATACCATCTACAGGTGATATACCAAGCTTTGAGATGCCTGTAACTGTTAGTAGAAATGCCAAGTAGGTGATCAGATAAATAGGTCTGTCAGAAGATGTCTCTATACCTAAAGAAAATATATCTAAAAAGGAAACCATAATCTGCTCTGCCATCTCCAAGGGTCAACACCCTTCCCAGGCTTAGGAAGACAGCAGCAGCCACTGTTGCTTATGTCAGGAACCTCCACTTAACTCTCTCTGAGAAAGTCTTGACAATTTCCCCAAGCATCACTGACCTCTGACCACCACCTTCCCCCACCCCACCTTACCAATCCTAGCTACATCACCTCCCATTCAGACCACTGCATTGGGCTCTAAAATTGCCATTTCCCAGCTCATTCTCTACACTAAATCAGAGAGGCCTGTGTGTATGTACATGAATCATCACTCCTCTGTTTTAAAACTTTCGGTGACTTGGGGATTTGAACATTTATCCTACTTTGTCCTCGATCACCCACCTGATTTTGTCCTGCCAACCTCTCCTCTTCCTTTTCCATCGTCCCTTGGCTCGGTATGCTTCCTTCACAGTGGCCTTCTTCCAACACCTCCAACAAATAAAGGTCTTTTCCACATTCTTCAGTTGTTTGTCTCTAAGGATCTTCCCAAACTCCCGCATCCTTCTACCTTTCATTAATGCAACAATTAGTGCCCAGTATATAATAGTTGCTCATTAAAGCTGTTTTAGAGGTTTCTAATAAATGCAAGTCCTTACTTTCATTGCACTTATAATAAAGTAACTAAAAGCTTTGTCAGATGCTGCTTAGTTCTACATAAAAAATTAACACAGTCTGAGAGAGACAAGGAACGACTGAGAGAGAGCAGGTGTTGTCATCCTACACTGGGTGATCAGAAAAGGCCTTGCAAAGAAGGTCTCTCAGAGACATGGAAAGCATGACAGTGAGCCAATCAGCCATCTTGGCAAAGCATTCCAGACAGAGGGAAGAGGAAATGTAAAGATTTGCAGTGGGCATACAACACAGCAAGGAGGCCACCGTGGCTGGAACAGAGTGAGAGGCAGAGGGCAGTAGGAGACAAGGTCAGGAAGGTGGCTTATTGATCAATTCGGGAACACTGATGGCTGCAGAACTCTGAAAGGCAGATCTCTTGCCTCAAGTTAGGGCAAACCCTGAGGAATAATTTATACTCCAGTCACTACTAAGCAGAACATCTTATAGGGGAGAGGGAGTAAACTCCCAGGCATTTCTGACTTTCTACACCCTCATTCTGAGCATCAGCAAATAGCCGTTTCTGAAGCAGAATTGCAGGCAGAGGCTGTTAGAAATAAGAGCACACCAAAGCTAGGCAAAGGGCACACAGAAACAGCAAAGTATAGCAAAATGAACCCGAGGGGAACTGGGTGGACAACTAACAGTTTCCACTACAGACAAGGTTTCCTTGCTTTCTGGTGTGACAAGAGGTTTCTCACTTAAAGAATGCATGATTCTTGAGAGAAATCCCTGAACGCATTTCTTTGGCAGAAATTCAAGCTTTTCTTGGGGTATGAAAATGGACCTGAAATACTTAGATGCCATTATCTAGGCAGTGGGGGTGCTTATTACTACTGGATTGTCAATGTGTAGTGCTTTTAGAGGTAGGGAACAATTTTTTTTTTTAAGAGAGAATACATTCTGTTTCCGATTCAGCTACTAGGAGAGACAGACCATCACATCCCAAATGGCAAGGCGTATGTAGTCTGCCATCCCATATCACTTTACCCATCTTCCTCAGTGAAACTGCTTTTTCACTGCCTCTCTTTTCTAGGCCCTCAAACAAAAAAGAGCCAATTACCCACTCTCTTCTCCACAAATAAATAGAACTTAATTGTATCTCAACAGCCTGGGTCCTCATAGAAGGAAAGGCCTCCCATGCCTCAAAGTTTACTCATCCTCCTGACTGAGATGACCCTAGCCTGCTCTCAGGATCTCAAGGTGAAGCAGTCACAGGTGAATTGGGACCTCAAAGATGATGAAGTCTGCTTTACTGAGAGGAAATATTTAAGATTTAGCATTGGGCTTAAATGTATAATAGTCACAAAATCAGGGTCAAGAGGGAAAAGACTACTTTAACTATTCATAACTAGTTTCTCCTGGAGTTTCCCTCAGAAGAGAAGCTCTTACAAAGAGTTATATGTTGTCTTTGTGTATGCGTGCCGCCATACAACTTCATTTAGTAAAGATGGGCTTGAAGTTAAAAGATCTCAACCTGTTCTCTACTTATAGTCAGTATGAAGCTGGGTTTTCTTCCTGCTTCAGTGTGGGTTGAAATCTGGGGACAAAAACAGGTATTCACAAGCTTTGAAAGTTTAAGGAGAAAAGAGTTTCATATAAGCAGCATTTGAACATGAATGAGATTGTCCTGAGAAATATGTCAGTTCCATTCCTAGGAAATGAGTGTTGGTCTTTTTCCCTTAGACAGTCAAAGGGAAACTAGACCCACAGAGGAAGAAAGACTATTCCACACTCACACTGCCTTCCCTGGAATTAGCTGACTCACTCTGAGCAAGCTTGCATGTTGGAAAAGATGACAATCCTAAAGGTTATCTTTCAGAGGAGCCCTGGGTTTTCTAAATTAGACTCAGGAGTTGTAAGTCACCTTATAGTCTGCTTCCCAGGGAATGTGACCTGCAGCAAAGATTAGCAGGCAGCAGTTGGTGAGTGCTGCTGGGATCCATGTCCTTGGGAAGAAATCAATGGGCTAAAGTAGAAGTTGACCAGCAATGCCAGCAAAATGAAGCCTGGCCTAAAACTGTGGGGCTTCCTGAAACTGGTATGATATTTCAAAGATTTCCTGAATTGGACAGAGGTCCAGGCCTTTGCAGCCCTATATAGGTCAACTGTTGGATACAGGCAACTTCAGCAAGAGGGAATGAGCTTCAATAAAGAGGCTGTCTTTAGCTGGGAAAATCCTGATGGGGCTGACAGCTGAAGGCTGTGTTCTCACAACACTTCCAGCAGCTGGAAGTTTTTTGTTCCTACAGGGGAATTTGGATCCCATTGTCCACCTTATTAGCTAGTCACATAACCATGGCTGGTCTCCAGAACAAACAGATTCTGGCTTATGGGAATAATTTAAGTAAAAGGTGTAAACAAAACAGAGCATCCTAAGTCCTACATCATGCCTACACCTTTCAGCTTGAGTCTTAATGTGACAAATCCTTCCTCTAAATATGTGAATGTAAACTGTGTGGATGACCAGACAAAAAAACTGTCATTCTCATCGCGCTGATATCTGCTATACTCTGCTTCCTACTTCTCATTCCGCTTTGTCCCTTCCTCAGATCCCCTTCTAGAACCCTCTCCCTCCATAAACTCACTAAACCTGAAAAATTTACAGCGAGTAAATATAACTCTCAAAAGTAGCCTAATTCCTCATTTAATTAGAGAATTTTAGGAAGGATATTTCTGTTATTCTGAATTAGTCTCTAACAAAGCCACAACAATGAGAATTTAGCAGATTCACGGTAGGTGGGAAGAACACTAAATCCTGCTGAATTTTATTAGTCAGATAAAGAATGGTGAGACACAGAACCTCCCTGCTACTTCTCAAATCCACTATTGCAGTTTGTTGTCATGTCCTCCTGGGTTCTTGGTACACTGTAGTAATAATTTGTTTATATCCTAAGATAATGGCTTCCAAAATCTGGCTAAGTAGTTGGATATGACACTCCAGCAGTGTCATATGGAAAAGTAGACTAAGTACTTATCTTTTTAAACATTAATTAGGTGTCCTTAAGGGATCTCAAGGAGAACGAGAACCTCCATGGGCAGAAGAGCAAAGGATCAAGACTTGCAGAGTTTTATTTTTTTTTTTTAGCTTCATTAAAGTTTACTTGAATAAAAATTGTATATATTTATAGTGTACAATATTTTGGTATATGTATATATTGAGGAACAATTAAGTCAAGCTAATCAACATATCCATCATTTCACATATTTTTTTTTTATGGTGAAAATGTTAGAGACCTATCCTCTTTGCAGTTTTCAAGTATACATTAAATTATTATTAAGTATAATCATCATGCTGTACAACAGATCTGCAGAACTTATTATCCTGTCTAACGGAAACTTACATCCTTTGGTCAACATCTCCCCATTTTTCTCTCCCCCTCTCCAGCCCTGGTATCCACCATTCTATTTTCTGCTTCTGTGAATTCAGCTTCTTTGGATTCCACATGTAAGCGGGATCATGCAGTATCTGCCTCACTTATTTTACTTGGCATAATGTCCTTTAGGTTCATCTATGTTATTGTAAATTATAGGATTTCCTTCTTTTTTAAGGCTGATTGGTATTCTATTCTAATAGTACACATACAATATGTATAATGCAATGTACATATATAAACTAAATTTGGCCTGAGGATACCTTCATACTCAAATCCTTACAAAACAAACTGCAACCTTAGTACATTAATAAACTGAAAACCTAACACAGAAGTATACTTTTATAACAAATATCTTAATGTCAGTCACAGCAGCCAGACATCAGTCAATCACAGGTGGCCAGCTGATTTAAATAAAGCAAAATGCTAAGCTATAACCAGTTAAGCTGTCTCTCTATCTCACTTCTGTTTTCTTCCCATAAATGCTGCTTAATCACGTTGCAGGCCAGAATTCACAGAAGCTTGTTCTGGTTGTAAGGGCTTCCCAATTCACTAGTCAGTCTTTGCTCAATTAAACCATTAAATTTAACCTGTCTAAGCCTTCTTTCAACAGATTGGCAACCCAGAGAGGACCCAAATCAAAACTCCAGTGACCTGCAGGAGCACCTAGTGACCCAGTGAAGGTACCCACTGGAGTCCATTGTGTTCATTTATCTTTTGCAGCAACTGGAGGTCATGGGTGAGTTTTCTCTTGGATTTGAGGCTCTACCAGTTTGTGTTTTGAGCTCTTTTGAGTACTTTCTTCTTACTTCACTGGACAGGGTCTAGGATTGTATTGAATTTGATAATGAACTTGATTCGATCTAACTAGGAGGCCTTACTAGGTGTTTTTGATAATGGGTTTGTCACAATCCAAGGAGTCTGGGACTCCACCTTCTGGGACTTCAGCTAATGATATATATCTAAGTTATGAGCCCAGAAGCTGGGCTCTTAATTATTTTTTAATAATTATTTTTTAATAAATGGGCTAGCCTTACTAAGAATAACTCAAAATTACAGCGGCCACAGAGGTAAAGTCTTAATTTGGATAAAACTGTTTACTTGTGGGGCACATTAGAAAGCATCAGAAGCCCTGACAAAACTGGTACGCGTTTCTTAATTGGTGAGCAGAGGCATCTAAAAAAATTACATAATTCAAAAATTGCCTCCCTAAAGGTTTTCTCACAGAAAGCCAATGAAAAGCTTAATCAGCAAACTGAGAACATGGCAAAAGAGGATTGTACCCTGACGAAATTAACCCCAACTGCTCCATACTGCAATATCCTAAGTCCACAACCTTTTTGCTCAATTACCTTTCTACCTTGAGAATAAGGGGAGGTTAGATAAGTGCTTTAGAAAGTGAAACCTTGCTATCAGCCAGGCCTGCATGCCGTAACCACTTCTACCTCATGGTCTAAAGCTGAGCTAAGACTCATCAGAAGAGGTATTTCTAATCCAAAAGAAAATCCTTAAAAATGTACTGAGGAATTTAAAATCCTCGTAGGAGCTCATGATCTAGAACTCTGACCAACTCTCTGATACTGGGACTCGGTGAAGCTCAAAAATGGATGCCAGCAGCAGAATAGAAACAACCTGAGGATATTGAAGACCCTTTCAAAACCTCCTCAAGAGACAGGCCAGGGCTAAACATGGTGACTGAGGCCTGTAATCCCAGCACTTTGGGAGGCTGGTGGATCATCTGAGGTCAGGATTTTGAGACTAGCTTAGCCAACATGGTGAAACCTTGTCTCTTACTAAAAACAAAATTACAAAAATTAGCCGGGAATGGTGACGCATCCCTGTAATCCCAGCTACTCAGGAGACTGAGGCACAAGAATTGCTTGAACCCAGGAGGCAGAGATTGCAGTGAGCCGGGATTGTACCACTGCCCTCCAGCCTGGGCGACAGAGCAAGACAGTCTCAAAA
>NW_012121598.1:1226111-1234208 GCF_000951035.1 Colobus angolensis palliatus | reverse complement strand
AAAAAAAAAGGATAAACCACTTACTAAAAAAAATTATCAGTACATCTGGATTACAATGCTACAAGGGGTTTAGTGAAGCCCCTTATTTTTCCCAGGCATTACGTCAGGACTTGACAACCCTGCAAGTTCCCATAAATTCTACCCTTATTCAGTATGTAGAGGATCTGTTGCTATGCTGTCCCACTAAAGAATGTTCTGAAGTTGACTTCGTACAGCAACTCACACATAAAGCTCACAAAGTTTTGATAGAAAATAACTATCATTTTTAAGGGAAATAGTCCACTATTTAGGATATGATCTACCTGCTGAAGGAATTTTTCTCTCACCTGAGAGAATAAAATCTATTCAAGGTTTGTCTAGGCCTACACCTAAAAGACAGTTTAAGAGGCTTTATCAGACTCGCAGGATACTGCCTATCTTGAGTCCCAAATTATTCCGTAATAGCCTCACCATTGCATGAGCTAAGAATGCAGTACTAGAGGCTTATATCTTGGGAAGATAGTTATTAGCAGACTTTTGACCAAACAAAACTGGGCTTACAATAGCTCCAAATTTTAGGACTTCTAAATTATACTAAATATTTAACCTTGATATTTCATGAGTATACTTACCAGGCATTAGGAGTTCTTACCCAAGAATGGGAGGGGAGGTGGGGAACACAGACCTATCACACATCATAGCCTGCAATTAGACCCAGTAGCTAAGGCATATTCCAACAGTTTAAGAGCAGCAGTACAGCCAGATTGATAGAGGTCTCATCTGAGCTGATTTTAAGGGGAATAAACTTTATTCACAAGTTCCACATGCTGTGAAAAGTTTATTTAATTTCAGTCAAACCAAACATCTTTTAGCAAGTGCGCTAACATGTCATGAAATTCTTCTTTTGTCTCCTGATCATCTAAAATGCTGCAACTTACTTACTCCTGCTACTCTAGTACCTCTACCTGAAAACAAGAAAGATCACAATTATGTGAGTGATATAGTATCAGAATTAATGGCCCTTCATATTTATTTATAAAATTCTCTATTAGATAATCCTACAGTAATACTTACTGTTGATGAGTCTTCTGCCAAAAACTCATAAGAAAAATATAAGGCAGGTTATGCTGTTTACAATCCAAAATGAGTTAATAGTTAAAAGAACTCCTCTCTGATTTACATCAGCTCAACTTGCAGAGCTTTTTGCACTTACACAACCTTATCACATAATTAGTAAATGTTTATACAGATGGCACATATACTTTTGAAGTAGTTCATTATTTTAGCATGTTATGGAAAAACAGAGGGTTTTTCACTTATAATGGGACCCCCCCACACACACACACAAAATGGACTCTAAAAAGATGAACTCCTTTCTGCTATCCTGTTTCCATCACAAATTGCCATTATTAAGATTAAAGCCCATACCTATAAAATCAAACCTGAGTATCAAGGGAATGCCCTAACAGATTTTTGTGCTAAATCATCTAGTGCTGAAATGGCTAGGATGTACAATTTGAATGAACTTCATAAGACTGATCCAAGTCAGCTCCCTTATTATGACTTATTTAATAAACAGTGCCATCCATCAGATTTGGAAAAATAAAACTGGTATCTCAAAGGAGCCAAATTCAATGTTAAGTGTGATGGCCCAGATGGTTGCCTGGTCCTCCCTGAATCCCTAAAGCTTGCGTTGTTAAGAGCTTTGTACTCCACAACTAATCATGGATCAAGCAAGATGATCCAAATTATTTAAAAAAAATTGATGTGGTGATTATTCTAAACTTTCAAAATGGTTTATAACCAATATTTGGTTCACCAAACCCATAATTCTGGGAAGACAATAAAAACTTCAGATGGTATATTTCTGGCACCTGATGAATGATTTAAACATTTACAGATAATCTTCATTCAATTACAACCCGAGTGGGACAGCAGTATGTTTTCATAATAACTTGCACATTTCTGGATTGATAGACGCTTTCCTGTGTAGGAAAGCTGATGCTATGAAAGTAGCTAAGAACTTATTAGAAAATTAGAACATGTCTCCTTTATGGGAATCCCTAAAGAAATCTCCAGCACCAGAAGAACCCATTTTTACTGGGTAAATTATAAAGCAAATAAACAAGATCTTGTGAACACAGTAGCATTACCATTGTCCCTATCATCCTTAGTCTTCTAGAAAGACCAAAAGTACAAATGGCATTTTAAAATGGAAACCGGCAAAGCTAACAATCAATTTGGTTGCCTTGGCCAAAGGTACTACCATTGATTTTAATAGCAATCAGATCCACTCCCACTTGGAAACATAGATTGACCCTATATGAAATAAGGTGTTAGATATAGTTAAGTTCCTCTTCAAAGGTTTAATTTCCAACTTCCTTGTTCTTTGTTCTCGAGATCAAGTTCCTTGTCCATTCTAAACTATCTGCTCTGTAAGCAACTTCTTCTGCCAGTCCCAGTCTGTAACTCACATATCTTACTTGGAAACGGTCCTCTTTTATTCCTGGCTACTCATTCTGTAAACTGTCCCTCCTGCCAAAACTACCCTTCCCACTTTTGCTGCACCCTGACATGCCCAAATATACATTGTACTGTAATGGACAGCCTCTCCCTTGCAGCCTAATTAGACATATTCAATTTTAAACAGTAGCCAATCGGGTCAGTTTAGATTATGTGGTCCAAGTCCAGGGGACAGGACACAGAGGCAGGGGCTAACTGCATTAGGGATAAAAACAAAACAAAACAAAAAAAACCCTTCCCTCCTTTGTTCTCGCAGTGGCCAGAAGTGCAAGCAGCACCCTTCTGCAGAAGTAAGTTTGCCTTGCTGAGAAATCCTTTGTTTGAGCATTCATTTTCCTTGTGACTCCAAGCTCTTGTTTCTAACAAAGGGAAGGCCTATATCCTTAATAATAGAACCTCATATGTCTCCTGCTCTCCTAAATTCTGGGATGACTAAATACTGAATGGCTTTAATGCATTATGTCAAATAGTATTTTCACCAGGTAAAACATTATTTCAATATATTGTACTACATCAGGTAACATAATACAGTAATATATTACACCAGGTAATATACTGTACTTCTATGATGCACTGACTAAAAACAATCAAATCCTTAATATAAAACCTGGAGACTGTGTCTTCTAGAAATGACATGAGAGAAAGACTGACCTTGAAAGGGCCATACCACCACCTGCCCTGAGGTAAAGCTTTAGGGCCTCAAAACGTGGGTCCACACCTCAAAACTTAAAAGGACCCCTCCAGACTCTTTGAACTCTACACCACCTATCGGACACTTCAAAGTAGAGCTGACCAGAGAAGTTTTTCCCCAGAAGCAGACAACGCCATGCACGCAGACAGCTTTCCCAAGATCTCAGATCAAGACTTTTTCCGCCATCATGAAGACTTTCTCTCCCTTTTTCCTATTTTCTGCTATTCTAATCCTTTTACTCTCCTCAAAGGAAAATTCACAGAAGTGTAATCCATGGATGGCTTAGCAAAGGCTTATACTCTAGCAAGAAACCAGAGCAATTGTTGGGTTTGTATGCTAATGCAAAAAAGTAGTAAATGGTTCCATAAATACCAATGCCTCTCTGTGTTTCCAATGAGCCAACCTGAAACTCTGAAGGAAGAGTAGAAGGCTACTCATGATACTGTAAACATCAATACTATTTGCTTTCCTACATTTACTAGAAGCAGTACCCTGACCTTCCCAATTAATAATTTCATCATAGTAACAAGAACTCTTAAAAGAATGCCATGCAGCTTTAAATTTCTTCTTTGCCCCAGTTGGGATCTTGTGTATGGTGCTAAACAAGAATCAAGGTTTCACTTATCTTTTCCCCTTTTTTTTTTTTTTAACTACACTAACAGTTTAATTAAAGAGATAGCTGATACTGTTCTTCCTCTAGACGCTGCCACCAAAGAAAGTAAGAAAAAGAACACATGATATGTTCATGAAAACTGATAGTAGTTGTTTTATGGGCATTACAAATGGTGATCCTAGCTCTTCCAAACTTTTCTTATTTGAGATGGAGTCTCACTGTGTCTCCCAGGCTGGAGTGCAGTGGTGCGATCTCATCTCACTGAAAGCTCCACCTCCCCAGTTCATGCCATTCTCTTGCCTCAGCCTCCTGAGTAGCTGGGACTATAGGCACCTACCACCATGCCTGGCTAATTTTTTTGTATTTTTAGTAGAGACGGGATTTCGCTGTGTTAGCCAGTTTGGTCTCAATCTCCTGATCTCGCGATCCGCCCACCTTGACGTACCAAAGTATCTAATTTCTATGTTTCTTTTAGTGGGTCCAAGGTTACCATGACTTGTGGTACCAGGCTAAATATAAAAATGAATACCTCTTTAAATCAGACTGTTTTCCAGCAAACTATGGTCCTAAGTCACCACAATAACCTCAGCAAAGACTGACAGTGGGATTCAAATACTGTTGAACTGTCTATATTGTCTGAAGTTTGATTTTATAAATTTTGATTGGTTCAGTTCATAGGGACTCCTATTAAGAAGTACACATCAGTCTTTTTATCATCCTCTTGACAGTTATCATAATAGTACTGCTGGCACACTGCATCCTCTCAAGTCTTCAAAGCTTCCATGCAGCCATCCAGGTAGTGTTGAATGGTCTCACTTTGATTAGATCAGCAAGAACATAAATATTCAACTGATGCACATCATGACTTTTAGATTCCACACTAAGGCTAAATAAGTGTCTATGATGAAGGCAGAGAGTGGTATTAATGTCTGAGGTTTTAGACAATCTCTCAAAATTGAGGGGTGGACAAAAAGTAGGGAATTGTTGAACTAAATTTGGCCTGAGGATGTCTCTGTACTCAAGTTCTTACATAGAAACTGCAATCTAATTTAGTACATAAATTAGCTGAAGCCTAATGTAGGAGTATACTTTTGTAACAAAGTTGAACCTTCGTCAATAACAGCAGCTGAGCTTCAGTCAATTGTAGGCATTCAACTAATCTAAATAATGCAAAATGCTGAGTGATAACCAATTAAGCTGTCACTGTACTTCATTTCTGTTTTCTGTCTATAATTGCCGTCTAGCCATGTTGGAGGCTGGAGTTCCTAGAACCTGTTCTGATTCTGCGGACTGCCCAATTGACAAATCATTCTTTGTTCAATTAAACTGTAAAATTTAACTCATCTGAAGTTTTTCCTTTTAAATCTATATTATGTATGTGTAGGTAGGTGTGTATATATACACATACACGTTTTGTATATATGACATTTTCTTTTTCCATTCACTGGTTGATATTTAAGTTTATTCTGTATCTTGGCCATTGTGAATAATGCTACAACGAACATAGGAGTGCAAATATCTCTTTGACATATCAGTATCATTTCCATTGGATATATTCCCAGAAGAAGAATTGCTAAATTATATGGTAGTTCCATTTTTAATTTTTCAAAGAACCTTCATGCTGGTTTCCTTAATGGCTATACTAATTTACATTCCCACCAACAGTGTAAAAAGGTTCCCTTTTCTCCACATCCTTGCCAACACTTGTTAACTTTTATCTATTTGATAATAACTATTCTGACAAGTGTGAAGTCATATCCCAATGTGGTTTTACTTTGCACTTCCCTGATGATTAGTGATGTTGAGTGTATTTCATATACCCGTTGGTCGTTTGTATGTTTATTTGAGCAATGTCCCTTCATGCTCTTTGTCTAATTAGATTATTTTCTTGCTATTGAGTTGTTGGAGCTTCTTATATATTTTGGATATTGACCCCTTGTCTGATGTATGGTTTCCAAATATTTTCTCCTATCCCCTAGGTTGTCTCTTCACTAGGTTGTTTCCTTGACTGTACAGAAGGCTTGTGGTTTAATACAATCCCATTTGTGTCTATTTTTGCTTTTGTTGCCAGTGCTTTTGGAATCATATCTAAAAAGTCTATGCCAAGTAAAAAGTTAAGTATTTTTCTGTTATCTTCTAGTAGTTTTACAGTTTTGGGTCTTACATTTAAGTTTTAAATCCATTTTTCTATGTCTCATATATACAAAGAGATATGAGATATCCATTTTGCATGTCTCATACCTCTTTGTATGTATGAGACATAGAAAAATGCCTCATAGTGAGAAAGGTACAATTTTCTCCATGTGGATATCCAGTTTTCCCAGCCTTATTTATTGAAGAGACTGTCCTTTTCCAATTGTTCTTGGCACCTTTGTCAAAGATCAGTTGGCTGTAATTACATGAATTTCTGAGCTCTCTATTCTGTTCTAGTAGTGTATGTGTGTTTTATGTCATTGTCATGCTATTTAATTACTATAGCTTTTTGGCATATTTTGAAATCAGGTAGTGTGATGCCTGCAGCTTTGGGGTTTTTGCTCAGTATTGCTTTGGGTATTCAAGGTCTTTTGTAGTTAGTTACAAATTTTAGGACAATTTTTTTTACTATTTTTTGAAAAACATAATTGGAATTTTGATAGGGTTTGTATTGAATCTGTCAGTCATCTCAGGTAGTAGGGACATTTTAATAAAATTCTTCCAACCCATGAACACAGGATATTTTTCCATGATTTGTGACTTCTCCAACTTCTTTCATCAATTTTTAGAGTTTTCAGTGTAAATATTTTCCATCTCTGTGGTTAATTTTAAGTATTTTTGATGCTATTGTAAATGGGATTGTCTTGATTTTTCAGTTAGTTCATTGTTTGTTAATGTATAGAAATGCAACAGGTTTTTGTATGTTAATTTTGTATCCTGCAACTTTATTGGATTTGTTGATTACTTTAACAGTATTTTTGTAGAGTATTTAGGGTTTTCCATATATAATATGTCATCTGCAAACAAATAATTTAACTTCCTCCTTTCCTGTTTGGTTATCTTGTACAGTCATGAACCAGGTAATGACGTCTTGCTCAATGATGCACCACATATATGGCATTTCTATAAGATTATAAATTAAATTCAAAATGTTCTATCACCTATTGATTTCTATCACCTAGTGATGTCACAGCCATAACATCATAGTACAATGTATTACTCAGGTGTTTGTGGTGATGCAGGTGTAAACAAACCTACAGTACTTCCAGTCATATAAAAGTACAGCACATACAATTATGTACAGGACATCATCCTTAATATGCTATAAATGGCTGTACTACTGGCTTATTTTATACTATAGTTTTTATCATTAGAGTATACTCCTATTTTATATAAAAAAGTTAACTGTAAAACAGTCTTGCACAGATCCCTCAAGAGATATTGCAGAAGAAGGCATCATTATAGGAGATCACAGCTCCGTGAGTGTTATTGCCCCTGAAGATGTTTCAGTGAAACAAGTTATGGAGGGATAAGACAATGATATTGATGATCCTGACCCTATGTAGGCCTAGGCTAATGTTTGTGTCTTAGTTTTTAACAAAAAATTTTAAGTAGAAAAAAATTTAATAGGAAAAATCTTATATAATAATATAAAGAAAAAAAATTCGTACAGCCATACACAGTGTGTTTTAAGCTAAACGTTATTACAAGAGTCAGAAAGTTTTAAAAATTAAAAAGTTTATGAAGTAAAAAATTATAGTAAACTAGCATTATTAAAGTTTTTAAAAAATTTAGCCTAGCCTGGATGTGCAGTGTTTATAGGCCCTACAGTGGTATACAATAATTTTCTACGCCTTCACATTTACTCACATTCACTCATTGACTCACCCAGAGTAATTTCCAGTCCTGCAAGCTCCGTTCATGGTAAATGCTTTATATCGTGTACCATTTTAAATCTTTTATGTCATCTTATTTTTACTGTGTCCTCTCTATGTTGAGATATAGAAGTACTTACCATTACGTTACAGTTGCTTATAGTATTCAGAACAGTAACATGCTGTACAGGTATATAGCCTAGGAGCAAGAGACAATACTACATAGCCTGGGTGTGTAACAGACTATACCATCTAGGTTTGTGTAAATGTTCTCTATCATGTTCACACAACCACAGAAGCTTCTAATGACACTTTTCTTAGAACATATCTGTTTTTATTTCATGAACAACTGTATTTACTATTTTGAAACTATTTCTAATGACACTTTTCTTAGAACATATCTGTTTTTATTTCATGAACAACTGTATTTACTATTTTGAAAC